>NC_057347.1:55437806-55756972 GCF_016509475.1 Prionailurus bengalensis
ATCCTTTCTGCATCCGGAGGGTCTGTTGTGGTCCCTGAGCTCTCCTCCCCACCTGCCCCTGCACCACAGGCCTTTGTCCTGCTCTGTCCCAGCCCAGTCTGAAGCCCCCATCTCTGGTTCTGGCCCTACCTGGCCTCCTTTCTCTGCTCTGACACTTCCAGGATGTCAGCTGGACACTGTGCCAGCCCCTCCACCTTTTCTGGAAGAATTTTCCATCCCCTCCCTCGAGTGGGGTGAGGAATGACAGGCAGACTCCTGGAGGCGGGGGTGGGCCCAGAAAGAGGGTGCGTATTGCAAAAGGACTGAGGGCCGGCCGCCCTGACTGGTGCCTGGGTCCTTGCAGCCAGCGGGATAGTGTCATTTGAGAAGCCTGAGTACTTGGTCAGCGGCGGAGAGCAAGTGGCCCGCATTCCCGTCGTCCGGCGCATCCTGGACAACGGCAAGTCCCAAGTCTCCTACCGCACACAGGATAACACCGCACAGGGCAACCGGGTAAGGCTCTGCCATGAGGTCACAGGCACCTCCCAGGGGCCCAGCGAGAGCGGGACACGGCAGCTGCCGGAGTCGCTGGGATGCTGGTGGCGCCCCTGGCCAGCCTCCCAAGGACATGTCTGCCTGCTCCTGCCACTCATAATAGATGTGTCTCACCAAAAGTGCCGGTGGTGCCCTAGGTGAGGCCTCGTCGCTACCAGGGACATGTCCAGATCACTCATATCTCCCTTCCAACAACCCAGTATCTGCCAGGGCAGCCAAACCCTACGTAGTGAGATGGATTCCGTCTGCCCACGTCCAGGGGCTTTGGGCTTCTTGAGGTGGGAGCATAGGCCTCATGTCCCTGGGCAGACTCTCGAGAAAGGCTGTCACAGTTTGGCCCCCTGCCACGCCTGTGAGCCCACATCCCCTTCATCACTGGACCCCAGTCTCAGGGAAGAGCCACGTCCAGGTGTTGGATGTGCTTCTGAATTTATCAACATTTACAAACTAAAAATATTCATATCAGCAATTCAGCCGGAGTAATACAATCGAGTCTCACTGGGCCCACAGGCCAGTTTGGCGAATGCCGGCAGCCTGGCCACGGCGTGTTCTTCCCTTCCTTTTACTGGAAGGAACAGTTCTCATTACTGCTCCGGGGCCCCCGATAAAAGTTCCAAAGAAGAATTTGTATGTCCATAAATCTCACTGAACACACCGTATTATATAAGGGATTCCAGCTACCCTGTTATGCTTTTATATTTTGGTGTTTAAGTACTTTTTAAAACATTTTTATTATTTCCCAACTTTTTATTTTGAAAAACTTCAAGCCTACAGGAAAATGAAAAGACTAATGCCATTAACACCCATTTACCCTTAAATAATTTTTTCAGTGTTTATTTATTTTTGAGAGAGAGAGAGAGAGACAGAGTGTGAGCAGGGGAGGGGCAGAGAGAGAGGGAGACACAGAATCCGAAGCAGGCTCCGGGCTCTGAGCTGTCAGCACAGAGCCCGACGCGGGGCTCGAACTCCCAAACTGTGAGATGATGACCTGAGCTGAAGTCAGAGGCTTAACCGACTGAGCCACCCAGGTGCCCCAGCACCCATTTACCCTTTACACAGAGTCACCAATTAATAATAGTTTTCTTGTTCTCCTTCTATATAGATATAAGAAGAGATGCATCTATCTAAAGATATATATGCGTATCTGTATCTCTTTTCTAGAACTGTAGAAAGACAGGGTGGGGAGAGAGTTGTGTTTCATTTCATTGTGTTTGCTCAACAAAGTAAGTTATAAGACATCACATAGACCCTAAAGCTTCTGGAGGCACCTGCTGAGAACAAGGGTATTCTACATAACTACAGCATCATTACCAACCTTAAGAAACCTCACATTATAGGGGCACCTCGGTGGCTCAGTCGATTAATTAAGCATCCAACTCTTGATTTCGGCTCAGGTCATGATCTCACGGTTCATAAGTTCAAGCTTCACATCGGGCTCCACACTGACAGCACAGAGCCTATTTGGGATTCTCTCTCTCCCTGTCTCTCTGCCTCTCCCCTATATGGGTGAACACACACACACACACACTCTCTCTCTCTCTCTCTCTGTCTCGAAATAAATTCTAAAAAGCATTACCTAATAATTGGTTCATATTCAGATCTCCCCATGTTCACATGCCCCAATAGTGTCCTTTATAGCGGTTTTTTTGGTTTTTTGGTTTTTTGGTTTTTTTGCTCCAGTCCAAGAACCAATCCCGGATCTGGCATTGCATTTTGTTGTGTGCCTTAGGTGTCCTTTTATCTAGGACAACTCCCTGGCTTTGCCATTGGTGACTTTGACTTTTGGAAGAGTTCCCCCCCAGCTCAGTCTCAGTCGTCTAGTGGGTAACTCCTGCTTTTCTGACACTGACTGCAGTGTCTCTTTCTGGGTTTGTAAGCTGTTGGGTTTGCCCCCTGCTGGGCCTGAACTCGAAATGTTAGTGTGCATCGCCACCTAGTGGTCTCATGTGAGCACGCTACATGTATGTTGACACGGACACACTTCCCCCGGGTTGCTCGGGAGAGCCCTGGGGCACTGAAGTAAGAAAACTGGAGCTGATGGGGGCACCCTCCCTAGGAGGCAGGGCCTGGGGCCTGGTCGGATCCCAGACTTCAGAGCCGCAGTGTGGGGCACGGTTCTTCCCTCCCTGGATGGGGTCTGCTTGTGTGAGACTCTTCTGGATCTGCTATACATCCCCATCTCTGGGCCTTGGTTCAAACCTCAGCTCTATCACAACTGCCTGTGTGAATTTGGGCAAGTCTCTCCACCCCTCCGTGTGCCTCAGTTCCTCATCTGTAAAATGGGGACAGTAATAGCTCCACCTCACATTGCTGTGAGGGTCAAATGAGCTAGTAAGTGCAAAGTGCTTGATGCACGGGAGGTGCTGCGGAAACAGGAGCCATTTCGTGTGCAGGTGGGATGGTCTGGGTGTGGTGCTCTCTGCCGTATCCAAGAGGCTGGGGTGGAGCGGCATGATTCATCCTCCAGGCCTGGTCTGACCCTGAGCCCTCCTCCCTCCCAGGACTACATCCCTGCAGAGGGGGATCTGCTATTCCAACCTGGGGAGACCTGGAAGGAGCTGCAGGTGAAGCTCCTGGAGCCGCGGGAGATAGACTCCCTCCTGCGGGGCCGCCAGACCCGGCGCTTCCACATTCAACTCAGCAGCCCCAAGTTTGGGGCCCGCCTGGGCCAGCCCCACTCAGCCACCGTCGTCATTGGAGACCGAGGTGGGCAGAGCCCCTTCAGCAGGTGGGGAGGGAGGGCTGGGGGCCTCTCCACTAAGGCTGCAGTATGGGCAAATAAAATATAGGATTCCCTGTTAAATTTGGATTTCAGGTAAACGAAGAACAAGTTTTGTATAAGTATGTCCCACACCTCAGTGGGATATACTTATCCTATTTGTTATTCATCTTAAACTCTGGCTTAACTAGGGGTCCTGCATTTTATCCAGCAATCCTGCTCTCAGCCAAAGAGGGTGGAGTCACGCTGTGGCTACCCAGCCTGCTGGCGGCACCATGAACCCCACCGTTAGGTCTTAGCCCTTTGATTTCAGCTTCAGTTCCAACTAAAACGCAGGTGTTTCCTAGAGGGGCGAAACAGTTCTTACGGGTCCTTAACCTCCAGTATGGTGGTGTCTATGAGCCCACCCCAGAGAAGCCTTACCTGGAAGATAGGAGAGGAGGGGGGATTCTCAGAGTAGAGTGGGGAGCACGCTGGGGAGGGGGGCATAGAAACAAACGTTCTGACCTGGAACATTCCTTTGGCTGCCAAGGGAGAAAGAAGGGCAGACGATCTCCCTCCTCCTTCTCATTCCTCCAGACACCCCCTGCCTCCGGGTCCTCCACCAGGAGGGCAGGATGCCCTCTGTAGCACCAGTGGGGGCACCAGCCCCCCCAGAGTCCTGGGTGCTGAGTGCTGTCAGTTGTCAGCGGTCAGTTGAGGCGGGGAAGAGTTGGTAACTGAGTCTCTGGAGCCCCCTGGTGGTGAGGGTGGATCCCTGCTTCACTCAAAGAGGGGGTGTCTGAGCTGTCTGACCCGCGCTGACTCGGCCCACTGCAGATGAACTGGACCGGAACTTCACAAGCCCGACGCTGTCATCATTTCCACCTCACCCTGGTGACCTGGGTGCCCCACAGAACCCCAATGCCAAGGCCGCCGGGTCCCGGAAGATCCACTTCAACTGGCTGCCCCCTCCGGGCAAGCCAACGGGGTACAGGGTAAGGTGGGAGGCAAGGAGGGAGGTGGACGCGGAGGGCTGGTACCCACTGGGGAGACGGGCCACCTGAAGCCAAAGGGCCCCCGAGGGGGCAGAGAGGGCACGCTTGGCCCTGGGGAGCCAAGCACAAGTGGACAGGGGGCACCCCCATCTGTCTGGGGAAGAGCGAAGGCCCGTCCCTGAAGTTTTCAGACATTTGCCCTCCTTCCTGGAATGCGGCCCCTCCCCCCACCCAGAAGACACCCGAGTTCTGCCCCAGCCCTGCCGTGTGAACCTGGCAGGTCACCAACCCCTCCGTGTCTCATCGGTGCAAAGGGGACAATAAGGGCAGGAGGTCAACGAGCAGCTCTGGCGCTTGACGCCTCCCGCTGACCAGTTCCTCCCCTGGGAGCAGGTGAAGTACTGGATCCAGGGTGACTCGGAGTCCGAGGCCCACCTGCTCGACAGCAAGGTGCCCTCGGTGGAGCTCACGAACCTGTACCCATACTGCGACTATGAGATGAAGGTGTGCGCCTACGGGGCACAGGGCGAGGGTCCCTACAGCTCCCTGGTGTCCTGCCGCACCCAACAGGAAGGTGAGGCCTCCCCACACGTCGGTCCCGGAACCGCCCTGATGCCCCCGTGCCCAGCTCTGCCCGCTCTACTCCCAGAACCCTGCCCTCCACCTGCTGCTGCTGACAGCTTTCTTCCTACACTGCCCCCCCTCCTTCCCTAGTACCCAGTGAGCCGGGGCGTCTGGCCTTCAATGTCGTCTCCTCCACGGTGACCCAGCTGAGCTGGGCTGAGCCAGCTGAGACCAACGGAGAGATCACGGCCTACGAGGTCTGCTACGGCTTGGTCAACGAGGACAACCGTAAGGACGTGGGCCCCTCCTGCCCCTAGGACAGCAGGAAGGGGAGGGAGCAAAGCGCAGGAGGAAGGTCACATCGTCCCGGTTGGTGGACGTGTCCCATAGGTCTGGTTGCCCGAGGCATCATCAGGTTTGTGGTCAGGTTGGGGCTGGTTGCATCCCGAGACCAAGCCCAGAAGCTCACAGGGCAGGTGGGGATAGAAGGCATGAGAAGGCTTCCCATACAGCAAACCCGCACGGCTCACTCTCACGCGGTTCTCGTAGGGCCAAAGTAGAGTTGGTAGGATTAGCAAATAGGGGATGCCCTGAATTTCAGAGAAACCATTTTTTTTTTAAGTACATCGCAAATAACAGCCCAAAGCCGGAGTGCGTGGCAGCACTGTTACTTCTTTCCAGTCCTGGAAGGGAGGGAAGTGTGGGCACCCCTTGCCAATGGCCAAGATGAGGAAGTGAGGGAAATCGGTTCCACCTGCCGCCTGGTGCAGGGACCTCCTCCTTGTGCCCTCACTGCTGCTTGCTCCGTCCCGGGGTTGCAGAGCTCACCACCCCATATGACCCATGGACCTTAACGTGGGTCAGGCGCAGCGCTTCTGGGATGGCCCAAAAGGGCAGAGGGCCCCAAGATTATTCTAGACATCAGGCTCGTGGCTCTTTACCAGCCAAGCAGACCACATGCAACCTCAGCAGCTACATCACACCTTTGGCCTGTTCCAGGTTTATAACACCTAGTCTGCCCATGGACCACTGTTAGGAAGTGTCCTCTGATCCCGCCTTTCATCCCAGGAATGATACGTACTCTGTCCAAAGTTCATCCCTGATGATTTCGGGCATGGCTTCAGTCTGCTGAGGTCTCAGCTGTGTCCTGGAATGTGCTGGATGGCCCTCCTGGCGGAGGGCATCAGCACTTTGGTGGGTGTCCCTCTCCCCTGTTCCCACTAGCTGAAAGAGATGTGAGGGGTGGGCGGAGAACAGTGCCCACCTTGGCAGCTAGAGACCTCCCGCAGGCTGATGGGCCTCCACCAATCAATTCTTTTTAAGCATAGTGGTTGGCTGGGGGTAGACATCAAGCTTATCAGGTAGCACTTTCCAGAACCCTCCTTTGGACCTCTTCGGAAACTGGGACCTTTTCTGGCCTCCATCCTTCTGGGCCTTCTCTGGTTTCCCAGAAGCCTTCTAGCATGGCAGGGCACTTCTTGCTGTGTCTGGGCCCAGGTGCCGTCACTTGCTCAGAGCAACGAGGGTCACTTTCTCCTTTCTCCCAGGGCTGCATGTCTGCCCTTCTGGGTGTGAGTGGAGGAGAGCTGCCTGGCCTCTGCTCTCTGCTCACCTGTCACTGCTGGCCCTCTTCTCCACCCTTCTCCCCACCCCTTAGCTCTCCGAAGCCTCAGCCTGCCCGGAGGTGCAGCTTCCCTGAGCCCACCCCTCTATTCCAGTCCTTGCTCCGGTGACCACAGGGCAGCTGGGGTGGGTGTCTGGATATCTCCACTTTCACTTCCTCAACAGAGCACTTGGGGTCTGGTCGTGTGGACAATGAGACAGAGGCACCCTCACTGCCGGAGTGTGCCTCAGGTGGAGGCGCTCTGGACACAGGATCGTTTACCAATCCGTAGAGGTCACAGTGGGGCCACCTGGAGTCTAGTCCTGGCTTTGCCACTTAAGGATGAGCCAGCCCTTCGGAGAGTTGGTGACCCTTCCTTAAATGAGGCACACCCAGGTTCTCAGGGCGCGGCACGACACAGGAGTTCCGATAGCTGCTTGCTCTCTGCCTTGTCCCCTGCGCCCTCTCCGTGTAATTCAGAGACCACGCAGCGGTGCTGTTACATCAGAGGCGGGGCTGGGCCAGGCAGGAACGTAGAAGGACCCCTCTGAGGCACTCTCCCTGCCCCAGGACCCATCGGGCCCATGAAGAAGGTGTTGGTGGACACTCCTAAGAGGCGGATGCTGCTCATTGAGAACCTGCGGGAGTCCCAGCCATACCGCTACACAGTGAAGGCGCGCAACGGGGCAGGCTGGGGGCCCGAGCGGGAGGCCATCATCAACCTGGCCACCCAGCCCAAGCGGCCCATGTCCAGTGAGTGGGGGGTGGGGGTGGGGCAGGGCACAGGGTGGAGAGGGGAGGACAGGGGGCTGGGTCCCTGGCTCACCTCTCCCCCCCCTGCAGTCCCCATCATCCCGGACATCCCCATCGTGGACGCCCAGTGCGGGGAAGACTACGAGAGCTTCCTCATGTACAGCGACGACGTACTGCGCTCCCCGGCTGGCAGCCAGAGGCCTAGCGTCTCCGACGACACCGGTGAGTGGGCCTGGGATCCATGAGAGGAAGTCCTGGGTAGGAGGTGGGGCTGTCACTGGTGTCCAGAGAAAGCAAAGGGGCCGATGACCACTGGGCCTAGAGGTCAAGACCAGAAGTCCCTCTCAGCTCCAGGTGGATAGCTGCAGAGCCGACCATCTGGCAGGCATCATACTGGCACTGGGTACAGAGGGGACAAAGCCAACGTGGCCCACATGCAGTCGTGTGCACATCTGTGTATAAGCACAGGCAGAGACTTGCTTGGGAGCAGATGCACACAGAGTCATGTAGGCTCATGCACATGGGACCAGTGTGGAAACACAGCCTTGCTTCTGGAAGGCTCACCAGCTGTGCCATGGAGTCAGGGCATTCAGGCCACCTCCCAGGGACAAGGTGGGAGGAGGCAGGCATGACCCAGAAGCTCAGAGCAGCCACCTGCCCAGGGTCAGGGAGGCAGTGTCCCCTGTCCCGTCCACTGGTCCAGTGCTCCTCTTCCCTCCTGATTCCCTGCAGTGTGGTACAAAGGGTCCTTGGCTGGACTCCCTGGTTCTCAGTTTTAGCTTTGGCTCTGCTGTGGGACATCAGATGAACTGCTCGCCCTCTCTGTGCCTCAGTTTTCTGATCTGTAAAATAGGATGCCAGTCATACAATGCCACGAGTGAAGGTTCTCTGGATTTCTACTTTCTTCCACCCTTGCCTAAGCCTCAGGCCCCCTGTGAACACCTACGTGCCCTGACAGAGCTGAGCTTGGACTTCAGGAACCCCAGCCCAAGGGTCGCGGGGGTTTTGAGGGTATGAGAGAAAGCTCAGCTGTTAACACTATCTTGTGACGCGCTCTGTGGCTTCTGGAACTGTCCCTGGGAGGCAGGCAGGGGAGAGATTACTCTCTCCAGTGTACAGATGGGAAACCGAGGCTCAGACCAAGAGGCCTCACATCTGGTGCCAGAGCCAGGGCTACCCCTGGGGCCTGTCCTCCCCAGCTGCAGCCCGGCCAGCTCTGGCGCACACGGAAGGCCTCCTCTTCCGTCGTGCGGGCCGAGGGGCCCGCCTGTCGCCTGCTCCGCGACCAACCTCACCCCCCCCCCCCCGCCCCCTCCCCGCCCCGCCCCGACACACTTGGATTCCGGAGAGCCGAGGACGGGCTCACGTCGCTGGCCTCCGCCCCGCCGCGCCCCCTCCCGGAGCCGCCCGCGCCCGCCGGCGGTGCCAACGCGGCCCTTCGTTGTTCCCAAGGCGGCAGCTGGAAGTTCGAGCCCCTGCTGGGGGAGGAGCTGGACCTGCGGCGCGTCACGTGGCGGCTGCCCCCGGAGCTCATCCCGCGCCTGTCGGCCAGCAGCGGGCGCTCCTCCGACGGCGAGCCGCCCCGCGGCCCCCCGGAAGACAGCGCGGACGGGGGCGCGGGCGGGGAGGGTGGCGGCCTAGCCCGCGGCGCCACACCCAGGCCCCCCGGAGGTGACGGGCTTGCCCGGCGCGCCCCGACCCCGCACCCAGCCAGGCGCGCTCGTTTGCCGCCTGCGTCCAGCCTGAGCCCCCTGTGGTCAGGCTGCCCACTAATGGCCCCCTGCCCAACCTGGGGAGGTGCTACGGCGCGGAGGCGGACCCCCAGAGCCGAGGGACCCCCCGGGGCAGGCATTCGTGATCTCCTCAAAGCAGGACTGCCCGCAGGAGCATGCAACTTCAGAAGTTCGTCGTGCCCAGGGGCAGGCGCTAGTACCCAAGGAGACCTCCCCAGAGGTCTCAAGGGACACGAGGGCAGGCATCTGGGCTCTCCCCCAGGCAGGGCTGACGGCAAGGGCAGTAGGTCTCCCAGCTGGGGTCAGCGGTGCTCACACGGTCCACACTGGCATCTGCAGGACTGACAGACATGGGCTGCAGAAGCCTGTGTGGCCCCTTGGACTCCGCCAGGAACACTGAGCTGCTTTCCCTGGTGGGCCAAGAGAGGCTGGTTTTCTTTATGCCAAGCACCCCCCACCCCCTCCCCTCAGAGGGTAGGTAAACCTAGGAATTCCCAGGGCCACAGCCTGCGTCTGGGTCTGGCGCAGGCCTGTCCGAGTGACCCTGCTCTCCTCCCACAGAGCACCTGGTGGTGAACGGGCGGATGGACGTAGCCTTCCCAGGCAGCTCCAACTCTCTGAACAGGATGACCGTGGCCAACACCGCTTACGGCACCCACCTGAGCCCACACCTGCCCCACCGGGTGCTGAGCACATCTTCCACCCTCACGCGGGACTACCACTCGCTGACCCGCACGGAACACTCCCACTCTCACTCTGCCACGCTGCCCAGGGACTACTCCACCCTCACCTCCGTGTCCTCCCACAGTGAGTGTCCGCTCCCAGCCCTGCTTCTCCCACTGACCCTGCCTCTCCTCCAGCTCCAGGAGGCTGGGTTACTGGCCGGGCTGTGCCCCGCTTCCCATCCTCCAACACGCACACTTCCTGCCCTCACTCTTGTTTTGTCCTGCCCTAGGCCTCCCTCCCATCTGGGAAGAGGGGAGGAGCAGGCTTCCGCTGTCCTGGGCCCTCGGGTCCCTGAGTCGGGCTCAGATGAAAGGGTTCCCTCCCTCTGGGGACTCCCGAGACACTATAATCCTGGCTGGGCAGCCAGCGGCGCCCTTTCGGGGCCCAGGTAGTACAGGGGTGGCCATCTCGGGTCTCCACAGCTGTCCCGCTCCATCTGTCACCCATCTGTTCATCGCAGCCACTGCCCAAACCCAGCACTTCACCCTCCATTTTTCATCTCCATCAATGCTGATGCCTAATATAGCCTCTGCCCTTCCGGGGGTGATGGGCTGGGGGAAGAGGGGCGGCCAGACCAGCTGAGGGGGAGGGGGCGGCCAACTTCTGGTGCTCACCCTCTCCAGGCACAGGCAGGGCCCGCAGCCACTCTGAGTTGTCCAGGGAGGTGCTGGGTGGCCCGGCCAGGGTGTTGCAGGCTGAGTGAGCCGCGAGGCCAGCGGCCAGCAGAGATGAGACAGCCGCGGGAGGTCAGAGGGAGGGCTCCCGCCCAGAGACCCCCCCCTGCCAGAAACTGACTGTAGCCTCCCGTCTTCAGGCTCCCGCTTGGCTGCAGGTGTGCCCAACACACCCACCCGCCTGGTGTTCTCGGCTCTGGGCCCCACGTCTCTGAAAGTGAGCTGGCAGGAGCCACAGTGTGAGCAGGCGCTACAGGGCTACAGTGTGGAGTACCAGCTGCTGAACGGGGGTGAGGCACAGCTGCCGGCAGGCTGGGGGCTTGCAAGGCTCGGGCACCCAGCTGCACAGGAACCCACCCAAGTCCCTTCAACACTAATGATCCCCACCAGGCGTTCTGAGAGGGCCTCACTTGCATGCTCCTCGCTGCCCGTCACTGCCTCCTCTCCTCTGAGTCATCCAGCTCCCTGGGCCTCTCTCCAGGTCATTCCCTCTGCGAGACGTTGCCTAACAAGGCTTCACTGACCTAGGGACAGACCCAGGGCCTCCGCTGGCCTGCGAGATGCTTTTGTGGGAACCGGGAAGTGGTGCTTCCCTGGGAAGGCAAACTCGCAGCAGCAATGACCTGGGCCCGCAAACAGGCAGAACATAGGTGGGATTTTAGGCTCCACTCATCCCTCGTGTAGCATACCACCTAAACTACCAGCCACACCATACCAGGCTGATCCCCACCTGTACCCAAACCGCAGCGAATCCTGGGTGGGATGATCAGTGGCAGCCTAGGGCAGGGGTGGGATCAGGCCAGGGGTAGGAGTAACACTGACCCCCGGTCTGCCCTCCCCAGGGGAGCTGCATCGGCTCAACATCCCTAGCCCCAGCCAGACTTCGGTGGTGGTGGAAGACCTTCTGCCCAACCATTCCTATGTGTTCCGTGTGCGGGCCCAGAGTCAGGAAGGCTGGGGCCCAGAGCGTGAGGGTGTCATCACCATTGAGTCACAGGTGCACCCCCAGAGCCCACTCTGCCCCCTGCCAGGTGAGTTGACTCCCCACCCCGTGGCTGCCCCCATGTCGTCCCCTAGCCACCCACACGCTGACAGTCTTGCTCTGCTGCCCCCAGGCTCCACCTTCACTTTGAGCACACCCAGTGCCCCGGGCCCGCTGGTGTTTACTGCCCTGAGCCCAGACTCGCTGCAGTTGAGCTGGGAACGGCCACGCAGGCCCGATGGGGATATCCTCGGCTACCTGGTGACCTGTGAGATGGCCCATGGAGGAGGTGCTGCCCGTCCCCACCTCAGGGGTGGCCAGGGGAGGGGTGGAGAGGGAGCCACAGAGGCTAAAGGCATCTTCCCTGCTCAGAGCCAGCCACCACGTTCCTGGTGGATGGCGACAGCCCTGAGAGCCGGCTGACAGTGCCGGGCCTCAGTGAGAACGTGCCCTACAAGTTCAAGGTGCAGGCCAAGACCACCCAAGGCTATGGGCCGGAGCGTGAGGGTATCATCACCATCGAGTCCCAGGACGGAGGTGAGGTGGCTTGCCCGTTCTTCACCCCTACCCCTTCTCTGGCCACATCTTCCCCTGGCACCATCCCTGACTGGCGCTCATCTGCCCATGCCAGGCCCTTTCCCTCAACTGGGCAGCCACCCCGGGCTCTTCCAGCACCAGCTGCCAGGCGAGTACAGCAGCATCACCACCACCCACACCAGCACAACCGAGCCTTTCTTCTTGGGTGAGTTGCTGGGCAGGGGATCCTAGTTCTCGTGGGTGAGCACAGCGCTACCAGAGCAGGACAGACAGGGACCCAGGCAGGGTCCCTCAGTGCTTTTTTCCCTGCAGATGGACTGACCCTGGGGTCCCAACGCCTGGAAGCAGGTGGCTCCCTCACCCGCCATGTGACCCAGGAGTTTGTGAGCCGGACACTGACCACCAGTGGGACCCTCAGCACCCAGGTGGACCAACAGTTCTTCCAGACCTGAGCCCCCCACCCCTACCCGACAGTGTCCTGGAACCTGGGCCCCCACCCTGCCTCCCCCTCCTGGCTCTGCCTCAGCTACTCCATCCTCGGACCCCTCGCAGCCCAGCACACCCCCATGCTGATCACAGGGCCAGCACGTCTGGCTACGGAGCAGAGGGTAGGTGTCCTCTGGGAGGCGTGAAGGGAGCAGAGGTCCCAGATGGCCCTTCTGGCCACTACTCCCTTACCCCAGGCCCAACCCCGTTTGTGCGTAACCAAAGAGCTGGGACCAGCATGACAAGGACCCAGCTTTGCTCTGCACTTAATAAAAGATTTTGCTACCGCTTGGCTCTGCCCTGTCTGTTCTTCCAGGGAGTGCCAGCACAGAGCAGGCGAGCGGTTCTGACACACGCTTCTCTGATCCCCAAGCACACACCCACCTCTAGAGGCAGGCGGGTTATCGTGGTGGGAGGCACAAGTTTATTGAGCACCCAGATGCAGAGGGCAAGAGGCGCCAGAGGCCTGGAGCTTCGTGACGTGCTGCCTGGCAGGCCCCGTGCCCACCGGGTGCTGTCCCGGGGAGGGCCTCACCAGTGCAGCACCTTGGCACCGTCGGCCGCCTGAGAGAGGTAGAAGGTGGCGGTGCCGCTGTACTGCTCCTAGGGGAGAGGCAGGTGGGGTCTAAGCGTGGCAGGGCCCTGGGAAGCCCTTTCTCCATCCCTCCCACCCGCAGGCACCGGCACCCACCCACCTGTATGTGCTGCATGGCCTGAGGAACGGAGGCAGCCTCCAGCAGGGTCACGGTGCAGCCACCGAAGCCACCACCAGTCATGCGGCTGCCGTAAACCCCAGGTGCTGACAGCGCGGCCTCCACGAGCTGGTCGAGCTCGGGGCAGCTCACCTCATAGTCATCCCTGCGGAGAGGATACAGGAGAGGGCGGGCCTAGGCCTGGTCCCACCCTGCCCTGGGGACAGCCTGTGCCTGGGAGATACAGGCACCCAGGAGTCCTCACCTGAGCGAGTGGTGACTCTCTACCATGAGGCGGCCAAAGGCTCTGTAGTCTCCGCGGCTCAGGGCAGCCGCGGCCTGGGCCGTGCGCCGGATCTCGCCCACGACATGTCGTGCCCGCCGGAAACCCTCCTTGCTCACCAGCTCTCTGCCAGCTGGGAAGGGAAAGGGCTCAGCAGACCTGCCACCCCACCACCTCTGGGCCCGTGCAGATGGAGGGATGGGGGCACCAGGGTGATGAGGCTAGGGGGCAGGGGTAGGGGTGGAGGTGGCGGGGGGGGGGGGGAGGGAGGAGCCTCCAGTCTTAGACCTGGTTCTGACAGAGCTGTAAGCAGAACCTGGCATTGGTGACTAAAGTTTGGAGCCTTTCCTCCTCGACTATAAGATGGGATCCCTATGTCACTCTCTGGGACCCACTATGCACTGATTGGGCAACATGCCAGCAGAGTGCCCGGTGCACAGTGGGTGCTCAATAAACAACAGGGTAAGCCCCAGACTCTTGGTGCTTCCAAGGTGAGGGGGACACAGGAGTCCACAGTGGCACAAGAGGGAGAAGAAATCCTGCCGCTGTTTACGCTGGAGCATCAGTGGAGCCCCTGAGAGCTGGGGCTCCAGAGTTGGGGTATAGCCCAGGCAAAGATCAAGAGGCAGGGCACAGGGCCCACCAAGAGTAGGCTATCCTGCTGGCTAACGCTGAGGTGGGGAGAGCAAGCCGAGTCGGTAGCAGCAGCCCAGGGTACCGGGGGACTCTGCTACTTAATTCTGGATGCCACACAGGTTTTGGAGCAGGGAAGAGCTGGAGCTGAGCTCTGGTGGACAAAAGTGACTGCCTAGGGCAGAGGGCCCAAGCTGGGAGAAGCAGGAACCAGGAACCCAAATAGCAGTTGTTAAACAGTCAGAAACCAACGAGGGGCCTGATGTGGAGGAAGAAGGAATGGAGGGAACAGAGATTGGAGACTGGGGGTGGGGGGGTGGATAGTGAGGACACAGGGGACCGAGGTTTCAAACAGAAGTGACAAGGGTGAGGAAATCACAGATAAGGGGAGCTCAGCAGGAGAAGCCTATGGGGGACAAAGGATGATGAGTTCCCTTGGGAATCGGGTGGAGGCTCCAGGACTGCAGGTGGAAATGGGGCCGGGGGGGGGAGGGGGGGGCTCCAGGCAGGAAAGCAAGGGGCTGCAGGCTCCTGTCTGAGTCCTAAGCGGAGCAATGGTGGCTGGGGCTGTGCACTGAGGACAAAGCCTGGGGCAGGCACACACAACAGGACTGAGAGCGCGGCGGCCGCTGAGGGGGAGGGAATGCAGGCTGTGGGTGTGTGCGGGGAACCCCCCCGGGAGCACTGCTGTGTCCGGCGGCAGGAGCAAGGGGCAGGCCGACCGAGAGGACGGAGAAATGAGTGGAGATGAGAAAATGGGGGCCAAAAGCATTAGGTCTTCTTCCAAGATGAGCACAGGAAAAAGACTCAATTTTAGAAGGGAAGAAAACCGACCAGGTTTCCAAGCAAAAGGGGAAGAGCCAGGCAGAGGACAGGAAGGAGGGAAAACAGGGCTTCTGGAACAAGACTCTGGAGAAGGCGGAGGACAGCACTGTTTCCAAGGTTGGGGGAGACCCCCCCACACACACACCCCAGGAGTGGTGGGAAGGGATACGGTGGAGAGGAGGGACAGCCAAAGTGTCCAAGCGTGAACACCTCCAATAAGGTCACCTGCACAGAGCAGGTGGGGCAGGTGTGAACATGACAGGTCACCAAGAAGGACACGCTGGTCCCACCAGGCCGGCCACTGTCCTCCAAATGGGAACCCGCACGCTGCCAGAGAGGGCACAACTCCCAAAGCCAGCAGCCTGGCCCCGTGGCTGAGAGTACGGGCTATGGGGGGTTACCTGCCTGGTTTGAGTCTCACTCAGCACTGCCACTTACTCTAGCTTCCTCATCCAAAACGATGAACGGAATAAGACTATCTGCCCCACGGGTGTGACGGAGCGAGATGGAATTTGACCCTCAAACTATTACATATCCTCTCTTCCTGGCCACGTGTATCGTGAACCTTTAAAATACTTGCACCTTTTGACTCTGCGATCTTACGCCTAAGAATCTACTCCTAAGAAGATAACGAGAGAGACTCTCTTGCACGAAAACATTCACCGCCGCATCACGGGATTATTAGAAAATGATTAACTTACGACACACCTGTATGCTGCAGTGTTAGAAGCCTTGCTGATGAAGTTGCCCCTAATGGTACAGGAAAGGGCTCTAAGATGTAATGAAAGAGAAAGCCAGTGACCATATGGCCTATACTGAACTTGGTAAACGCAGACGTAGAGAAACACTGGCGGTGTTAGCGGTGGCTATCCCTGGGTGGTGGCCCTCTAGCTCACTGTTTTCCTCTGTGTGTTTTCCTACATCTTCCACAGCAGAAACGTAATCCTCCTCTTAGAAAGAACAATGTTAAGATTTCAGCAGCCCTGCCGAGGTTGGAGCCCTAGGTCTGCAGTCTTAGGGGGAGTGGGCAGAGCACAGCACAGGCCCCCGGAGAGGAGGGGGTAGACAGGAGGGTCAAGCCCACGTCAAGGGCCTGGCAGCCCCACCGGATGCCCAGCCAGCTCTCACCCTCCAGTTCCTCCAGCTGCACCTCTCGAAGGCTCTCCTTGCCCAGCGCCCGGGCCACTTCTTCACACTGGCGCCGCCGCAGAGGGTACTCGCTGGAGCCCAGCGAGTGGCGGACGTTGGAATTGGTGATGAGCACGGCCAGCTTGGGTTCTGACAGCGGCACCAGGCTTGTCTCCAGGGACCTGGCATGGAGTCGGAGTGGGGAGATGACAAGCCCAAGGGTCTGCTTGCCACACCAGGTGGTGGGCACGCTCCACCCAGAAGCTCCTCATGACGAGGTGGGAGGGTACAAGGGGAGCCCCTGACCTGCAGTCAATGAGCAGCGCGTGGCCTTTCTGCCCCAGCAGTGCGATGAGCTGGTCCATGATGCCACAGGGCACCCCTGCGAAGCTGTGTTCGGCCCGCTGACACACCTGAGCCCGGGCAGCTATGGACCCGGAGTCTGCGGCACAGGGGGAGGTGAGGAGGCTGGGGCCCAGGAGGGGGGCACGTGGGAGTGGGCGAATGGGAGCAGTGGGACCTTCGAGGACACGCCAGAGCGATTCCCCACCCTCCTCCGGAAGCCACAGTCGAGGAACAGTCTCTGACAAGGAAACCTCAGGGAAGGAAGGCTGGGGTCTAGGAAGTACCTGGGCAGAGCTGCTGCAGGAAAGTGTATGTGGCCACTTCCAGGGACGCCGAGCTGGACAGCCCGCCCCCCAGGGGCACTGAGCTGACCACCACTGCACTGAAGCCAGGGAGGGGAGCAGCTGGAAAGAAGGGGTGATGGTAAGATGGGCCATCTGGGAGGATGGGCCCACGAAGGGCATGAATTTTGTTATGCAGGGAGGCAATGCCTGATAGCTGCTTCCAGGGCTGTGTCTCCATCCTCCTACCCTGAGGTTCCTGGGACACAGTCTTCCCAACTCTCCTCCTGGTTTAGGGCTCTGGAGGCCAACAGGCTAGGGTTTGAATCCTGGCTCCGCTAATCATAAAATGGGCAGCTCAGGACAAGTTCTGGAACCTCTCAGGGTGTCAGTTTCATCATGTGTAAAACAGGGATACCCTCCCCTATACGTCACCCCATGGTGGATTAGACGAGCTAAGGGGCTTTGCAGCTGAGAGGTGGTGCTCCTATACTACCAGCATGAACTTGACTCAGCCCTAGTCCCCATACCTGGGTAGTGCTGAATCACTCCCTTGACATAGTTGGCCCAGCGGGGGGTCCCGGGCTCCAATGACCGCTGGGCTGTGGGCAGTGGAAATTGGAGCCGCCGGGGCTCATCAGCATCTTCGGAGGTGGTCAGGAGGGAGACGAGGCCGTCTGCCCGGGGGCTGCCCACCAGCACAGTCACAAGCTCCAGTGCCTGGCAGGAAAGACAGGGATTATGTAAAGCTTTTGCCAGGCGACCCATGGATGAGGCTTCTCTGATACTAAAGTTCTGAGAAATAAAAAGTTTCAGACAGATTCCTTTTAAGGCTCAACAGGAAGGAATTGGGGGGGGGGGGGTCTCAGGGAAGAACCTGAGTGCGGAGCTGGCCCTGGGGGCTTGGGTTCTGCCCTTGGGTCTTGGGGGGGGGGGGGGGGGGGGCGGGGGGCGCGCAGGGCCAGTGCTGCAGAAGTGTAGACCTGGACTCTGCCCTGAATATGGGCTCTCAGCTGTGGGGCACGGAGCAGGATAAGAGAGTAAGAGGAGCTCCAACTGACGCGTTCCCATTTTGGAGTGGTCTCAGGTGCACTGTACCCGCTCGCTTGCCAAGCCGCACCAGGTGGAAAGAGCTGAGAGGCCTGACTCCAGCCCCACCAAGAACCAGCTGTGTGACCTTAAGCAGATCACTGACCCTCTCTGGGCCTCAGTTTCCTCCCGAACGGGTAGGACCAGGAGGTCTGAGGCTAGTTCCCCCAGGTCTGCGTTTGGGGCCCCCGGAAGCCAAAGCCCGAAGCGCCCCCGTTCCGCAAGCCACACTGGAGCCGCACAAGTTGAGGTGGCTCCCAGCGTGATGGGGAGGATCACGTCCACAGAGGGCGGGCTTGAGCGAAGAGGCGCCGGCACACCCCCTCCTAGTCTACTTCCTCGCGGATCCCCCGCTTCCTCCCTTCCAACGTGGGAAATACCCCGTCCCCGGGTCTCTCCGACGTGCTCGTCCCCCAAACCCGGGGCAGGATGGCTAAAGTTTGGCGCGGCCGCCCAACATCCACGCAGGGACCAGGCACCTCCCCGCGCGCCTAAGGCCGGCCCTGCCGCTGGGGAGGCTCGAGGCTCCCCGCCCGGCCCCTCACCATGGGCAGCACCAGGCCCTGGTTGTAGTCCGTGTGCTCCCCGATCAGGTTGACGCGGCCCGGCGCCGACACCGCCAGCTCGGGCTCGGCCCCGAACTCCTCCCGGAACGCTCTACGGGCCTCGGCCAGCAGCTCCCCGGCCTGGGGCTGTCTCCAAGCGGCCATGATGCTCACCCTGCAGCGAGGCCAGGTCGGCGCGGGATGCCCGGGGCGGGGCCGCGCGGGGGCGGCGCGCATTCCTGCACGCGCCCCCCGCCCCCACCGCAGGCCTCCTCCCGCCCCCGCCGCGCCGGGCCCGCCCCGGCGCGCCTCGCGGCCCAAGCCACCTGCTGGGCGCTCGGGGTTGGGATCTCCCCTACACCCCCACCGCGGAAGGATCTGCCCCGCACCCCCACAGCGGCGGGCGGCGGACTTTGGAAGAGACCGGCGGGTGCCCACTCGAGTGGTATTGGCTGGACTGGAAGATCTGAGCTGCCCTTCCCTGGCCCTGGTGCCCCTTTCTCTGCTACCAACACCGGCCAGGCCATTCACCCACAGCCAGAGTAGCAGGGCTGGCATCCAGCCGACCTGAATTTCCCAAAGGGCTCTCCCAGGTCCTAGAGTCCTGCCGCCGTGAGAGGTCATCAGACCCTGATCTTGGGTCTCTGAGAGGGTGGCCTGGCACGATGCGTAAATTGAGATGAGGAAAGCCAAGTTTGGGTGGTGACCAGGGAGTCGCTTTCTACAGGCCCTTTTCTATAGTGGCCCCGCTATCATAACTGCTAGCAACGGAAGGAGGAAGGAGTGGCAGTTGGACAGCAGTGGGCCCAGCCTCCACTGGAAGGACCCACCGGGGCTGCCAAGGTAGGTGGGGCTGTTGGCCCCAGCAGGTGCTTCCTCAGTCCTGAGCCTTGGACGCAGCATCTGACACTCACCACCTCCTCTTTCACCAGACTGCGTCCTGAACCTTCAAGCTGTCCCTGCCTGGACGCCTGTCCACATTTGCATCTATATGAAACCGTGAGGCAGAAACGCTGAAATGTAAGCAGCCTATTTGGGACTAGGGTGGGGGGCTTTGTGGAGAGTTGTGTCCAGGTTTAGAGCTTGGGGTCTGCTGGGGGGGTTGCCCAAAGAGTGGAGTAGTGCATTTAAAATGCATCTCCGATACTCATGATGAGCCCAGAGTAATGTATAGAATTGTTGAATCATTATGTTGTACACCTGAAACTAATATAACACTGTATGTTATTTACACTTCAATTAAAAAAAAAAATGCAGCTCTGGGGGTGCCTGGGCGGCTCAGTGAGTTGAGCCTCCAACTCTTGATTTCCACTCAGGTTCTGATTCCAGGGTCGAGGGATCGAGCCTCCAAGCTCAGCGTGGAGCCTGCTTAACATTCTCTCTCTCCCTCCCCCCCTCTCCTGTTTGCGCGCTCTCTCTCTAAAATAAATTTATTTTAAGAAAAATTTTAAAAGGCACCTCTGAAAACTTCTAGAAATAAATATAGGGATAAATCTTTGGGACCTCGGCAGTGGCTTTTTTGATATGACACCAAAAGCACCAGAGATAAAAGGAAAATAGGTAAGTTGTACTTCATCAAAATAAGATACTTTCCTGCATCAAAGGACACAATGAAGAAAGTAAAAAAGACAACCCACAGAATGGGAGAAAATATTTGCAAATCATATATTTAAGGGCCTTGTATCAAGAACACATAAAGGACTCTTACAGCTCAAAAAAGACAAATAAATTTAAAATAGGCAAACGACTTGAACGTTTTCCCCGAGAAGATTACAAATGGCCAATAAGCACATGAAAAGGTGCTCAACATCATTAGCATTAAGGAAATGTAAACCAAAAGCACAATGAGGTGCTATTTCACACCCATTAGTCTGGCCAAAATGAAAGACAATAGCAATTACAGCAATGTTGCTGAGAATGTGGGGAAATCAGAACCCTCAGTCTCTGGTGGGAATGGAAAACAGTTAAGCATTTCCACCAAATGCTCAACACAGAGTGCCCCTGTGACCCAGGAATTTCACTCCTAAGTACGTACACAAGAGAATTGAAAACGTAGGTCCAGGGGCGCCTGGGTGTCTCTGTCAGTTGAGCGTCTGCCCTTCGGCTCAGGTCATGATCTCACGGTTCGTGGGTTCCAGCCTTGCATCCGACCCACTGCTGTCAACGTGGAACCTGCTTCAGATCCTCTGTCCCTCCCTCTCTGTCTCTGCCCCTCCCCCGCGCCTTTCAAAAATAAATAAACATTAAAAAAAAAAAAAAACAAACATAGGTCCACACAAAACTTCTACATTAATGCTCATGGTAGGACTATTCACATTAGCCAAAAGGTGGTAACAACTGAGGGCGCTTGGCTGGTTCAGTTGGAGGAGCATGCGACTCTTGACATTGGGGTCATGAGTTCGAGCTCCACATTGGGTGTAGAGATTACTAAAAAATAAATATAAAACTTAAAAAAAAAAAAAAAGATGTTAACAACCCAAAGGGATAAATGGATAAAGAGAATGTGGCATGTCCATAACAATGAATTTTGCTCAGGCATAAAAACAGTGAAGTGCTGATACACAGTATGGAACTACATGGTTGAGCCTTGAACGCATGGTAAATGCCGGAAGCTAGTCACAAAAGACCACAAGTTGTATGATTCCAGATACACACAATGTTCAGAGTAGGCAAATCTGCAGAGACAGAAAGGAGATTAGTTGTTGCTTAGGGCTGAGGGAAATGGAGGGGATAAAGAGTGATAACCAAGGGTACCAGTTCTCTTTGTGGTGTGGAAAGTATTCTAAAATTGCCCGTGGTGATGGTTGCACAGATCTTCAAATATACTAAAACCACTGAATTTTATACTTGGAATGGGTGAATTGTATGATATGTGTAATGTATCTCAATAAAGCTGTTTTTTTTATTTTTTTAATGTTTATTTTTGAGAGAGACAGAGACAGAGCACGAGCGGTGGAGGGGGGGGGGTGGGCAGAGACAGAGGGAGACACAGAATCCGAAGCAGGCTCCAGGCTCTGAGCTATCAGCACAGAACCCGACGTGGGGCTCGAACTCATGAACTGTGAGATCATGACCTGAGCCGAAGTCAGACGCTTAACCAACTGAGCCACCCAGGCACCCCTAAATTTATTTTTTCATTTAAGTAATCTCTACACCCAATGTGGGGCTTGAACTCACAATCCTTAGATCAAGAGTCGAGTGTTCTTTTGACTGAGTCAGCCAGGCACCCCTCAATAAAAGCTGCTTTTTAAAAAAAAAACCTTGGGGGGGGGGGCACCTGGGTGGTTCAGTCAGTTAAGCGTCTCTTTATTTAGGCTCAGGTCATGATCCGAGAGTCGTAGGATTGAGCCCCCACCTTGGGTGTAAAGATTACTTAAATGAATAATTAAATATCTAATTAAATAATCGCTTAAGTAGGCTCCACGCGAAGGCTGTATCTCTCCCTCTGCCCCTCTCCCCTGCTCTTGCTTGCTCTCTCTATTTAAAAAACAAAAACAACTTGGGAAATGAAACTATCCCAAATTCCATCTGATGGCCTGCTCCCTTTGAGCACTCCTCAGTAAAGCATTTTTTAGCCTAGGCAAAACAAAAGACAAGACAATGAGTGGCCCTTAGGGCTGGTTGAAATGGGATTAAACTCATAAACCATGCCTCCCATCCAGGCACCACTCTCAGAGACGCGTGGGACCAGGCAACCGCTTCTCTGTGAATGCTTTACCCACCTGAGCTCTGACACCCAACAATCCTGAGCCCAAATCTCTGCTCTTACGATCTCAGGCAGATGACTGCACCTGAGCCTCAGTTTCTCATCTGTACAATGGGGGGCTAGCGATTCCTCCCAACAAACGGTTATAAAAAGGAACTGAATGAGATCATTTTCATAAAGTGCCCAGGCTAGCACCTGGCACTGGTAAGCACAGAATAAATATTTGCTGTTATTATCAGTCATCCATTAATTCAACAGACATAAGTGGACTCTCCTGTGTGCAATTGGCCAGATAAAAGCCCCAGGCTCTCCTGCTCTGGGTGGGAGGCAGACACCATCCGGCCCCCTCTGGCTAAGTGCTGGGATGGAGGAGGAACGCTTTCTAAATAAGGAGAGAGAGAGCGGAGGGATCCCAATGCCTGCCAGGCCTACACCCTTGTTTTTATTTCCATTGTTTCATTTTGATTGAAAACATATCCATTTGCCCTATACTCGTCCTTTGTATTGTTTCAGTCTTAGAGAACCTGGATTTGATCTAAGGGCAAGTGTTCCTGTTTGTTAGGTGGAGGAACTCTGAAACATTGATTTTATTTGGAAGATGTGTTTACTCTGTTTCTGAAGCCCATCTAGCGGGTTACATGAAATTTGTTCAGAAGTCTGCCTCTGACCTCTGACCCTCGCTCCCACTTTCCTGGCCAGATGTCACAGGGTTGGCGGGAGCGGGGCGGGGTGGCACCCTTATTGGTCTGTCCTCTGCTCTACTGGCTGAAAAACTCACTCGTACCAGCACAGCCAGAGCCATCTGTCACACGGGACTGCGGTATTGTGACCAAATTGCCAGTGATACCCACCACAGTGATGGAAATACCACAGTACCAGCCAGATGCCCAGTGGCTGAGGCAGGCCTAGAGGCTGCTGACCCACATCTGTCCAGGCGATAGTGAGAACTGGCTCCTGACTGAAGACAGGCACTCTAGAGGTGCCTCTTCCCTACCAGAATCTGTGTCCTTCTCTGTGCTGTTCTTAGCCTTTGGGTCCTTCCTGCTAGACTCAGTTTTTCAGGGCGCCTGGGTGGCTCGATCGGTTAAGCATCCGACTTCGGTTTCCGGTCATGATCTCACGGTTCATGGGTTTGAGCCCAGTGTTGGGCTATGTGTTGACAGCTCAGAGCCTGGAGCCTGTTTCGGATTCCGTGTCTCCCTCTCTCTCTGCCCCTTCCTCTGCAAATGCTCTCTCTCTCTCTCTCTCTCTCTCTCAAAAATAAACAAACATTAAAACACACACACACACACACACACACACACACACACACACACACATTTATTTTTGAGAGACAGAGAAAGAGTACGAGCCAGGGAGGGGCAGAGAGAGGAAGACACAGAATCCCAAGCAGGCTCCAGGCTCTGAGCTGTCAGCACAGAACCTGACGCGGGGCTCAAACCCATGAACAGTGAGATCATGACCGGAGCCAAAGTCGGACGTTCAACTGACCAAGCCACCCAGGTGCCCCCAAAATAAATAAATGTTCAAAAAAGGTTTTTTTAGACTTGGTTTTTCTTCATGCGATTGAGGGGCTCTAAGCTCTGTGTAGCTCTCGCTTCTCTGCTGCAGTCACAGCCTGGACCCCTGATGGGATTTGGGTCCACATCTCCCATGCTGGTATCTACAGACAGCTTCTCTGAAAATGTTTGCTCTCGGCAGATGGCCACCCTCTCACTCATTCTGGGAGTTTCTCTTTGTGTTTGTTTCCAGAGGGCTAACCTATCTTCTGATTTGGACCCCCTTTGCCCTGCTGTAACATGAATGATAGCAGCTTCTGTAATATTGGTAATACTAACCCTGAGCTCGTGGTAAGCCCTGATATGGGGGCTGTACTCAGCCAGAGGGCAGTACTGGTTGTTTACTACTACCAGTCTGTGTTCTGATTGGTCAGTGCCCTTTACTTCTGCTGTCAAATATTTTTAGTCACCAGGCTTTGCACAGATTATGTCATTAAATCCTTTCAAGCCTATTAGACACTGCTTTTATTCCCGTTTTACAGATAGGGAAGCACAGATGGGTTCGGAAACTCATCCACATGGGGGAGCTGGGCCTTGAACCTGAGCCTGGCTGACCCTGAGCCTATCCTCTCAGCTACCACCCTGTCCCCAGCAGCATCCTGACCTGCTATAGCTTCTGCTTACTGAAGTGTCAAGACACAAAGCTCAGATTCTTTTTTTTTTTTTATTTAAAAAAAATTTTTTTTCAACGTTTATTTTATTTTTGGGACAGAGAGAGACAAAGCATGAACAGGGGAGGGACAGAGAGAGAGGGAGACACAGAATCGGAAACAGGTTCCAGGCTCTGAGCCATCAGCCCAGAGCCCGACACGGGGCTCGAACTCACGGACCGCGAGATCGTGACCTGGCTGAAGTCAGACGCTTAACCGACTGCGCCACCCAGGCGCCCCATAAAGCTCAGATTCTAATAAGGGACGGGAGGGGGCAGCTGTTCTCGGGGACCACTGGAGCCCCAGTTTCTACATGGAACACTCCCAGTTTGGAAGCCAGGCCGGTAACCAAAGCTCTTGGGACTTTGGGCTCATTCTTTGCCACCCATGCCAGGAGCAGATCCAGCCAGCTGTGCTGTGGGCTGCCAAGGCCATCCGGGCTGGTCAGCAAACACGTCTGGAGCGTCTGCTGTGCACCAGGCACAACTCCAAATACAAGCAAGTCTTAGGCCTTTCCTTCAAAGCACCAGGAGCTTCTTGTCCCTTCCTGGCCTTGGATGCTTCTGCCAAGAGGGGCCAGCTTTAGGCCTTATCTTTATTTGGTGCCCCCACCATGCCCCTGAAGTTCCTGTTCTCTAGGCTGATGACCGTCATGCCAATGGCCAGGGAGAAATCCAGACTCCCAAGATGCAGGGGACAGCTTAGGGCCGCAGGCCTCTCTTCTTAAGTTTTTAAGTTTGAGAAAGAGAAAGCAAGCACAAGCAGGGAAGGGTCAGAGAGGAGGAGAGACAGAATCCCGAGCAGGTTCTGCACCAACAGTGCAGGGGCCTAAACTCATGAACTGTGAGATCATGACCTGAGCCGAGATGAAGAATCTGATGCTTAACTGACTGTGCCACCCAGGCACCCTTTTCTTATTTTTTGATGTTTTTATTTTTTTAATGTTTGCTTTTAAGAGAGAGCAAGAGGCTGAGCAGGGGAGGGGCAGAGAGAGAGAGAGAGAGAGAGAGAAACAGCATCCAAAGCTGTCAGCACAGAGCCTGACACGGGCCTTGAACTCACAGACCGCGAGATCGTGACCTGGCTGAAGTCGGACGCTTAACCGACTGCGCCACCCAGGCGCCCCTAATGTTTGTTTTTGAGAGAGAGAGAGAGAGAGAGAGACAGCATCCAAAGCTGTCAGCACAGAGCCTGACACGAGCCTTGAACTCACAAACCGTGAGATCATGACCTGAGCCGAAGACCGCTGCACATCCAGACGCCCCACAGCAATCTGTTCTTGCACCTTGCACTGGGCACTGCCCACCCTCCATTCCACTGTATATATTCCTGAACTAGGGTTGGCAGCTACTGGATGGAGACAAGACCCCAGTCCCTGGCACCCTTCCAAGTCATGTGTGGCTTTATAGCCCCTCCAGGGACCACAGCCTCACCAAAGCCCCTGCCCTTGCTTCCCTGGTAGTGAGGGTGACTGCAGAACTCTGAGCTTCCTCTATGGAGAAGGGTGATGGTGTACGTGGGGTGGAGGAGGGTCCTCTGCTCAGGGCAGAAAGCTACATGCTTCTCCTGGGTGTGCCTGACCGACAGTCCTGGCCCCTGATGCTCAGGCAAGGGGCACATCCCAGAGAAGTTCCATGATCCTGCTTGGAACAATGGTAGTATCCAGGTGGGATCCCTCACCGCCAGGGGGCTGCTGGGCAATTAACAGAGCCACGGGGAGCAGACACCCCCCAGGGGGCAGGACACCAGGCCCTGGCTCCACCTCACGGCACAGCCTTCTTCTGTGTAAACTCCAAGCTGACCCAGCTGCATCACCTCAACCTACAACCTTGCTCATTCCCCACACGTGCTGACAAAGAGGTGACAAAGGGGTCAGGGAGCCAAAAGGCCAGCCATCTGGCCCAAGGGGGCATTTTTAGCCTTCTCCGTGGGGGTGCTGCGGGATTTGGGCTAGCAGCCTGGGCAGGGACTTGGCCCTTCCTTCCTTCCCCTAGCCTTGTCCTCAGGAAGGCAGCTAGACGGCCAGCTGCCTGTGCTGAAGTTGCTGACCAAAGCCAGGCCCAGCTGGACGGACTCCCCCTGAGGAATGCCCAACGGGGGCAGGTGGGACCACCACTGGGCCGAGGGAGGAAGAGGCTGTGGGGCCCAGGCACGGCACAGCCAGCTCAGTGGTGTTCTTCGGTCGGTGCCTCAGTGTCAGGGCTGAGGGAAAGCAGGCTGTGATGGCCACAGTGGGATGACGGTGAAGCACTCCCAACCCAAGGGATGGGGAGGCAGGGGTGGGGACCGGAGGCTCAGGGTGGGGGCTCAAGATTCTCATGCCCAGTAGACCACAGCACCACCAGTGAGACAACAGCTGCGGACGGGTGTGGTGAAAACCACACCTCGCCCTTCCCCGATGGCGGGCTGGGCTGGCCACAGGCCTGAGGTTCTGCTCTCTGGCCCCCTCTGCTGTTGCTCCCGGACACAGGCTGGCCCCGTCTTGTGGGAACCGAAGGGCGAGCCCAAGTTTCCTGCTGACCCACTGGCAGACAGCTGACTGGACTGTGTCGACCCTCTGCTACCCTACCTGAAAGTGATCCAGAAGGGGCCTGCTTTCCAAGTGCTGCACAGGCCCCAGCCCCCATGCCCACCACCAGGCAGGAGGCAGTGCTTGCAAGGAGCCAGCTACGGAGAGCCCCGGGGAGAAAGCTGAGGAATGACTGAGGAACCGAGTGGAAAAGAGTAAATTTCCAGTCCAGCCAGTTAGCTCAGAGCTTGCTTCCCTACACTCTGAGCCCCCCTGGCTGGGAAGCCCCCGCAAGGGGTATGGGGTGGCCATTGCTGGCCTCTCCCGGATCTGTCCTTCCTTCTCGCTGAAGTGTGAGGACGACCCAGTTAGCTATTTGACTAAGGGCACATCTCTGTAAATAAGTTGGGTTCGGGGCACCTGGGTAGCTCAGTGGCTTGAACATCCAATCCAGCTGGATTTCGGCTCAGGTCAGGATCTCACAGTTGTGGGTTTGAGTCCGTTGGCCAACAGTGCAGAGCCTGGTTGGGACTCTCTTTCCTCCCCCTCCTCTTTGTCCCTGGCCCACTTGCACGCTCTCAAAAAATAAATAAGGAAAAAAAAAAAAAAGGGGGGGTGGGAGGGGCAGAAAAAAAAAATAAACAAGGAAACTTAAGATATATTTAAGTAAGTTGGGTTTGAAGTGCTTGCCTCTGTTTTCATACTACCTTAAACTTTGCCGTTTTTATTTTGTTTTAATGTTTATTTTTGACAGAGCGAGCATGAGTGGGGGAGGAGCAGAGAGCGAGGGAGACAGAATTTGAAACAGGCTCCAGGCTCTGAGCTGTCAGCACAGAGCCCGATGTGGGGCTCGAACTCACCGACTGAGATCGTGACCTGAACTGAAGTCGGACGCTCAACTGATTGAGCCACCCAGGGGCCCATTTGTTTTTTTTTAACGTTTATTCATCTTTGAGAGACAGAGCACAAGAGGGGAAGGGGTAGAGAAAGGGAGACACAGAATCCCAAGCAGGCTCCAGGCTGTCAGCACAGAGCCTGATGCCGGGCTCGAACTCACGAACCTTGAGATCATGACCTGAGCCGAAGTTGGGACGCTCAACTGACTGAGCCACCCAGGCACCCCGCCACCTTAAATTTTGTAAATAGAGTGTAATTTCTACATGTTGAATAAATGATCTGGTTTTACACATACCAGTTTAAGGATGAAGCAGGGGTTATTTCAGACTAAGAAACAAGGGCCCACAGGTCCATAATCACTATTAGCCTAGCAGGGAAAAAGGGGAATGCAAGGACAAGCAGGTGTGGAGGAAAAGCAATGGGGGCTACCTCACCAGGGTGGACCTGGCTTTTGGCCAGGCTGAGGGCTTCAGGACAAGGGCAATAAACAGCTTGGTTCAAAATCTCCTGGTAGTCAGAGCCCGTGCAGGATGCAGACACTTCCGGCCCTCAACGGGTCTGGCCT
The DNA here is from genome assembly GCF_016509475.1 of Prionailurus bengalensis. Lineage (NCBI taxonomy): Eukaryota > Metazoa > Chordata > Mammalia > Carnivora > Felidae > Prionailurus > Prionailurus bengalensis. The sequence continues at coordinate 55,465,802 of NC_057347.1, forward strand.
AATCAAATCCATCGACAGTCAAGAAATGCACCATTAATCCACAGGCTCAACAGGCATAAATCTGCAGCCTTGAGCCAACTGTGACACCTTTCAAAAGGGGGTCTGCCTGTCCTTTCTGAATGCATTCCCCCCCCCCCCCCCTCAGCTGAGTCAGAAGGCAAACCTTTCCGGGCATTTCCCCACAAAAACTTTTATTTGTGAAATAGATGTTATCAATTCAAATGAAGACCATTAACAAGATGAGATAATCTCAACTTCAAAAAACTTTATTTTTGTCTCATCCATCAAGGGCACAGGATACCTTCATCAGCTCCAGCTTTTGCTTTTCTCCTTACAGATTCTGTTCCATCACCTAAAACCCAGGGTTATCCTGTGTGGGCAGCTTCCTAGAACCAAAAGATACTTTCGACTGCTGGGCTAAGTATGCTCACGCACACTGTGCAAGCACAAGCTGCACTATTTAAAGCAGCAAGATTCCAAGCTGCCCAATAAAACCCACAAACGTCTACATCAGGATGTACCCAAGTTGTACTGGGGGGAAAAGTCAAGTTTCACCCCACTTGGGTTATCACAACCAGTAAACTCAACAAACGGACATCACCATAGTTAAGTCTACTACTCAGACACTGCCAGGCACCCCACAGCACATTCCCATGTCCAAGATGGCAACGTCCTTCAGAAACAATGTTGAGATCATCAGAACTGGGAAGTCACTGCTCCAGAGCAGTTACTGGACTCCACCCTTCCACCTTCAGTGCCTCGTGAAGACTCATTAAGCTGCCAAGAATCAAGCCTATGTATCCTGATTTGCATCTCTTCATAAGCCCCTTGAATGTGAAAGAAACCCAAACTTTTTTTAAAAAGCTACTTTATCAGGGCACAACTATCTTTTCTATAGCTACTAGCTTCAAACACACAAAATGCTCATCTGATGACCAGTGGCCATTGTGCCCATGGTCTTGCTGACTAGATCTAGATACTAACAAGCTTACAGTGGACCATCACTGGTCAATTAAACTAGCTTCATACTGAAAAAGTGGCTTAAACCAAGGTACTCTGTACTTGTGGTGAAATGACTGGTCTTAAGGAAATTCGTCATTATTTTCGTATACAAATGGTTTGTCTACCAAGCAAAACCAGATATAGACCAAGCTCAAGCTTCAAGATACAAAGAACCTAAATAATGGATGTATTTCTCTGTATATTCAATGTAGGTTTTTGACACTTCGTTGAATAAACAAGTTTATTTGTAAATTTAGTCAACATACATAATTGACCTAAAGACTTCAATAGAAGGTTAGTTTTTAAAACCACTTGGAAGGCCACCTCTATAAAGTGATTTTTCCAGGACCATGGATCAGATGTAACCTAACCCGACACCACCTTAACTGGCAGAGGTTCAAGAAGCTGGAGTTGTGTGCCCCTCTCCCACAGCAAGTTTACTCTAAGGGTTATTATAATACAAACTCCACAAGGAAAAGAACTTCGGTATGGTTTCCTCTTTGTAGAGAAAAAACCTAGTTATGAGACCAATCACAACACAAAGAAAAGCTGCACTAACTAGTATAGAATATTAGTAACAGATGATGCTGGTGTGAATAACTTGTATTATATTCTAGAGCCCTTATAAATAAAATCCCCCCCTTAGTGTTTGCATTAATCAGCTAGAGGGTTAGTTAACATGTGGTAGAATGAGGACTTATGCAAGGTATAATTTGCAAAGCAGTTTACTCTCATGAAAACAAGTGCAGTCTAGTTAGGAGAAAACCAACTGGACTTTAAATTACACACACCTTAATGACAAGACTCCCCACCACATGTGAATGTAAAACATTTAATTTAAAAATGTTGACACTACAATATATAAAATAGCTATTATAAATGCACATAGTGTATTCTATAGCTGCCAGTTTTACTTTTTTTTTTTTTTTTTTTTTTTTAAGGAAACTGTAAGTTACACTGTGGTTAAGACTTGTATCTTCACCCTTGAAAAAGCCCACATTCTATCACAGTGATGTATGGTCAGACTTAACAGCCCCAATTGTTAAACACTTGGATCAAGTCATAACCAGTTTTATTGCAAAAGGACCCTGTACACATTTATCAATTCTAGTACCTTAATAGCTACCCAACAAGTCATTAACATACAGAAACATGCATCATGAGAAGCAAGAAAGATCACCCATCCCTTCTGCATATTAGCAACTTGTCACTCCTGAGCAACAGTGCTCACATCACTGAGGTCTGTGAACAGTCACTTTTCGCATTCATCCTGAGTGAAAGATGGAATGACTTAAGTACAAATGCAACATATTATAAACAATTTCTTACAAAAAAAGTCACAAATTAAACCAAAGTATTTTACAGAATTTACTACAAAACACCATAAAAACTGCCTTCACTTAAGCTCTCTCTCCCCGTATCCGGCGAGCCAACTGGATGTCTTTGGGCATGATGGTGACTCTCTTAGCGTGGATGGCACACAGATTAGTATCTTCAAATAAACCCACCAGGTACGCTTCACTGGCCTCCTGTGGAGCACAAGAGCCACACCATTAAACTGTCTCCGAGGACGAGAAGCCACGCAGAAGCCCTCCGACCCTACTCCAGCCACGCTCGTCTTACCTGCAGCGCACCAATGGCGGCACTCTGAAACCTCAGATCGGTTTTGAAATCCTGGGCGATCTCCCTCACCAACCTCTGGAAAGGCAGCTTCCGGATCAGAAGCTCGGTCGATTTCTGGTAACGACGGATCTCTCGAAGCGCAACGGTCCCGGGCCTGCAGCGGGCAGGAGAGTGTAAGCGGATCCCCGAGAGCGGACAGCGCTCCCGCTTGGGGGCCGCGCGCCGCCGGGTCATTGTTTTCCTTCCCACTCGCCTACCTGTAGCGATGAGGTTTTTTCACCCCGCCAGTAGAGGGAGCACTTTTCCTGGCGGCTTTAGTGGCCAGCTGCTTACGGGGCGCTTTCCCACCCGTAGATTTACGAGCAGTCTGCTTGGTTCGGGCCATTTTCTTTTACCTAAAGAAGACACCCGTGACTCTCGGGCCGTAGCGCTAGCCTCCCGGGGGCGGAGGATAGGACGGGCTCGGCGCCCCTGCCCTTCCGCCTCGTTGCCGCGGCAGATGGCCCGGGGCCGCCGCCTCCTCCCCCTCCCCTAATGACTCAGGCTGCGAGGAGCGGCGGCGGCGGCCTCCCCCGGGAGGGGGAGCGCGGGGAGGAGTCACTTCCCCTCCTCGACGGGCGGAGGCCCCGCTTGCCCGGAACCCGGCGTCGGGACCTCTGAATCACCACCGGGAAAGAGGCGGAGACGCGGTTCCGGAACGAAGCCCCAAGGGAAAACCTCCCGGCCCCCACACCCGACACCAGCGGCCCGAGCGGCCCGCACCGGCCAGCGCTCCGTTCCCAACGGCTGCGGCCCGCGGCATCAACGGCTGCCGGGGCCTCGAACAAAGAGTAAAACCGCCAACACTTACCCAACGCCGAAGTCTTAGGCCGCTTCTCCGATCGTCGCGCCGCTCCTGCTCCCCAATGAAGAGCCGCAGTCGCCGAGTAAAGAAAAGAGGACCCTCCAACGAACGACCAAACCGCTCTGTGCTCCAAGCCCCCCCTTTGCCTCCGCTTTTATACCCACGCTTCACGCTGCGTCTCTGCGTCATAGGGGCTTCATTTGCATACACCAACGACTTTTTCTATTGGCGGGAGCTTTCGCCGACGCGCTGACATCCCCGACACAAAGGCCGTGCTTCGGCCCCGCTCCCGGATTGGTGGGTATCTAGGCCGCTGATTGGCTGTTAAAGTGGCCTGATGATTGGATGAGTGCAAAGAGGAATGGGCGAATCAGAGGTTAGCACGAAGCGGCTCTTCTGATTGGATAAAATGAAGCTATGTTTGGATCCTTCCCTTGGTTCCAAAGCTCTACAATAGAAAGTCAATGCAAATGAATTGCATTGGTCTCTATCAGGGCTTAAGGGTACGGGATGGACAGGAGCCTAACCATAGATGCATCTCGCTAATAAAATGCAGGAGGAGAAGTTACTTTAAGGAAGTTTTTGCAAATATTTTCCATTGTAAAATAAAATGTGTTCCCTGTGATTATTTACTTTCACGTTTTGATAGTTATGTACACAGTGTAAAAACTTAGAATTCAGCAAATCATATTACATCACCAAGTATTTTAGACATCACGCGTATACATTTTAATCAAAAGGCAGTTCTTTTGTTTGGTGGTGTAGGCAGGAGTAAATAGTAGATACAAAGAAAAATGTCAATAAATGATTTTATGCTTCCTGTTCTGTATGTTCTCAGACCATCACAAATTACATTACATTGTAATTTCAACATGCTTAAGAAGTAGCCTACTAAGCAGCATATTTTGAATTACGTAATTCAACTGAATGAAACGACTACAGCCAGAATGGGAATAGTCCCAGAACAGCATTTGCATGTCCATAAAGAATAAAGAAAACTAAATTAAATATGTGTCCTTGTATTTAATGGTATATTCTGGTAGATATTTCAAGAAACGTGACAAATGTATAAAAATGGTAATCCCTACCTTTGCCTAAATAAATGCCTTTGATGCTTTGTAATACTCAGTTCTCCTGATGACACAGGTATATAAAATATCAAAGCAGGCTTAAGGTTAAGACCAGCCAAACAAAGCTCAGAAAATTGAAATAGAGCTTTGGGCATTTTACTCCATTGTTCCTACTCTGGCTTCACAGAATTTTTTTCACAAAGATTTTATTTTTAAGTCATCTCTACACCCAGCGTGGGGCTCGAATTCACTACCCTGAGATCAAGAATCACATGTTCCACTGACGGGGCTAGGTAGGCACCCCTGAATATTTTTAAATTTACCAAAATAAAAGGTAGCAAAACCAAGTATGTGTAGATGTTAACCAGATAATTAGTGTACATAAAGACAAATACCTCAAAATTTTACTTGTGACACTGAAGGTCTCCTCTCAGTATCAACAGTGAGGGGGAAAATGCACAATTTGAAACATCAGGTATGGCAAAAATGGCTTTGACCCAATCTCCGGTATCAAATCCCTCTCATTTCAGCCCTCTCAATCTTAACAGATACAATTTGTATTTAATTATCACATACCTAAACTTTTATGCGACAATTTGGTCAACCTTAATTTCTGCATTCTTCCCAAAATTTACAGTAGGGGAAAAATTAAGCTTTCTGTTTCATTCATGTGATGCTGAGAAACCAAGATGGAGGCTCTCGCCCTGTCCTCAGAACCTGTGTAAAGCCAAGAATCAAGGTACTGGTTAGATCCCACATAGAAAGCCGTCGAATGATCTGGGATGTAACCAGAAAAATACCCTGCAAGGGTTAACTTTTTTTGACCGCCCAAACGTACTGGAGAAGAAATGGGCTCTCAAGTTAACAATCCTTTTGTGTTCCAAGGATTTTCTAAAAGATCCAGAATCCTGTCTGTCCCAAGCCTCCAGAGGACAGACACTCCGGTTTTGTTTTTCTTTTTGCAGTTTTGTTAATTACCAAAGGAGAACTAAAATTGCTCCATGAGAAGCTAGGTATAGATTTACATTTATCCATTTAGAGGATGGTTAGTGAAAACAGTTTGTCTTTCTTCCTCGGGCGGTTATACAGATTTCTTTTTTTCCTAAATTGGTACCGGGGCAGAAAAGGCAACACAGGAAATGGGGAAGAACTGAAAATGTTTATACAATCAAAACAATGTACAAGTGATGCAGCGTGTAAGCTACTAACTTAGTTCTTGTTCTGCCATGTGCTTGCTGAGTAACTCTGTGCAAATTCTCTAAGTTTCGGTTTCCTCTTTTGTAAATAAAGCAGTTTGGATGATATCATCTCCCAATTTTACCAGTACCCACTCATTCTGAAGTTTATGGTATACACTTACTGAAAGCCTAGTGCTATGAACTGTATTTCTTCATTCAAATCACACTCGGGAATTTGGGGAATAACATACAAACCAATTACCTGGATTTAGTAACAGGGTTAAAGCAATACTACAACTTTTATTTGTCCTTTTGGAATTTTTTTTTTTTTTAATCTTCACACGCCCCTAGTGGTTAAACAGTTGATTTGGGCTGTTTGGGAAATACCAGTTTCTCAACTTTGTAGGCTGACAATTTGGCTTCTGATGTGAGGCTGTTCGGAACTAAATAAAATAAGTATGTGTCATTCTTAAGCATTAACAATTTTCCGTTCACCCCACCCTCCGTCACTCCCAAGATTACCGGGAATGTTTTCCTTTACGTGACAATCATTAGGTAACAAAATCCTATCTAATCATGTATAAATCGGTCTTAAAAACAATGGATTTAAATAGACTCAATACGGAAAACAAATTAATTAATGTATTTATTTTGAGGGAGAGAGAGAGAGAGAGAGAGAGCGAGAGCACACGAGATGCGGAGAGGCAGACAGGGGCTCCAGGCTCTGAGCTGTCAGCACAGAGCCAGACGACGCAGGGCTCGAACTCACTAGTTCTGAGATTATGACCTGAGCCAGAGTCGGATGCTTAACCGACTGAGCCACCCAGGTGCCCCTGGAAAACAAAGTTAAATGACAAGTGTCAATGCATCACGAAAAGCTTTGTAAAGCTCACAGAGTGCCTAAGTCAGAGAAATTGGATTATTTTACAAAATCCACGTTGTGAACTTCGCTGGACTAGCGGGAAGCAAGGACGAGAAACATAGAAAGCCTGCCAACCGGAGCACAAAACTGTAGTGGATTATTAATTGCCCCGCCCCTACTCAAACCCAAGATCTGCCTTTGGACCCTGTGTGACACTTCTCAACGCCCCTGCAACTTGCCAGTGTAACTGAGACTGTTCTAGACGGAGATTAAATTCGTCTTTGGCCCCTAATGTACTGGAAACAAGTTGGTCAGGCCAGGTGTCAAGTTGAGAAGGGACCCAAGTGGAGTTCCAGGTTTCAGGGCGGGTAAAGGTTTATGAAGCGCCTCAGCAAAGACGCGGGAATACTATGCCGTGTAGCGCTACTTTAGCAAAGATTTCTAAGACTGACTTCTAGTAGGCACACTTTCTTTCATGCCTCCCCAGCTAGGCCGGCCCCAAGAATAAGGATGTTGGAGAAATACTGCAGGTGCCTGCAGCACAAAGGCCCAGAGCTAAAAACGGACAGTACAGGTTCTTAAGCACACTGTTGGGGCCGGCATCAGAACTGAGCCCAAGCTCTACTAACTCCGGTGGCGAAGTAATCGTTACACTGTAGGCGATGAAATTATACTTGAGACTGTTTCACAGAAGTCGGTAGGGCCTCTGTAGCTCTGAGCGCCTTCTACTCCAGGAAGTCCAGTTTCGAGGAAAGCTCCTCTGAGAAACTGGAAACGCACTGGCAAAAAGAAGAAACGGCACGGGACTGCAATCCCCACAAGTCGTGGCGGGCCGTCAGCATCCGGGACACCGTCTGCAAAGATCCCTGGGTATTGTGGTCCATTCCTTTGGCAGCAACCCTCTGCCGACGGTAAAATTCCTACCGAACCGAGGACCACAACTCCCAGCAACCCTTGCTGCCGTGCGGGGGGTCTTCACGTTCTCGTGGCGCGGCGCAGGCGCACTAGGTCCTCGGCGCGGACCGCGCAGACTGAATAATAAAAGGGGAGCGGCGAAGAGGCAGGAAGACAGGACCATGTCGAAGGGCCCCGGGCCCGGCGGCTCCGCAGCTTCCTCGGCGCCCCCGGCCGCTACCGCTCAGGTGCTGCAGGCACAGCCCGAGAAACCGCAGCACTACACGTACGTAGAGCCCCCCCCGCCGCGCGCGCACGCCTGACGTCAGCGGCCAGCGTGAGTCACGCGCGCAGGGAGAGCGCGAGGCGGCCTCTCCCTCCCCCCCTTCCTCCTCCGGCCCGGCCCAGACCGGTTCCAACCTGCTGGGGCCGGTCCCAACCGCCTCTAACTGCCACCAACCCCTGGTCGGGCCGTGGGGCGGGAAGCTCGGTCCCCGCCGCTGAGTGGGGAAGGCGGGAGCGCGGGGTGCGGAGAGCACACATCTCAGGCCAGGCCTTTGAGGCCTAACTGTTCCTCAGACCGTAAAACCACAGTCTCAGGCACTCGCGGGGGCGATAAGAAGCCCAGGACACGGCCAGGACGAGTGCCCTGGGGGCCAGCCCTAGGGCCGCTGTGAATGTCGGTTGGCGCGAGGTCCTGTCAGGCGCCCCGCGCACTCTACCCCGGAGGCCTTTTGTGTCCCCGAAGCCCGTGTGTTGCGTACGGCGGCCCCTCTTGCTGGAACTCGCGGGGACAGCTGACCCGGCCTGAGTCCGGGGCCACGAGGGCGACGGGGTTCGAGCGTGTCCCCAGCCCCAGCACTCCCACCGCAGGAGTCCAGCGAGATGGGAACCTGCTGGTGTCTGAGCGGAGGTCCCCGTCTCCTCTTTATGTCCTTTCAAAGCACGCTCAGCGACCACCTAGCGCTAGGTGCCTCGGAAGAAAGAGCTACAGAGGCGGGCCCTCCTGTTTAGCAAAATGTTGGTTTCCAATTTCCCTGATGCTCTTCGAGTGCCTCCCAGGTGCTGTGTGTGTTTAGAAGGATCCCCAGGTGGACCTGAGGCTGGCTGGAGATTTGGAACCTGGGGGTCGAAAAACCCTTAAGAGCCACACAGTAATGCCGCCTGGTGAGCCGAGCGCAGGGAGCCCCTGTTGGAGTAGAAAGAATTAAAACTAGACAGGAGGAGCTCCTGTTTGTCACTCACAGAAGTAAGCCCCATTGGGAAACTGTTCTGGGATTGGGGGACATCGGCTTTAGAAAGTGTATTGGTTTCTTTGTGAGATTCCCTGCTATTGGTTGAAAGGAGTGGAAGCTTTTTCTTGGCTACAGTCCGACTCACGTTAACCATTACTTTTCTATTGAGGCCATTGCTTTGCTGGTCCTTTATTACTGGAGTTCTTTCGGCCATTCTTCCATTGGTTTTGGTGAAATGCTCTTACCTCCGAGCATACGGATCAAGTTGAGTGATGTGGTCAAGCAGCAGTATGGTTTTGATTTGAAAATCTGCAGATTTCACATAAACTGGAGCGTCTTTATATAATCTGTGGTTGCTTGGATCATATTTTTCCGTAGAATACGTATAATATCTTGAGTAAGGTTTCGGCAACCTCTGTATGTTGTTACTGAGTATGCTGTGGAATTTATATTGGAAGGGCTTTCTTATAATTTTGAGTTGACAGATGAAACAAGGTAACATCTGTGTAAGTGTTAATATCTGAGTTTTTGTCCTATAGACGCTCATTTGTTTAAAATCTGTCTTCCCATTCCTTGTTGGGTAAGTGCAGAGTAATCATCAGTCTTGGCTGTTGCGGTGGCTTAGTAATCAACAGAAGTAGATGAAACAAACGCCCAAGCCTGATTGGGTGGATTGGAGGTTGTAGGTGTTGCATCTTTTATTTCATGTTAACTGTTCATTTGTGTGTATGTTTGTTTTCATCACCAAAAATCAGAGGTGGACATCTGTTGTCTTCCTTGGTAGATTTATGGGCATTCAGAAGCTGTGATGATTTGGAAAACTTCATTCCCCTGTCATGCCAGGTCTGAGTTGCAGGGAGCTTGAGCATACAGATGATGGCACCTGTACCCTTACTGACACTGATTTTTTTTTTTTTTTAAGGTGAACCCATTTGTTATCCCTGGGGGTTAGAATACAGGAATATTTTTATTTTAATATTTGCTTTAAAAATTTGAGCTGGCCAGCATTTTTAAAAATTCTTCCTCATAAGCATGAACTTCCAGAATTTATACCAATCTGAATATGGCCTTATGTTGCATCGATCCCATTGTGGAATACAGATACAGACCCTTTGTTTTTTTAAATGTCTGTATTTAACTTTTTTTTACTTTTTCAAACTTGGACATAAAGTACACTAACTTTGTGTATTTTTTGTGCCTGATATTATTTGAGATTATGTGATATGCAATAATCTGGAAGAAATATGTGTTAAAATTGACTGCCACTCAGAACACCTGGCTGGCTCAGTTGGAAGAGCACGTGACTCGTGATCTCGAGGTCGAGAGTTCGAGCCCCATAATGGGTGTAGAGATTGCTTAAACATGAACAAACTTTAAAAATTTTTAAAAATTGAGTGCCATTCATCATAATGGCAGACAATCTTGGCAAACACAGTTGAATCCACCAAAAATAAATATTGCCTTTCCGTAGGCTTGTCTTCTTGCCCCCACAAAGTCCTGGAGTTTAAACTATCTTTTTCCTAAACCAAGAAGATTATTCGTGACATAGTTTGAAGAATAATTATTTTGTTGGTCTTTTTTTTTTCTCTAAATTTGTGAATAATCTTGCTTTACGAAAAACTTTGAAATAATTCTTTTAGCAAATTGGTGTGGTAGGCACTTGTGCTAGACTTGAGGAATCCTATCCTTTAGAAAATGCCTATATTAGTTAACTCTTTTGTACAGCTTCAAGCATTTGATTAGCATGCAGTAAAAGGATAATGTGCACGTAGTAGTCCTCTTCTACTTGACATCTTGCTAGGTAATTTGTTTTATTTTCAGAACAAGTCCATCTTGTATATTGTAGTAGAATTTTATAAAGGCAGATTTAAGAATGGGAAATTTCAGAGCAATTAGGTTCCAAAATGTATCTACTATTTACCTAACTTTGGACTTTTTGCTGTATAACAGTTACATTATTAAAAGTATATAGTTGAATAAAAAGGAAAAGTATACAGTTGAAAGATCACCAAAAAACCTGCCTTCCAAAATAACCGGGTTTCTGACTCATTATTCTGTCCCTGTAAGAGGTTGTAAGCCTTAAAGACATTAGATCGTTTTTGGATTCCTTCACCTGCAGTTGATTCTCAGACTTCTTAATACCTTTGGGGTAAAGGAAAATGAAATTCTAGTTCAGTGACAGTTTCTTGGAGTTTCTGGCCACTGGGTGATTTCTTCTAGGTAGACAGAGGATAAGTGCTTTATGACCTCATCTAGCCACGTGTCATTTTAACTTAGGACTGTTCCCTGGGCATCTTTAAACAAGGATAACATAGCAGTATTTCCATACATAACTATTTTGAGGCAAATTTGTTAATTTATACATTGTATAAATGTCATGACTTCACTTGATTGCATCTGACTGTGTTTTGGAAAATCCAGGAAATGAAATTGTATTTAAATCATTATTGCAAATTGCAATAAAATTGTAAATACATTAGGAGAGTGCGACTTGTTGTGCAACAGAAGTCACTGGAAGTGTTGCTAAGCAACCTCAGCAAGCATGAGTTAAATTACCAATAAATATTTCTGTATCTTGTTTACTTGTTTATCAAGTAGAACTAATTTCTTACAGGACAAAAATTAAGAGCTCGTTGTGGCCATCAGTCAAGCCCACAATATCCCCATTAAGAATTAAGTGCCCATGCTAAGGGTAGAGTCAAGCATAGCACCTAGTTGATATTTGCTATGATCTAAAGTAATGATTAAAGTGAAGATTTGCTTAATGGTTAAGTTTTTTTGTTTTAATCCAGCTATGTTAGATACTAAAGAAGGCTTCCCCACAATCCATTTGCATCTGCTTTGACTGGTGGTTTCTATCAACCTACAAAGACTGACTTATTGGTGAGGGCAGCTGGACAACTCTGAGAGCAACTTAGAGAAATCCATCTTGGGCACACTCTATAAAGGAGCTCCTTCTCTGGAAATAGCACCCCAGATAAGTGCACAAAAGCAAGACACCCTCGTGGACCTACTTCCTCCCGCTTTCAACACCCTGATGCCTGAAGGTGAGGTCTCCTTCCTGTGTGTCTTAGAAGCCATGAGCTCACTTAGGTAATAAGAGCCCTGCAGCAGCCTGAGCACCACACATCTGCAGGCTTTCCTGCCAGACCTTTGCCTAAAGGTTATTTTTCTCATTAGGAGAGGCTCTAGGTCACAAGAATGATAAAAGTAAGGTTGCATTTAAAGCTACATTACTTTAAATACTGGACTGGTGTAGGGATTATTTTCCCAAACGGGGCAGTATTTGCTTAATGATTAAGTTTTTCGTTTTGTTGTTGTTGTTTTTGTTTTGTTTTGTTTTGATCCAGCTATGCTTGATACTAAAGGAGGTTTTCCCACATTTGCATCTTCTGTATTTTGAAATTGCAACTATGGACAGTTGTGGCTAATCCTAGTAGATTGTCTTCCCTTCTTTTAACATCTTGGATGAATTTGGGGCACACTAATGTGTTATGTGAAGATGGATGTTGAATGTAAGTTTCTCTGCCATTCTTAGACAATATATAAAAATTACATTAGTCTGATTGCTAAAAATGCCAAGAATTTGGGTTCAGTAGCCTTTCTGTTTTCTTATCGTATAGATACTGTGTAGATTCACCCCAGCCTGCCATCTTAAAATACCTGCATGGGCCACAGAATATCTGCGGAGAAAGTTTGGGTAAAATCAGTGCATATGATGATAGGTATGGGGTTTATTTTGGGGGTGATGGAAATGTTCTAAAATTAGGTAGTGGTGGTAGTTCTACATTATGGTGAATATACTAAAATCCGCTGAGACATACACTTTAAAATGGTGAATTTTTAATGTTATGTAAATTACATCTCAATTATTTTTTAAAAAGGGTTAAAAACCAGCATATAAGAATCTATCAGGCTCATATGGCCTGTCAGGGCTTGGCAGCATCGTTTGGTATGGGAAAGCCTGCAGTTTGTGAAAAGCTCCTTGGTGCCCTTTTCCCAGCCATTCTAGGTGAATGCCCCCCTGTTCTGAGTCTGTGGAGAAGTGAATACTCAGCAAGTTTGAGACTCCTAGTTGTTGGTAGTTGTACTTCAAATTGGCTCTGAATTGACAGCCATTATAAGGAGCAAGCACGTTTTTCCCAGTGCCTTTGTAAAAATGAACAAAGTGGGTGGGAGGTAGAAGAGAAGGTTGCTCTTCTGCTGAAAAGTAATGAATAACGTTCTCAGGTACTTTATGGTTGTTTTAATGTTCACATAGACATTTCTTTAAGGACAGGCCATGTGTTTTAGGCATTTTTAATTGTATTAATAGCTATAATATTTTAGTTCAAATAATCACAAATTTTTTATTATTTCTCTATACAATCCCTCAACTTTCACCCCTTTTTTCTTTGCCAGTGTGTAGAATTTGACAGCAGTATCAAGAGCTGATGAGGAGGAGAAGATGGAAAGGAGTCTAGCGACTTAAAAATCTCATAGCATTCTCTGTGAGGTGATCTTTTTCCTGTCGGGGGCTCAATTTATTTAGGAGATAAAGAAGATACTCAGACCTGTGACAGTATCATCATGTCATATCTGAGCTTATTGAAATGTTTCTTCCCTTTCCTTAATCTTTATATCACCGTTTGCTTTTTGTGTTCTTAAGTGAACTCATTTGTTTCTCCTAGTATTTGAAACATTGTACGGCCACTGTAAGTTTTAACAAAATGACTTCTGACGAGGAGGGGAAAGGCCCACGTTCCCATCTTCCTCAGAAATTTTGGCCTACTCCCAAAACTACCCCCATTGAGGAGAGGTAGTCACACTTAGGAAAGAAGTGATGAAAACTTTTGGCTTTGTGTTTTGTGACTTAAAAGTTTTAAATACTAGTTTTTATACCTAAGTTTTTTGTTTTGTTTTGTTTTGTTTTGTTTTCATTTTGGTAAGAACATTACTATCTCTTTTTGATGTAACTTTCACCGCTTAGAAGTGCCAGGTATTTGGTAGCCTGCCATATTAGGATTTGTGTAAATTAGTCTGTCAAAACATGACAAATTAGAAAACCGTACCTGTATTTTCTTATCTAAAAAAATCTAAAGCTTAAATTTTATTATTGAACTAAGAGTACTTTATAATGGGGGCACCTGGGTGGCTTAGTCAGTTAGGCATCAGACTTTAGCTCAAGCCATGATCTCACATTTCATGGGTTTGAGCCCCACATCAGGCTCCGTGCTGTTAGTGTGGGATCCCATTTGGGATTCTTTCTATATCTTTCTCTCTCTGCCTTTCCTCCACTTGTGCACGCGTGCTCTCTCTCCCAATAAATAAACTTTAAAAAAAATTAAAAAGGTATTTTATAATGAATACATAAGGTAATTACTAAATATTTAGTAGAGCATGTTAAAGTTAACATTTTTGTTTTTTATTTTTATTTTTTTAATGTTTAAAAAAATTTTTTTGATGTTTATTTCTTTTTGACAGAGACAGAGTACGAGCAGGGAGGGTCAGAGTGGGAGACATAGAACACAAAGCAGGCTCTAGGCTCTGAGCTTCAGCACAGAGCCTGACGCGGGGCTCGAACCCACGGACTGCGAGATCATGACCTGAGCTGAAGTCGGATGCTTAACTGAGCCACCCAGGCACCCTGATTTTTATTTTTAGTAACTTATTTTTTGGTTATTATAATTATGGCCTGTCAAAATCTTCCTGACATATTTTGAACAGATTCTGGAGAGTCCACTTATGCATATTTGCTGTTACTCTTGTTTTTCTTTCTAGCTCATTTAAGGGAAGCAGAGTTAACAGCATGGTGTTTAAGAGTACTGACTCCAGGGCAAGACTGATTGGGTTTGAAGGCCAGCTCTGCCACTTACTAGCTGTGTCTTAGGCAAGTGAGTTCCCCTTTGTATGTCAGTTTCCTGAGGATACCAGTACCTGCCCTGTGGAGTTAAGGAGGTCTAAGTTAATATATGTAAAGTGCTTAAAATAGCGCATGGCATTTAGCACAGCATATGTACCATTCTTACCAACATTTGACAAGCCCAAGTTACTGCTTTCAGTTTCATTGCTACCTCCTTCAATAGCCTTAACCAAGTGCCATCTTTAGCTACATCTACACTAAAGTAGATTCTTCAGAGTGCCCCTAGGCGGCTCAGTAGGTTAAGCGTCCAACTTTGGCTCGTCGGATCACGATCTCACAGTTCGTGAGTTCAAGCCCTGCATTAGGCTCTCTGCTAACAGCTCAGAGCCTGGAGCCTGCTTCGGATTCTGTGTCTCCCTCTCTCTGCTTCTCCCTCGCTCATGCCCTGTCTCTCTCTTAAATAAATATACATTAAAAAAAATTTTTTTAAATAGGTTTTTCAGTTCTTAGGGCACATGTGGGTCATTGTTGTCTTCAGTATACTCCTGTTCTCCATATCCATTCAAATTTTACTTCAGTTGCTATTCTTCGTGTAGCCTTCATCAGGCTACCTGTATCTTACACAATGGATTTGTATTTAAAACTAAACAGATGTGCTCTTACAGGCCAAAGCCTTTGTTCCGCGGAAGTTTACAAAATAACACGTCAATTCAAACGTTTATGCTAGAACATTCATCAAATTGGAGGATTTTTTAGGCCAGCTGTGTACAGCAAAACTTTGAATCAAATCACAGTGTTCTCTTACTTAGGGAAGAATGATCCAGGGTTTCCAGTACTCCTCACATATATTCTACAAAATCAGTGATGTGAGTGAACCTTCTGTGAACTTTCTCTCCTCAGTTTTTTTTTTTTATCAGTTCCAAAATCTTCAGGCCAAGGAGACAATCATAGGAAGCAGGGACATGTAGGACTAGTTACACACCAACGTTGTATCATTCATGTTAGTTCTTGGGGCCAGGATGGCTCACTGGTGTCAGACCTTTCCCAATGAAGAATGCGCTGCAACTATTTACCTGTGAATGGTTCCCCCACCTGGGAACAAAGCGTTTGCTTGCTTAAGTGCCTGTAGCACTTGTATTGTAGGCTCCTGTGTATGTTTCTGTATGTTAGGACAGTTCTGTTGTATCTAGGAGGGGTCATACTGGCTCTGAGGTCCTACGATATCTGCTCTGGCTAAAAGCCAGGTATAGAATCAAAAGCCTACATTGAACGTTCAGACACACTCAGAAATTCATCAGACACTTTATTTGCCTGAATAATGTTTTAAACCAGGATCATTTCAGATTTGGAAACCAAATGTCTGTAGCCGTATAGTGCTTTTTCAGAATTGTCCAAATATTTGCCAACCAAGTTTTAGCTTTATTTGGTCTTGTTTTTTAAAAGCCATTTTCTGGCAGCTCCCACTGGTAAGGTTATTGTTACACGGTTGTATGGTTTCTGGGTTATGTTTGGTGTCAGAACAGAATGTGTATATATATCCTTATAAACACTTAATCTAGAACTGTTAGTACTTTATCTTAAGCTCTTCAAAAATTAAAGATTTGCAGCAAATTGTAAAATGTGTGTGTGTGTATGATCGTATGCATATTTGGATAGTAATTTAGGATTCTTAATCTGCTTAACAACTCTTAAGGTATTCACCTTGGAATTAAATATTTTATTTTCAAACTTAAAAATGAAGAATTCTGATAAGCCGTGGTCTATGACCTCTATGACTAAAATTGTTTAGGAATTTTGTATGGGTAGGGGTAATATTAATATGGAAACTAGATTACAGATGAGTATCATTTGAGGCTTTGCATACGACAGTGTACTATTTGACAATGACTGGCGATTTTTTTGTTTTTTCTTTCCTTTGTTAGTTGCAGAATCCTATCACTTTGTGGTTAGATTTCAGTAAAGAACGTTAAAGAACAAGGTGCCTGGCTGGCTTAGTCAGTAGAGCATGTGACTCTTGATCTCAGAGTCCTGAGTTTGAGCCCCACATTGGGCATAGAGCTTACTTGCAAACAATGGTCCTCTTCTTCAATATTTTTTTTTTTTTAAGAGTCTGTTTCTATGGTTGTTGTTGTTTCTATGTTTGAACATATGGTTGTTCTATGTTTCTATGGTATGTTGCTTGAAAAAGATGCAATTCGGGGCGCCTGGGTGGCTCAGTCGGTTAAGCGTCCGACTTCGGCTCAGGTCACGATCTCACTGTCCGTGGGTTCAAGCCCCGCGTCGGGCTCTGTGCTGACTGCTCAGAGCCTGGAGCCTGTTTCAGATTCTGTGTCTCCCTCTCTCTCTGACCCTCCCCCGTTCATGCTCTGTCTCTTTCTGTCTCAAAAATAAATAAATGTTAAAAAAAAAATTAAAAAAAAAAAAGAAAAAGATGCAATTCAGTGTTTAGGAGACTAGCTGTAATAAAGATGAATATTTGTGGCTCATTAGAAATGTGTGCATATCACATTCCCCATGTGAGGCTTATGAACAGTCATCTGACTGGCCAGGAGAGTAGTGGGCTCTCCAGGACCAAGTGCTTCCTCATGGCCCTCCAGGGTCATGACCTCCAGGTTGGGGGTGTGAGTGGCAGTGTCTGGAGTTTCTTCTGTTGGCTCAGTCTTTGGCTTGTTGCCCCCTTTTTGTTTGGCTCACATATTGTTGTTCACTATGGATATTGAGCTTTATCAAGTCTTTAGCAAATCTGGTCTCCCTGCACCATCTCCTCTATTGCTTCACTATTTTATTTGCAGTTTTACTCAAATCTAACCACTTTGTATATGTGTCCAAATCAGGTTCTTGCACATCATAAACTGGATGACATTCAAATAGTGATTTACTTTGCAAAAATACTTACCACAGTTCACTTTTAACTTAAAGGAACTCTTCTGGCTTATTAGCAACATCTTTCATTTAATTTGGGGTCAGGATAGATTCTCTGTCAAGTTGTCATTAATATGATGGGTTACGTTTCCAAAAGCTTTTTTTAAATTTTTTGTTCTAAAAGCAATCCCAATTCAATAAAGAGTCCAGGTAATCCTTAAAATCAATAATACTGGATGTATTTTTCCTTCTAGTTTTTTTCCCCCTGTTATAGTCTGGTGATCTACTTCTATTATTTTTCTGAGTAAATCTTTAGTTAAGTACCCAGTTTTTGCCAAATAGTCATCATAATACCCCTTAGTTTTTGGAGGAAACAAAAAAAGGATTTAATGCATCTCTAGCGAGCTCCACACATTCCTAGGAATTACAGGGCAAGCCATCCCACTGGTTGCTTTTCTAGTCTGCATGTGAGGCTGATCTCAAAATTAGTGTTCAGGGTGAAGAACAAGGCTGTACAGACATTGTGGGGAAGGTAGCTAGAGAAGTTACTGTTCCTTAATTGCCAGGAGAAGCATGTAAATCAGAGATTGGAATTGCTTCTCTTGGTTTTGTTGGGTTTAGAATATAGCTGCTATGGACCAAGCTTGTACCATTTGTGATGCTTTACAGCTTGGCTGTTTCTTGGATAGACAGACATATCTGGAACGCTTGCTGTGAGCCAGCTTGCAGAGGTGCAGAGATGAGTAGACATGGCTACAAACAACTATGGTGGGGGCTATATGGGCTGTATTCATACATTGCAGTGGAAACATGGAAGGAAGGTGATTAACACCTGTGGGCAGAGGCAGGGAACCCTCCTGACGTGAAGAAGCCAAAAAGGTGATCCAGACACCGGGAGTAATATGCTCAAAAGTATCGAGATGTGAGGGGAGGGTTATGGTGTGTTGGGGAATTCCAGCTCTTCAGAGCAGAGGTTGGCAAACTACGACTTGTTTGCCACATCCAGCCTGCCACCTGCCTTTGTATGGCCTGTGAGCTAAGAATGTGTTTTACATTTTTAATTGTTGAAAAAGAATATTTCATGACACATGAAAATTATATGAAATTCAAATTTCAGTGTCCATAAAGCTTTAATGGAACCCTCTCCTTATTGGTTTACGTATTGTTTATGGCTGCTTTTATGCTGCAAGATGCAGCAGTGTGACAGAGACCATATGTGGCACTCTCCTTGCTTGGCATTTCTGTTCCGTGTACTATAGGTTGCAGTGACAACAGTTATAACTTGACAGCGTTTCCAGTACTGGGTGTATCAGCATATCAAAATGTTTTATTTATTCTTTATTACCAGTGCCTACCAATTATGTCAGAACAAGAGAGGAAGAGAAAAATGGACTTTGAATGTCATGTCTTTAGGGCACAGTAGAGTGTGAATTATTTTGTTATCAAACTAGGTGGCAAAGCTGTCTTTAATAAAAGCTGTGCTGGGGTGCCTGGCTGGCTCAGTCAGTGGAGCATGCAACTCTTGATCTCCGGGTTGTGAGTTCGAGCCTCATGTTGGGTGTAGAAATTACTTTAAAAAAAAAAAAAAAAAAAAAGGCTGTGCTGAAAGGACCCATCCATTAACATTACCAGACTAAATAGTTGTCAAAATAATCCCAACTCATAGAAAGGCAATGGTCAGAAAAATTAGAAATTTTACACTTGATCTTAGCCAAAAGGCCGAGAAGCAATAGAAAAATTAGAAATTTTAAAGGGACTGAGTCACCTGGGTGGCTTAGTCAGCTAAGCATCTGGCTTCGGCTCAAGTCATGATCTCACAGTTTGTGAGTTTGAGCCCCACGTCAGGCTCTGTGCTGACAGCTTGGAGCCTGGAGCCTGCTTCAGATTCTGTGTCTTCCTCTATCTCTCCCTGCCCCTCCCCTGCTCACTCTGTCTCTCTCTCTGTCTCTCTCTCTCTCTCTCTCTCTGTCTCTCTCTCTCTCTCTCTCTCTCAAAAATAAACATTAAAAAAAGAAATTTTAAAGGGACTGTTTCATCACAGCAGCATTTCTTCACAAAAATGAAAATGAGGCTACAACTGAAGTAAGTTTCCCGAGTGGCTCATTTATTAGCTAAGCAAGGGAAGTCATTTACCAATATTGAATTAATTAAATTGTGTTTGATTGCAGCAGCTGAAGAAATATGTCTAGAGAAAACAAACTTGTTTAAAAGTGTTAGCCTTTCGACAAGAACAATTTCTCAAAATGTTGAAGTCCTTGGGAGCAGTATCAGTAGTCAAAAAACAAGGCAAATGATTTCACGTGGTTTTCCTTGGCTCTAGATGAGTCAACAGATCCTACTGTTACTCTTGGTTTCTTCATGGAGTCAATGTCTCGTTTGAAGTGACTGAAGAATTAGCATCAATGAATAGTCTATTTAAAACAACGACAGCTGAGAATATTTTCAAAAAACTGAGGACAACCTGAAGTATGATCTGCTGATATCTGTTACAACTGATGGTGGTAAGAATATTGTGGAGCAGAAAAAAACCTCACTGGACAAATTTGCAAAGCTTATGAAATTGTAAGGTGTTTAAAGCCTGTGGTTGGTTATTCATTATATTATTCATCAGGTTCTTTGGGGAAAAATACTTGAATCTATCATGTGTTACTGAACCATTAGAATCAGCAGTGAACTTCACTCCCTCTTGTGGACTTCACCATGATCAATTCCATGAATTTCTGTCAGAAAAAGAAACTGAATATTCTGATGCCCTACCACACAATAGTTTGATGGCTCAGCAGTGGTGAAGTTTTCTTGTAATTTTCTGAGTTCAGGGCTGACATCGAAACTTTCCTGAATGAGAAGAATCATTCTCAACTACTACTGAACACTGAATAGCTTTGGAAATTGGCTTTTGCTGCAGACTTGATAAGGTTTTTTAATGAATTCAACCTAAAATTACAGGGCAAACAGCTTGTTTGCAAACCTTAAATTGTAGTTCAGTCATTTCGACTACTAACGTTTGAGTCACGTCCAGTTACTTGGTATACTTCCTGTGTACTGTCAGAAGTTGAAACAAAGGCAAGATCTACATTCCTACACAAAGGTCCTGTGGATATGATTTCTAAAGAAAAACTACAGTTCTAACTGATTTTGCAGCTCGGTGTGAATGCAAAAGAAATTTCGTATTTCAAAATCCATTTACCTGTGCAACTAAGGAGTTTACACCAAACCTTCAAATGGAAGCGATTAAAAGGCAAATATCAAGACTCCAATATAATCCTACAAGTGTCTTCTAAGAGAAGGATATGCTCAATTAAAATCATGCTTGTGGAATGATAACGGCATTTGGCCATAACTATCTATGTGAAAAGACGTTTTCAAAG
The DNA here is from genome assembly GCF_016509475.1 of Prionailurus bengalensis. Lineage (NCBI taxonomy): Eukaryota > Metazoa > Chordata > Mammalia > Carnivora > Felidae > Prionailurus > Prionailurus bengalensis. Next base: position 55,486,582 of record NC_057347.1, read on the forward strand.
GTGAAATATATAAAATCTTGTTACAGAATCTGCATTAGCAGAGGAACATTTATAACCAATTTGATGCGAGGGACCCTTAACTTTACAAATATTATTCCACCCACCCCCCAAAATCTGGTCTCATTAGACCTTTATTGTAGCCAACTATTATATTTTGAATTTCATCAATAAAAATGGAAGTTTTGTTTTTTCTCTCGTTCCATTAGTTCATAATATCCTCGATTTGGCCTCTTGGCCTTCAGAGTCTAAAATACTTGCTATCTAGTCCTTTACAGAAAAAGTTCATTGATCCTGCTCTAGAGTCTGGTTTGTTGTTGGGGAAGGGAGCAGGTCAGTGGCAGTAGGCAGGTAGAGTCAGTGAGACCACAAACACACTGTTCTACAAGCAGTGGGGGACTAGATTTGGATTAGAACAGCAGCTCGTTTCTCCCCATTGCCTCTAAACTTATATTCTTTCTGTCACCTCTGATAGTTTTCGGTGTATTCAGATTAATTCTTCCTCACACTTCTCCCCAGAAGAGAGTGAAACACCCAAATTGATAAATCTATTAAATGAGAAAACTTGGAATAGGATTTAAAGTTTAGTTAGAAATTGAACTGGTAGCAGTTTAGCGCTTGATTCATCACCTCCTTTAGAGTGATATAACGTCTTGTTAATCCCTCATGTGCTATCACTTAGTGGGGCAAGTGATTAAATTTAGATTTCCAATAGCCTGCTTTTTTCTGTTATTTAGAATTTTGGAAAATGAAAATAATCCAGTAAGCCTTGGAAGTATTTGATTTTTAAAAAATTTTTAATGTTTATATTTGAGAGAGAGCACATGCACAAGTGGGGAAGGGGCAGAGAGGGAGACACAGAATCCGAAGCAGGCTCCAAACTCTGAGCTGTCAGCACAGAGCCCAGTGTGAGGCTCACATTCACTAACCAAGAGATTATGACCTGAGCCAAAGTCGGAGGCTTAACCGTCTGAGCCACTCGGGTACCCCAGTATTTAATTTTTTTTTTTAAGTGGATACACATATTTGATTTTAAAAGATTTTAGGGGCACCTGAATGGTTCAGTTGGTTGAGCATCTAACTCTTGATCTCAGGTCATGATCTCAGGGTCGTGAGTTCAAGCCCTGCATTGGGCTCCATGCTGGGCATGGAGCCTACTTAAAAAATAAAAATTGGGGTGCCTGGGTGGCTCAGTCAGTTGAGCGTCTGATTTTGTCTCAGGTCATGATCTCATGGTTTGTGAATTCAAGTCCCACATCGGGCTTGCAACTGTCAGCATGGATCCCACTTCAGATCCTCTGCCCTCTTCTCTCTTTGCCCCTTTCCCACTCATGCTCTCCCAAAGATGAATAGACACTAAAAAATAACAAAAGCAAAAAAAAAAAAAAAAGTTTTTTTTTTAAATGAAAGCTTTTAGAGAAAAGAATAGTTGTGTAAAGCAGTTTAACAATATGGTAGATACATAATGATTAAATCTGTAAAAATACTGAGAGAAAACTTATTACCAAAAGGCTAACATTTTTATTGATGGGATTAAGGGCAATTTTTGCCTTTTCTCCACTTTCCAAATTTTTTTGTAGGTGGGCATGTGACTTTCATCATATTTTTTTTTACATGTATAAATAAACCATAACTAGGATAATTTGATGTCCTGAAGAGAAGTGAAAGATAGCTTTTATTTAAGCTTAGTTCCCAATTGGGCACATAGGAAGGCACTGTTTAGGAAAGATGAAGCTCTGACCATTTGTGTGTCCCTCCAAGCTTTGTTGATCTTTCTACCAGTTGAAGGCATGACTTTGTCTCAGAGCTCTTACTTCCCCAAGGCCTGTGTGGTTTCTGGATTCATTCTGGCCATAGTAGCAGCTCGTTGAGGCCTTGCAGTTAGGAACTATTCTGTGTTACTGCTTTTACCCTTGAGTGGAGGTCTTCCTGGGAGGTGAGAGTGTGAAGAGTCTTGGGGGCCTTGTACCCTCCTCAGAGCTTGGATGGGAGTGGGGGGAGTGAGTAGTTGGTGTGTCTGCCTTCCTCCGTTAGACCCTAGGACTTCTTGGGTTTCCTGAGAACCGGTTGTATTAAAGAGTAAGTTTCAACATATTTCGTTTCTTAGATTTGTACTTTCAAACCTTTAAGATGAGATGGATTGGTACTTAACAGCGATAGTTATGCATTTCCACTGAAAATGTGTTTCATTTTAATCCATGAAAATAGAAAAGTGATCCCTAAGTGGTTTTCTCCTTGCTTTCTGGGTACTGCATTGGCGGTTAGCACAGGGTCAGAGTGGGAGAGGGAGAGTGGGACGTTCTGACCAAACGTTTTAGTTCTTAGGTAGCAGGTAGTACAGTTCCATTAATGACTTTAGCAAAAGGTTAAAAATTTCTCTCCTCTGATTGTAGTTGGTTGAAGGTGGGCTGTCTGCCTGCACTAAATCTTGTCACTCAGCCCCTTCTCACGAGGGGCTTTTCTGCAGGAAACTGCCCTATCTGCTGAGTTACGGGTTTCCTGCAGTGTGATACTTTTCACGAGGGCATAGGATTAGGCTTTCCGCTCTCAATGCTTTGCCTGCTGGCAGCATCCCAAAGCTGTTGCTGTTGTTTTGTGGGCTTTGCTCTTTCTGTGACCTCATTTCTTGTATTCATTCAGCAAACTGTACTTAGCTTTTACTTGCTGTCAAGGATTTTATAATCTAATAAAAGAAAAAAATAGGAGAGAAAAATACACACATTGTTAACATGCAATGCAGGATAAAGGCTACAAAAGTTTCTAGAGAAAATGTTGGCAAAACAGAGAGTATAACTTAGCTGGGGATATGGGCAGAATGGGGAGGATAGGTGGAAGTCAAGGAGGGTGTCATGGAGGTGGTGACATCAGGTTTCTTACCATTGAATTCAACCTTGAAAGATTTCTACAGGTAAGGAAGGACATGACCAAAGGCAGGGAAATTAAAGATCTATTTGCAAGACACCAAGGACTCCAGTTTTAGCAGGGGAATGGAGAGTAATCAAGGGAACTATGGCTGGGAAAAAATATTGGGCCAGATGTATAGAGCTTGGAATGCCAGGCTGAATAGTTGGTGTTTATCCAGGGCTACTGGGGGAAACTAAAGGCTTTTAACAAAGTGAGAATTAAGTTTGTGCTCTCTGAAGAATATAATGAGTGCTGTGTAGCTTAACTCGGACAGGGGAGAGGCTGGGAGCAAAGAGACTAGTTTATTAAAAGGTACCAAGTCCCTGGCCTATGACTTAAAAGGTTATTTGTTGCTTCCGTATCTGTCCTCTGTGGCATCCCTGCCAGGCTGAGAGCCCTTGTGGAGCCGTGGCTTCTGTGTGTGACACTGTGGACATGACTCCCCCAAGCAAGCAGCCTTGCCAGGACTCTTTTCTCAAAGAGGACAGACTATGCCCAAAGTCAGGGTGACCACATCTTAGAGTTCTTCCCCTGGCTGCCTCCCTGGTTTTTCGCTGAGGCACTGATATACCAAGCAGACAAGCACCACTCAGGGTTGCCAGATTAAGCAAATAAAAATACAGGATGTTAGACTGGAATTTCAGATAATGGTTACATTTTTAGTATAACTATGCCCTGTGAAATAATTTGGTTTATCTGAAATACGATTTAGATGGGTGTCCTGTGTTTAATCTGACACTCCTAACCACCTTCACTCTTCTCTGCTCCTGGCCCTAGACTCTGCTTCCTCCTCTCCCATTTTCCATCTGTCACCTCCACCTCCTGAGTTGGTCTCCTAGTGAGTCCAGAGTCAGATAGACTATGTGCTGTCCAGGAGGGATCAGCCTAGTCATTTGGAGGATGGGTGTCCCAACTTAGGGCCAGGTTTTGGGACATGTGTGCAGCATGAGGTGCCGCTTTCTGTCCAACCAGGCAGGAAGAAAGGTCTTGTGTTCCAATGCCAAAAGGGACAGGAGAACATCAGGCCCTCGGGAGACTTCCAGGTTTCTGCCTGGTGTCTCACAATGTCCCTGGGGCCCAGAGATGATGTCCCTGCAATTTGGCTCCTCTCACACCTCACCTTATCCTCCTTTCCCTTTTCCAGTTCCTGTCCCATCTACTCACATCCCACAAATGTGCCTGGAGCTCTTGGACCCAGACATCCTCTTTCTGAGCTCACTCTTAGCCCTTTGCCTAAAACGCCCTGCCCACATTCTTCATCTACCAACACCTCCCCGTTTCCCTTCCTCTGTCCCAGCCTGGGCCCCTGCTCTGGGCTCCCAAAGAACCCTCAGCAAACCTCCTTCATAACCTTTTCCACACTTGATTGATTCTGCCTGTTACTTGTATGTCTCTCCCATAAAAGTATGGGCTAACAAGGACCTGGTTCTTCATTGGTGTCCCCAGTGCCTACCAGCATGTCTGTAGCAACTGGATGCTCATTAGATATGTGCCAAATGAACAGCACACTCTATTCCGAATTTTTACTGCCCCTTAAATCCTTGTTTGTGTTCCTCAGGGAGTACCCAGTTCCAGCTTCCCCTGGCCCAATACGTACACCTGGACATATCACACTTCAAGGCTGAGTGGATTTTTCAGCACATTTCATTAAAGCATTAAAGAAAACCTATCTGGAAAATCTCAGCCCTCAACTTACCTGTCCCTACACCTTCCGTATGCCCAGACAAGGAAGGCCCCAGGTGTCCTGGCCTGAGCCAAAGACCTGGGCTGGACCCTCTCGCCTTCATCTGGTGCCTGCTAGCTTCAGGCGCTACTCCAGGCCTGGACAGTTGCTTCAGGTCAGGTTGTTCCTCACTCCATGCCCTCTTCTGCACACAGTCTTCTGTGCCTTCTGGAACCATCCTCTTCGCTGGCATCACGTGCCCCTTATCAGGTCATTTATTGCCTGCATTGTTAGGGCTTGAGGGAACGAATAAAGAAAACTGTGCTGTCTGCCCCCAGTGCCCCCCCCAGATAGAGGCCCCCAAGCCTAAGAAACCCTTCACCTGGATACATAGAGTGAGCAAAGCACAGATGGATGGCATGTTCTTTCTGTAAGGGGGTAAGTGGGTCTGGGGCCCTCCACTGGGTAGTGCCTGGGAGGGTGACGGGTTGGGATGTCTTGGCCATTACATGAAAAGCAGAAGAGAGGGACAAAGGTTGGAAGGAGGCCCAAAGGACAATGCCCCGGATCCCCAGGTTAGGACGTAAACAGCCCCATCTGCTGCAGGTGCTCAGGTATGAGAGTACTGGGGGCAGGCAAGGCTGAGAGGGGGAGTCTCTTCAGATGCTGCTGTAAAAAGGAGCTCTTTCACAGACACCTGTGTAGTGCTAGGAAGTGTCTCTGAGAGAAGGTAGGCAGACAGGACAGTAATTTTCTGACTCAGTAGTTTAGAGGGAACACTCCGTGACTTGGGCTTTCAGCTCCAAAGCATCAGCCCCCCCCCCCCCCAGCCCTCAACCTGGAGCCCCAGCCCCGCTCCTGGGACAGGTGAGACCTCCAGGGATCGGCAGGCAGACCTGGGCACAGAGGACCCTGCAGGAAGTTTGGGAGAGGCCCCCCTTGTTCTTGTTTGCAGCCCTTTGTCTGCGATCGGTGGTTTGGTCTTAGAAGCCTCAGAGAACTAAGCCACTGATTAAGCCCTCCGCTGGCAACCCGGCAGACAGCTAGCTGACTGCTGAGGGCCCTTGTAGCCTATGATTCCTGCTCTTCAGGCTGCCTTGGGACCTGGGTGCTGGGAAGGATCTGGATACTAAGGTCCACCCTTAGCTCTGGGCCTTTTTTTAGTGTCCTAATGGAACTAGCACCCCAGAGTAGGGCCCTCAGAGAACTTGGTGGCTAACTTGTTGCTCGGAAGCAGGGGTCTTAAGTCTCTGCTCCTGGCCCACCCTACGTGGGGGCTCTCCCTGCAGGTACCTGAAGGAATTCCGCACGGAGCAGTGCCCACTCTTTGTGCAACACAAATGCACTCAGCACCGACCCTACACCTGCTTCCACTGGCACTTCGTGAACCAGCGACGTCGCCGGTCCATCCGCCGTCGGGACGGCACCTTCAACTACAGCCCCGACGTCTACTGCACCAAGTACGACGAGGCTACGGGCCTCTGCCCGGAGGGCGACGAGTGAGTGTCCCCCGCCTCTTTCCCCCTCAGCCCTCCCCCCCCCCCCCGCCGCGTGCCCTCAGAGGAGCCGCATGTCTCCTGGGTCAGGTGCCCTCAGAATAGGCCAGGCAGAGTCTGAGAAGCCAGCCATTAGGCTGCTTCTGGGGAGACTGCTGCATCGTGGCACACCTTCCTGTGGCCTGGACCTGGGCTCAGACCTTGCCATCCCCTGGGGGAGGCCTCTTCTTTACCCACTTTTCAGAAACCCTACACAGGCTTCTCTTCTGCTAAGCAGAAGTATAGAAAGGGCAAACCTGAGGACCTCACAGAGGGAACGCTTGTTGACCCTGCTTGTTTGAACCTTGCAGAGGCGGTAACGGGAAGCACTGTCGGGGGTCTATGGGTACAAATCACTGAACTGCCCCTGCACTTCTCCCAGAGGTCCAGGTCTTGTTCTCCCTCCTCCGGCCCCGGCCTAATATAGCACTGGGGCAGGAGAGGGTGTGCCCATGCTGTGAGCAGACTGTTTCTCTGTGGACCTCTGCGGATCCAGCCAGCACTTGCTGTCCCAGGAGTGTCCCCCTCTGGAACTTCATTCAAGTCAGCCCAGGGCCCTGACCGTACTCAGTCTTTGGGAGGACTTGCTGAGCAGGCTGAAGTGGGAATTCTGGGCCCTGAGGGCTACAGCATCCAACAGATGGTGGGACGGTGGTTCTGTTACGTCAGCAGAGCTCACTGCTGCTGGCCTCCTCAACCTGCTATCCGTGCACCACCTGGGTGGTGGGGAAGGGCGGGGACTGATCTCCCAGGCTGTAGGGGCAAAGGTGAGTGAGCCCCCTCCCCCCCAACGTTTCAGGTGCCCATTCCTGCACAGGACCACAGGGGACACTGAGCGCAGGTACCACTTGCGTTACTACAAAACTGGAATCTGTATCCACGAGACAGACTCAAAAGGCAACTGCACCAAAAACGGCCTGCACTGCGCTTTCGCCCACGGGCCCCATGACCTCCGCTCCCCTGTCTACGACATCAGGTGGGCTGATAGCTGTGGGCTGGGGTGGGGGCCTGGCTGGAGGCCTGGCTGCTGACCCGATGAGTCCCACAGATGGAGGGCAGGGCTGGCACTCTGCTCTTCCCCTCATGCCTCGTCCCTGCTCGCCTTTCCTCCCAGAGAGCTCCAGGCCATGGAGGCCTTGCAGAACGGCCAGACCACAGTAGAGGGCAGCATAGAGGGCCAGACGGCTGGGGCTGCAAGCCACGCCATGATAGAAAAAATCCTCAGTGAGGAGCCTCGGTGGCAAGGTAAAGGTGGTCCCACAAGTGGCCATGCCTCCTCCTGTCCTCTCTTTTCTCCTGCCCATAGTTGCCCTAAGGATTTGGCCCACTACCGCCCTTTTATCCCACCTTATATCCAGCCACAGTCCAGTCACTTGGGGGCACTTCTGGAGAGTTTCCCTAGATATACCTTGCCTTCCTCTCATCACTTCAGTGCTCCCCAAATTCTTCAGGGGACTTTCCCATGTGTGTACTTATGAATATTTACATATACATACACACGTGTTCTTGACCCTCCTGAGAGTGCCCTTTTTTACCCTGTGTGCTGTATCTCCAGTAAGGGATGGTTCTTACCTCTCTCCTGGGTCTCAGTCTTGGTGTTGGCACATGAGGAGGTGGCCTGAGCTCCTGGACCCCTTCCCATGTGGCTTCTCCTTCCCCTTCTGCTACATCTGCCTGACCCCTGCCTCTGGCTCCCTGTGCAGAAACTGCCTATGTGCTGGGGAACTATAAGACGGAGCCGTGCAAGAAGCCCCCGCGGTTGTGCCGCCAGGGTTATGCCTGTCCCTACTACCACAACAGCAAGGACCGGCGGCGGAGCCCCCGGAAACACAAATACAGGTCCTTTGGCCCAAGCAGGCCAGCCATGGGAGGGAGGGGTGGTAGGGAAGGGATCATGGCGGGAGCTGCTTCCACTGTGTTCACAGCGAGGCAGGGAGACCAGCCCTAGGGATTACAGAATCGCAGGGCCCAGGTACAAAGGGAGGGAATAGTGAGGACAGCTGAATGATGGCGAGTCCACTGGGATCCTCTTTTGCCATAAAATGAGGTACTTGGGTCAGATGATCTCTGAGGCCCCTCCAGTTCTGATTCTGAGGGGTGATTTCTGGGGATAAGCCATGGTCTGGAGATTATGGTTCTGGCTATAGCCTGGCTCTCCTGGGGCTGCAGAATACCTGACACGAGGACCCAGCAGAAGGGGACCAAACAGTGTTCTTGCTGATATGGCCATACTGCTCCAGAGAAGCAGAGCCTGGCTTCTGGCCCCAGTAAGGTTCTCACTCTGGAGTTCCTCTTTTGTCTTTGTGAGCCTGGCCCTGTGAAGCAGGGAGACCAGAGAGGAGCCTTTAACAGGCATCTAGTTGGCATTCCCCAGATCCCAGTGTCTCCCTCTCTGGCATCACTCTGACCCCACCATCTCCTTGGACCAGGTCGTCTCCATGTCCGAACGTGAAACACGGGGATGAGTGGGGAGACCCCGGCAAGTGTGAGAATGGAGATGCCTGCCAGTACTGCCACACCCGCACGGAGCAGCAGTTCCACCCGGAGGTGTGCCTCGGAGCAGGGGCTGGGCCCTTTGAGAGCTGTGGGTGGCTTAACATACCCTCTTTGGGAAGCCAGGAAAAACGAAAAGAAGGTCTGGGCAGATGTGGGCAGATATCACGCTGACACCATCCAGGCCTCCCTAGGCAGTGCTTGAGGAGCCCTGAATCCTAATTGGGTAACTTGCCTTGTTCTGAGCCCACGGTCACCAAGCAGCCCCCTTGCTCCCAATTTTGTTTATTCCCCTCACCCCGGGCCTCCTGTCAGGGAGCGGCATGGACTGGGCATAGTTACCTGGCCATTCTGGACTTGGCACCACTCATGGTGCTTAGACTCCAATGACCTCAAGATTTAAAAAAATAAGAAAGCCCCTTCCAGCTGATGTGTTTCAGATCAGAGTCTCTGGTACCGGCAACCCAGCCCACTGGCCCCATGGTGTAGCCTTGAGCCATGTCAGTGTGCCAGGATCTGGAATAGGGTACATAGAGGCACATGCTGTCCCTGCCCATGGGTTCATGGAGGCATAGACATATGGGCAGAGGCCACCTTGTACGGGTTGCAGACAGCAAGGTGGAAAGTTAGATGTAGATCCCAACCCAGGGTACACGTAGGTAGAGGGATGCTGCCTCTGATCTTGGCTCCCTTAATGTCCCAAGAGACATTCGGAGGTCACAGCCCTGGCCAAGACCCTGAGTGGGGAAGCAGCATAGAGAAGATCCCTTTGTGAGGGCCTAAGCAGGGCTGGTTGAACCTGTGACCCCAGAAGGGGGGGCCGTCCTTAGCATGAGGGTGGTTGTATCTGCTTCAGGAGTTTGAGTAAGAAGTCAGTAGGGAAAGAGTTAGGGAAGTGGCGTGGAATGGGGAGGAGAAAAGAGATTACTAAGCTAACCCTCCCATGTTGAAGGCACCCATGCCTGCCTGTCCCTCTCTGCCTAAGCCTGATGTGCCTCTGCTCTGCCCTCCAGATCTATAAATCCACCAAGTGCAACGACATGCAGCAGTCGGGCAGCTGTCCCCGAGGACCTTTCTGCGCCTTTGCCCACGTAGAACGTATGCTGTTCCCATTCCCCTCTCCACCCTCTCCTCCCCTCACGCTCTGCTCAGGCTCAGTCAGAGGAGTGGCCTCTCATCTGCCAGCCAGCAACAGGCTCTGTCCTTGCTGGAGGTTCCAGTCCCCCCTGCACACACACCCCGGAACTGGCCTTAAAGCCCTGGAGCTTCCAAGGTCGTGAGACAGAGCAGGACCAGGTCCCTGGTCGGGCACTCACAATCACAGGCAGAATGAAGCACCCTTCCAGAGCCAACTAGGCAGATCTCAGCAGCCACCCCATGCCCCATCCATGGCAGACATCCCTAATTGAACATGGCACTCTGTCCTGCTGAGAGCAGGGCTGTCTGATCAAAATGTAATGCAGCCCTTCTTGTGTCATTTTAGATCTTCTAGTAACCATGTTAAAAAAAAAAAAAAAGGCAAAAGAAATAGGTTAAATTAATGTTAACATCCCTTTACTTAACCCAGTGTAAAATGTCATTTCAAAAATAATTACTGTAAAAAATCAAGATATTTTACTTTTTTTTTTTTTCGGTCCAAACTAAGTCTTTGAAATCTGTTGTGTAATTGAATAACTGCAGCACATTTCAGTTCAGCCCTGTTGTGAGTGCTTGCTAGCCACATGTGGCTCATAGCTACTGGATAGCGAGGTGCTCAGTTCTCGCACGGCAGTCTAGACCGCCAATACCCATCTTAGAGCTGGAGCTCAAGTCGGAACCCTTGTCAACCACAAACCGCTGCTCTGGTTGTCCTTAACGTCTTCTCAGGCTCAGGCCTTATCTCTGGGATTAGGGTCAAAAATAAGCTGAGGGCCCTAGGAAGGGGAATATTCTTGGCACAAAGATCGTCGCCAGCCATGGGCAACTGGGACCACCTATTGAGGCAACACAGGGAAATAATTAATGGCTCAGGCTTTGGAGTAGTACAGATCAGGGTACAAATCCCAACTCAGCTCCGTCACCTAGGGAGATTACTTCTATGAGCCTCAGTTTCCTTATCTGTGAAATGGAGACTCTGATGTTATTTGTATCTTCTAGTCATTGTGAAGATTCACGGTGAATACAAAGTGCTTGGCACAAAGTAAGCACACAGTACACAGTATTAATAGAAATAAGGGAGGAGCTTTCCCTTTATATACAGAGGGTGCATGGTCTCCTTTGAAAAAGATCCCAATGTGTGTTTGGAGGGACAGAGTTGGCAAGGAGCCTGCTGACAGCCTGACTCTGTCTCTTGCAGAGCCACCCCTCAGTGACGACCTGCAACCTTCCTCAACTGTGTCCAGCCCCACTCAGCCGGGTCCTGTCTTGTACATGCCATCTGCTGCCGGAGACTCCGTGCCCGTGAGCCCCTCCAGCCCGCATGCCCCTGACCTCAGCGCCGTACGTGCCTATCCAGGGAGTGGGTGGGCACCATGCCTAGCCAGGAGTCAACACCTGCCTCTAATGCTCCCAGTGCCCTCTCAGCCTGTGCTTGGAGGAGGGGGCCCTGGTATTTTGCCTCAGGCCAAGGAGTTCTGCCCTTTCTGCCCCAGGGTTTTTCTATCAAAAATCTAGTGGTGGGGTGGGGTCCCCAGAGCCTGTGTTGGTCAGCCTGGGTAGAGCTGGTAGAAGGGACAAAAGCCTTCGGTCACAGTTCCCCCATAACTTCCTCACGGAGACTACCCTGCGTGGTAGTTGCTGCCCACTGGCAGTTGAAAATAGAACTGAGCCCCTTGCTGAAGAATCTCCCTCTGTGGAGGGGACAGAGGATGGGCCATGGCCTAGCCCACATTTTGCCCACCAAGCCACTCCCTTTCTTCTCTGCAGCTCCTCTGTAGAAACAGCAACCTAGGCAGCCCATCTAACCTCTGTGGCTCCCCCCCGGGCTCCATCAGGAAGCCCCCGAACCTGGAAGGCATTGTCTTCCCTGGGGAGTCTGGCCTTGCCCCTGGCAGCTATAAGAAGGCTCCTGGCTTTGAGAGGGAAGACCAGGTGGGAGCCGAGTACCTGAAAAATTTCAAATGCCAGGTAAGGGACGCAAGGGGAAGTCCAGTGAGGTTAGCCTTCTGCAGGGGGCAGGAGAAGCCCTGGAGAGCTGTCCTGGCCTGGCTGTGGGGAACATGACTGGGAGCTGGGAAGCCCCTGTCCTCAGCCTCTTTGACCCTGAGCAGAGTGAGGGAGCCCATCCCATTTTACAGATGGAAACAGGAAAGTTAGTGTGGCCAGGCACCTGACCCTCTCACAGACCCAGTTAATAGAGGAGCAGGGACTCCACCCTCGGTCTCCTGTCCCACCATCTGGTCTTTTCCCTGGCTTATGCTGCCTTGATAGAGTGGCAGGGCCTTGGGGAACAGGCAAGAGTGTCCCTCCCTGGACTTATCTGAGGCTTGGAGTCACCAGGGAGGAGGGAAACAGCTCCCCTGGTTCCTAGAGTAGGGAATGGAGTAGGGGTGGGGAGGGAGAGCAGGGTATGTGTGTGGAGGGGGACTGTGTGACAGGTGCCTGCAGCCTCAGTGGGCCATGGCAGGTGGATGCTTGGGAAGACTCCTGTACTCAGGGGCCCTTCCTAGCACCACATGAATCCCGTGCTCCCTGACTTTTCTTTCTTAGGCCAAGTTAAAACCCCACTCACTAGAGCCCAGGAGCCAAGAGCAGCCTCTGCTTCAGCCCAAACAGGTATACAGCTCTCAGCCCCCTTCCTCCCCTTCTGGAACCCCTGCTGTTGACAGGATAGGCCCAGAACCCCAGGCTTTGGAGAAGGGGGCCGCTGCTTTCCCCATAACCTGAGGGCCGAACTAAGGTGGGGCCCCAGCCCTAAATCCAGAGAGGTAGGGGTCAGGCCCTGCAATCCCTTACCTCCTGGACTCACTCATGAGTTAGTCAAAAAAATATTTCTTGAGCGTCTGTACTGTGTCGGGCGCTGTACTCACTTCTGCCTTCCCCTACTGCAGGACTCTAGGGTGAGTGGGCCCTGCAGCCTGTAAGCCACAGCTGTCCCAACTCCAGCCTTGCAGCAAGGTGTTGAGTGGGTGGGGTCCCATCTGAGCTTGGGGGCAACTGGATGAGCCCTGGTTTGCACCATTTCCCTCCAGCCCGTGGCCATGGCTTCCATGAGCGGGCATCCCATTGTCTCTCCTCATTCTCTCGTTGCAGGACATGCTGGGCATCCTTCCCGTGGGCAGCCCCCTGACCTCAAGCATCTCTTCTAGTATCACCTCCAGCCTGGCAGCTACGCCCCCTAGCCCTGCTGGCACCAGCAGCGTCCCTGGCATGAATGCAAATGCTCTGCCCTTCTATCCCACCAGCGACACGGTAGAGTCAGTCATAGGTAATTAGGCCATTTCTATTGCCAAGATCTGGACTGGGTCTGGAGTCAGAGAAACTAGCTCTCGAGTGAGATCCAAACCAGGGTGCTTGTCACTGTAGACATTTACCTGGGAGAGTCAGAAGGTGGGCACTCTGAGCCCTTTGACCTAAAGGGAACATGAGCCCAGGGTGTAGGGCCCTTATAGCTCTTATAGCAAATTAGCTATTTCTCTGTTGTGGAAATTAGGAAGAGCCGCCTCTTCCCTTGGACCAGTGCAGCCTCATTCCACGATATAGGTCCCGTGGCCCTCATACTCTCACTAGGTACCCTTATGTAGCAGACAACCTACACAACTGCCCTTCTCTGTCAGCAGCCCTTTATGGGTGGCACTTTGTGGCAGGTCGTGTTTCAGGCACCAGGCTGGCAGAGATGCAGATAGGGTGTTCCTGCCCTCGAGGAGGGACATTGTTCCCAGCCTCCCAGCCTAGTTCAGCAGAGGGCAGTGGGTGTTTGTCAAGCACCTACTGTGCATTAGCCACTGAGGGTCCAAAGATCTGTTTCCTGCCCTTGAGAGCTCAAGGATGAGACATACAAGCTGTAACATCAGGAGAGGTATCAGAAGGCTTTGGAAGAGAGCCATCTGAGCCGGACATGGCAAGGCACACAGCACAGGGTGTCCATGTTGGCAAAGGAGCAGCCCGACAGGCAGAGGCTTGAGAGCCTGGGTCTAGTGGGGCCGAGCATGAATAGGAGGCAGTAGAGGTGGGTCCTGGAGACGAGGCCTGGAACCTCAGGGTTCTGTGGCCCCTTGGGAGGCAAGGAGGTTTACGCACCAATCTCTGTGTCCCCAGAGTCTGCCCTGGATGACCTGGACCTGAATGAGTTTGGGGTGGCTGCCCTAGAGAAGACTTTTGATAACAGCACGGTGCCCCACCCAGGCAACATCACAATTGGTACTGGGTAGTGGGTGGGCAGCGCATGAGGGAGGGCTCCTAGGGGTCCAGCCTGGCCCGGGCTGGGCAGGCGAGCCTTCCCCTGCTTACGTGGCTCTGTGTAGCTTGCCCCGCCTTCACTGGGCCCTCTGGGGCCTCTCTTCCAGGTGGCAGTTTGCTGCAGAGCTCTGCACCCGTGAATATCCCTGGCTCCTTGGGCAGTTCTGCTTCCTTCCACTCAGCATCCCCGTCCCCTCCTGTCAGCCTCTCCTCGCATTTCCTGCAGCAGCCCCAGGGCCACCTGAGCCAGTCCGAAAACACATTTTTGGGGACCTCAGCATCACATGGATCTTTGGGTAAGAGGGGGTGTGTCTCTCAGACCTGGGGCAACAGGGTCTGGGCTTTCAGAAGTGCTTTTGGCCACTTTGTCCATAGCCAGAGGCAGCGCAGAGTAGAGGTTGGAGCAGGGACTCAGAGCTTGGAGGTGGGTCAGGTCCCTGTCCCACGTTTCCCTTAGCTGGGTACACCTGGACAAGGTGGCTTAGCCTCTTTTAGTTTCCTGTGCTTTAAAGTTTGTAGAAATAATGGCATCCTCCTCCTCATAAGGAAGGTGCAAGGCTTAAACGAAATAATGTGAGGGAAAGAGACGAAGGGAGAAGTCTGCACAGGCTTGCCCCAGGCTCAAGGTGGCCTTCCTAGAAGAAGAGGCACCAGGCAGACCCGGCTGTGACCCCAAAGGCTGCTGAACATGAGAACCGGAATGGGATGGACTGGGGGGTTCTAGAGGGCACATCACATGACAGTGGCTAGAAGCAGGGCCTGGCGAGCTGCAGGCTCCACCGCGGGCAGGGTACCCTCTCGTGGGCAGGCTGGCATGAGTGTTTACTGAGGTAATGCGTAAAACAGCACAGTGCCCAGCTCGCTGCCTCTCAAACAGCAGCTGCTGCTCTTAGTCCCCCCCCCCCCCCCCCCCCAGCAGCTGTTTGAGAAGATCAAGAAATAACCTCTCCTGAGGGTGCTGGGCTTCCTGGTCACACTGAGTCTGAGCCTGTGAGCCAACCTTTGACATTCTGACCAGAGATCAGGGCAACACGTTGATCTCTAAGCATCTTTCCAGTTTTGAAGATGGCTGTTCCATTTTATGTTGGCTCTGTTAGCTTCAGATGCTTTGTGTCACATTTTTCTGGCTTGTTCATATTCTGGAAGCATCTTGACTGTACCCCTTCTTGCCACACACTCTTTCATTCCTTTCATTCCTCTCCGTGTAGTTATCAAGCAGGGTTTTATAGAGTGTGAGCTCAACAGTCCCTCCTGCCACAGAGCCGTGGTCTAGTCAGAGAGGCAGACCTTCATGGACACTAGAGCCTATTCAGAAACTGTCACTGTTGTGTGGAGTTAGAGGCCTGGCTTTGTGATTCAGAATAATAGAGGGAACCTGACCTGGACGTGGTCAAGAGAGAAAGTGCCACCTGAGTGCGGAGGGAGGTGCATGGGAAGAGCTCACTGCCAGGATGACATTTTGTTGGTCGTGAGTTCCCACCTCTGGGGACAGGGCAGATAGGCTCATCGATAGTGCACATCTCAGGATCTCTACATAGGATGACATCTGTCATAGTTTGGGTGTATGTGTTGCTTGGAGGAGAGAAAGAATCCTTTGATTTCTGGAAAATCCTTGCTGGATTAGTGGGAAGGGAGTGAGAAAGAAGTTATTCAAATGAGAAGTGTGGGCAGAATGAGGCCAGAGGTGGGCATGGGTCCCCCTCTAGAAGACAGGGGCTGCCCTGGTGGCCACAGAGCGAGGCACATGGTGTGAGCAAACATCTGTCAAAGGAGTAAACGAATACATGGCTGGGTGAGCACGCAGCCCAGCTAACTGGAGAAAGTAAGCCTTTGGAGTTAGATGCCCTGACTGTATATCGTCTCCACCGTTTACCGTTTGTGTGATTCTTAGTGACACCTTTTTTTTTTTTTTTTTTTTTTTTTCCTGTTTACTCATCATAAACCAAGGAGAATGAACCAGGGTTCCCTGAACTTTTCCTACTACAGTTCTGCCATCATCTGAGGCTCTGGGCCACATTTTTGCCCCCGAATTTCCTCCCTAGCCTCACAGCAGGTGTAAGGGGGTTCTCCCCTCTCTAGCCCAACAGTCAAGTCACAATCACAAATTGCCACCTTTACAGACTGCTGTCCCTCCAGTCCTTCCCAAGTCCCCTGAATCACTGTGAGGCAAGTGATGGGAACCTCACTTTACAGATGAGGTTGCTAAGCCTCAGAAGTTAAGTGCAAAGTGTTGAGTAGCAGGTGATGCTACGGTAGGTCTGATGCAGCTGCGGGGCCAACACATCCCTGTAAAATTCCCTGGCCTGATATTGCTGAAGCCTTGCACAGCTAGCCCCTGGAAGCCTCCAGGCAGGGGTGGATGGGGCCCAGGGTCTGGGTCTGAAGCCTTCCAGAACCCTGATGTTCTTCCATTTCCTGATGCAGGTCTGAACGGGATGAATAGCAGCATCTGGGAGCATTTTGCCTCTGGTAGCTTCTCCCCAGGCACTTCTCCTGCCTTCCTGTCAGGGCCAGGGGCTGCTGAGCTGGCCCGGCTGCGGCAAGAGCTCGAAGAAGCCAACAGCACCATCAAGCAGTGGGAGGAGTCCTGGAAGCAGGCTAAGCAGGTACTGGGCCCCCACACCCACTTGCCTTCCCAGGGCCTGATGGCATGCAGCCTTCGCCCATCTTACACAGAGGAGGCGCAGGGGTGGGAGGCCCAGGGTCCTGGAGGACAGAGCAGAAATTTAGTTTTGTTCACTTTCTTTCCCTGTGGAAACACTTGCCTTGCCAGTCAGGACCCTGGGCTGGCTGGTGTCCCGGGCCCGGAATTCCCACCATGAGTTGCTTATTTGGTTTGATCCCACAGGACTGCTTGACTCTCCCCAGAAACCCTGACTTTCCAGGGTGTTCTAGGCTCTGAGATGGTCCCTCTGTCCAGGTGCAGCCTGGCTGCTCCTGCAGGTGCTGGCCAACATGCCCAGCTCTGCCTAGCGCTCCTCTGCCGTGCTGGCTTCAGCCCCCTTCCTGACACACACAGGGTCTCTTGCAGATCTTGAAACCTCCCTTGTCTGCAGGCAGTGTCAGCCCCCTGCCTGTGCCCTCCCCAGACAGTTGACCCAGCTCTCCAGTAGGCCCCGCAGCCACGGTGGTCCCTGCAGGCTCCCAGAGATGTATTTGCAGGGGGGAGGGTTGCAGGGCCAGGGGGCCATCAAGATGAGGTGCTGTGTGTTGGGCCCACAGGCTTGTGATGCCTGGAAGAAGGAGGCAGAGGAGGCCGGTGAGCGGGCCAGCGCAGCAGGTGCTGAGTGCGAGCTGGCCCGGGAGCAGCGGGATGCACTGGAGGAGCAGGTTAAGAAGCTACAGGAAGAGCTGGAGCGGCTGCACTCAGGCCCCGACCCACAGGCCCTGCCCACCTTCTCCGACCTGGAGGCCCTCTCACTCTCCACCCTCTACTCCCTCCAGAAGCAGCTGCGGGCCCACCTGGAACAAGTGGACAAGGTCAGCCCAGGAGGTTAGGGGAGCGCTGGGTGGGGGTGTCCAGCAGCCTCAGCAGCGCTTGGACTCAGATGGGTCCACGCTGCCCCAGGGACAGCCACCCTTCTGGGAGCCTCTGCCCAGCTGCTGGGCTGACACAAAATGCTGCCCTCTCGGAGGAGAGGTAGGAGAAAATGTCACTTGCTGGGAGGTGAGAAAGCTGGAGACAGGGAGGCGTCAGTACCCACACTCCCCCCCCCCCCGCCCCCACCGCCCCAGCCCCCACAGTTCTGAGGGGGCTGCATTACTGCATTACTGCAGGCGTTACTAGGCTGCATTACTAGGCCTGGGCCTTCGGTTACATTGAGACGCTTCTCCTGTGAGCTTGCACATACCAGAAGACATTCCAGAACAGTTAGGTCCCCAGGGCTACTTTCTCTGCATTCCTAGGTGCCCCACTGATCCCCAGGGAGCATGGCACAGCAGAGAGTGCATTCTTTTTTTCACCAGGCATTTGCAGCCAGGCCCCATTGTTCTCGTTTGAGGACTGAGGGTCCCTGTGAGAGCGAGACAAGAGGCAGAGGCTTTGTGGGAGAAAGAGCCCGTCAGGGTGGGGGCTGCAGAGCAGCACTGGCCCTGCCCTCTCCCTCCGCACCCCTGGAAGCAGACATTGGGAGCCCTGAGGGCATCAGCCTGGACTCTGACTCTGCCCTCTCACTTGGCAGCCATGCTGCTGAGCTCTGTGCCTCTGGTTCCTCATCAAGGGAACCAAAGAGAATGTTGAGGAAAGCTCCTTGTCTAACTCCGGGCCAGGCTGGTGACCATGATGTCACTTTCTCCCGCAGGCCGTGTTCCACATGCAGTCGGTGAAATGCCTTAAGTGTCAGGAACAGAACCGAGCGGTGCTGCCGTGCCAACACGCCGTGCTGTGTGAGCTCTGTGCCGAGGGCAGCGAGTGCCCGGTCTGCCAGCCTGGCCGGGCCCACGCTCTCCAGTCGTGACCCCGCAGCCTGGCCCTGGCCTGGCTCAGATCTTCTTACCTAGGACTTTTTAAAGTATATATATATGTATGTATGTATGTATGTATGTATATGTATATGATTCTGTATATGTATACATTTCTGTATGTGTGTAGGTATGCGTGGGCGGCAGTGTGTGAACAGTGTCTGTGTGTATATCTGTACATAGATATAGACACACACTTTAAAACAGACTTACCAAGCACTTTTTAAAAGAAAAAACTATTTTGCAGCCCTCCCCTTGCCCACTCCCTCCTTTTCCACTGCAGAGACAAAGTCCCCTCTTCGCCCACTGGGCTTCAGCAGGGGATACGTTTCTGTCTCTTTTTAAATGTAGGGAAACTAACTAGTTTTAACTTCTTCCTGGGGCCTGAGCGGGAAGCTGGAAGGGGCTGAGGGGAGGGACCAAGCCTTCAGGGCAGGCTCTGTTCACTGCACCTCCCCAGGCCAGGGAGAGAGCCAGGGATGTGGACATCCCCAGGGCATACCTGGTTCCCAGCTGTGAGGCTTGAGGGGGATGTGCTGGGGTCGAAGCCAGCCTAGCTCCTAGGTTTACCAAATGTGTATTTAGTCTGGGGCTGGCAGGCCAAAGCTGCAGGGGCCAGCCCCATTCCCACCCCTGGGCCCTTGAAGCTCCTTGAGGGGCAAGGCCCAGGAGTTCTACCCCTCAGGTTCCTGAGGCCAGGGATCCACCTCAGTCCTCTCCCTCTGGGCTCCCAAAAGCAGCCTCCCTGGCCCCAGGGCCACCTACCAGACTGGCACTGCCCTCTTCATAACCCCCCAGCTGCTGTCAGCTTCCCCCACCCCCACCCCCATTTCCTCCCTTCCCACTGGCAGCTAGCAGGGCAATTGGTGGGGAGGAGCTACGGACTGAGGACCAAGGTAGGGCTCAGGCCCTGCCCTCCTCACCGGGAGGGGCTCCGTATGCATTCCTTGGTGCTCTCTGAGTGCAGCTGACGTCCTGCCCATTTGGAGCAGACGCCTGTGTACATGTGTGTGCGTGCCTGTCCGATGTATATTGTGTCTTAGCTTCCATTTTAAAAATTGTTCTGTACAGAAAGATGCAGTGGGTGCGGGAGGGCAGAGCGGGTGGAGGGAAGCCACCCTGCTCCCAGCGCTGGGGGTCTGGGGTGGGAGCAAGAGGGCTGTGAAGGGTCTGGCCTGGACCAGGCTCTCCTTGGGCTCAGCACGAAAGGGCTTTCAATGAATTAAGTGAAAACTTTTTTTTTTTTACGAAAATGCAAAAATCAACAAAGCTCCAAACCTATTGGAAATAAAATATGAACTTAACAGTGGTAGCTTGTTTACATGAGGGTGAGGGAGATCCAGCCCCACCTGGGCTATAGAAAGAGCTTATGCCCCATCAGCTGGGACCCATTCACTTACTGTTTTGCAAAAGACAACAGGGCCCCTAGTAGTTTCTCAGAGGAGGAGGACTGTCTTCTCTCAAAAGCACTAAAAGGAAGGTTGAGGGTCCCAGCCTTTGAGCCACCTCTTTCCTCCCCCTGCTCTTAGCTGGCCTAGTAGGTAGCTGTGAAGAAACACAGCTAATGGGCGCTCTGTATGGATCTCAGGTTCAGAGCTGAAAGGAGCCTTGCATGATCTCGACTGACCCCCTTCACCACCCTCCCCCATCATACTTGTGTGGGCTCAGAGAGGGTCACACAGCTAGATAGGACAACCCGGCCTTGGGCTCTCTCAGCATAGGGGCCACGTCCCCCCCAGGCCAGGCTGCAACTCCATTCCTCTCAGCCCTTGAATAGACACACAACTGAACTCCTGGGAGACCCCCACTTATGGTGCTCCCCTTGGGAGCATCAGGCCCTTGTGCTGACTGTAATCTCCTGGACCCCGATGCAGGGCAACAGCATAGTTCCTTAGAGGACAATGAATTGTTTTTGGTTTTTTATTTTTGCTAAGAAAGTTTCTAAGTGGCAGGTACTGTCCCAGGGAGGGGTCCGCAGTAGACACAGTTGACCAAGCTGTCCTTCCTGCTCCTCTATGCCAGCCCCACTGCCTGCCAGTTCTCACCTCTTCAGAGCCAGAAGGTTCCCAGTAGCCGCCTCAGGAGAGGAGCCAGGCTCCCTTCATTATAGCTGCCACCCTCCCTCTCAGGGCAGCGGTAGCCCCAGCCCCAGTGAACCAGGGAAGGAGAGCTAAAGAGCAGGCCCCAGGGAGCCTAGCCCCCCACCCCAGTGACTGGAATAGGCAGGCTAGAAACTCAGGGAGACAGCTCTGCCAGAGCAGGGCCCCCTCCCCCTGGTGCTGAAATTTGGTAGAGAATGCTGAGGCCAGGGCTGGAGGCAGGGGGAGGGAGTATAAATACCACAGGGGCCCCGGCCCCAGCACCCCGGGCCCCTCTGGTGGGAGGACCAGAGAGGATCCACACTCTGGGCCTTCTGCACACCGGGGTTCCCCAGACTTGCAGGGCCCTAGCGGACTGTTAGGCCAGGCTGGTGGGGAGAACCCAGATCTTGCAGGCACCCAGCCCCCTCCCCAACCTCCACTGCTACCGCCCTGGCTTTGGGGCATGCTGGGAGGCCTGCTTGGCTCGCTGCCTCCGCAGCCTCACAAACACCTGGGCCTCCCGATCACCCTTCCGGCTCTCCAGCAGCTGCAGGATAGGATCCCCTGCGAAGAGAGGCGTTTGGGGGTCAGCCTGTGGCGCCGGGGGTGGGGGTAAGCAGTGCCTGGCTAGTGGTGGGGGTCACAGCACTGACCCGTTCCCCAGCCATCCTGAAAACTAGTGATGGACACACACCAGCCAAGCTCACAAGACAGCCTGAGGTTATCCCCTAGCACAACTGCACTGGCACAGACACGGACCCAACTGCATTGGAAGAGGCTGAGGTGCGTTTCAGGCTGCAACTCTTGCCTTTTTGCATGAGAACCTTAGGCTAGGGAGTCGGCCTCTTTGTGCCTCAGTTTACTTATCTGTAAAACAGCAATACCACCTGCCACACTGGGTGGTTGTAGGATTGAGAGTTAATATGCGTCAGGTGCTTAAAAGTGGCTCATAAGTGCTTGGACATGTGACCTATTCTTACTATCCAGCCTGGAGGATGCTTGGGCTGTGCCCCCTGGTCAGAGACACTCAGGCCCTCTCCCCAAGTAAGCCTGTTAGTGACCTTCCTCCACTAGAGGGTCCCACCACACTTGGGCTAACAAATTTCCCTGGTCTCTTGATTAGACTGAGCTATCTACTCAGCACGAGCCACCACACAGACTCCACTGGCTTCCACATCCAAGGAGGGATTTCTCTGACCCCGACTTCATTTGCTTCCCTGGGGGCCACTGCCTGAGGTTTTACAGGCTGCCCTTCCCCTGCACCCCCAGTGCTGGGCCTGGCCCTGCACCCGAAGCCTCACAGCCTCTGCCCTGGGGCTCAGGCCTACCGTTGAGCGCAGGGTAGGTGAGGGGCAGACGGGTCTGAGGCACCTCGCCAGGCTCCTCCGTCCCAGTCAGGCCCGGCACTGAGCGTAGTGGCAGAAAGGCCTCCCCTTCCAAGTCATCAGCCCCCAGCGTGTCATGGTCCAGCACCGTGAGCAGGAGGCAAGCTCCGTCCTTCCGGCACGGCTCAGCAGGCACCAGGCTGAGTGGGGGACAGAGTGGGGCTCAGCTGCCGGCTCCCCCACCCCACGGTCACTGGCACCCACCCGCACACACAGTTCGCCCCTGGATCTTGAGGACAGGACAGGGCTGAGGGCAGACAGGTGGGAGTTAGGATCGCAAAGCCAGTTCTCAGCCTAGTATGTCCTAACTCCTCCTCTGTGGGCTGATACTTCAAAGCAAGGGCCTATGTCCCCAGACCTTCCCTGGAAGCAGAAGCCTCTCAGCCCAACAGGTGGGGGTCTTCCCCTCCAGTCCTGCTCCTCCTCCCGGGGTTCCAGCAAACCCCTGTGCCGGGTGCCCCTCCCTGGGACCCAAATGCGGTCATCTCAGGGGAGCCCATCGGCCTCAGGTGGGAGGAGCAGGCCCGAGGGAGGTCCGGGGCTAGGGAAGGGTGGCAGGTACAGGGACCCACTCACAATTCAAAGGTCTCATCAAACAGAGGGTGAAGGTCCTTCTTGTGCTTTTGGGTCTCCCGGGGGGCCAGCTCAGGGAACTCGTGCCTGGGCTCCAAGGTCAGTTGGACAAAGGGGTCGCTGGAGCCTGACAAGTGAGGAGGTCACCTGGGGAGGCCACGTTGCCAAGGATACCCCAGCTCCCCGCCTCGTCCAGGCCCCTGCAGCCGTGCCCTGTTCGGCAGCATTGCCCCCTCCTGGCGATCTGCAGAAACTGCACGCAGTGCTCCCGCTCGGGAGAGAACTGCCAGAGACGCGGGGGAAGGGGGCCTGAGCAAAGACTCGGGAGCGGCCAGTGGACAGCCTGCACTCACCATTGGAGTCCAGGGGCAGCAGGCTGGAGGCGCTGAGCAGTTCCACACGCAGCTTCTGCTCAGAGGCGCGGTAGGAGACTTTGACTGTGACCGCCCCTAGCTCCTCAGAAGCCGCTTCTGCCTAATAAGGGTGGGGCGCATGGGCAGTGTCGGCTGGGGCAGAGTGGAGGCGGGGCTCCAGGGACACAGGGAGTGCAAGGGAGGAAAAGAGCCTCACCTGCTGCTGGATCCGGCTGCAGAAGTACTTCTGGATGAGCTCCCTGCTAGAAGCGGCCTGCAGCTCCAGGTCTTTCTGCAGAGCCTGGGAACGGGGCACAGCTGAGAAGTCACCTGAACAGTCACACTCAACCGCAGCCCAGGGCTGCCCTTGGGGAACTTGCCACCAAGAGGGGATGTCAGTTTGATATGGAAAGCACTGGGCGTTCCAGAACCTCCGACCGCAGAACGCACCCTCAGGACAGACAGGGTGGGCTTCACAGGCGTGCTCCCCCTGCAGTGGCACAGCCACCCCCTCACCATGCTTAAAAAACCTGATGCTTGGTTTAAAACACCAAAGCTCTGCTGTGGCTGCCTTTAAATTTTCAATTTCTGAAAAGGGGGCTCACATTTTCTTTTCGTGCTGGGCCCCATCCGTGATGACACAGGTGAGCACAGAAAGGCAGGTGTCCCCCCCCCCCCACCCAACCAGCTCACCAAAAGACCCCTACCTGGAAGGTGGCTGTGTGCAGGGCCTCAGGTGGCAGGCCACAGCCCTCTGCGTAGAAGCAGATCTCCAGATTCTAGGGGGTGAGACATCAGAGGTGACCCCGGGCAGCCTCCCACCAGGATTATTTGTGGTCACTGCTATTATTACCTGAAGTGCAATCTTCAGCCTGCTAGAGGCCAGGGGGCAGCTCCGCTGGGAGGCGGCCACTTCCACCAGGACGGTGAGCGTGTGGGTCCAGAGCAGGGTCAGAAGGCTGGGGTGAGGTGCAGAGGGACATCAGTCACAGGATAGGAGGGTGGAAGGGCAGGAAGCAGAGACACTCTTGAGAAAGGGACCCAGACCCACCCCCAGCTCCTCCCCACCCCCACCCTCCACTTCTACCCTCTTCTCAGGTAGGGCTGGAGCCACAGGCAGGAGTGGGGCAGGGAGGACAAGGGGTGGGGGGGCAGGTGGGCGGGGCCAGTCCCAACCAATGTGTCTCATAACCTAGCAGAGAAGCCTGCTCAGTAGGATTATCAACCCCCAACAAACAAGGTGGGGAGGGGAGGCTGGTCCCCCAGTGACAGAATCAGGATTCAGTAGAGGAGTGGCCAGAATGAAGAAGATTCCAGCATGGATAAGGATGGATAAACTGTCAGGAGAAAAAAATAGCAACCAAGCCACAGTCCTACTAACTACCTGAAAGAACTGAATTTTGACACGCCAAAGTAGATTCAGGCAGTTAAGTACAAAAAAAAAAAAAAAAATTGGGTTGTGTAATTAAGAACGGGGAAGGTCATACTAATTAAAGGTAGTTAATGTAGTCAACATATTTGGGTGCTTATTATGCCCCCAGACAATGTTCTAATGGCTGTTGAGACAGCAGTGAGTGAAATCCCTGGAGTGGGGCTTTAACTCTGTTTCAGCTGAACAAATGGCATGTTGTGGCCTGAGAAATGAAGAAGGCGGGCTTCCCGGGGGCCGCTGCACCAGGAGTGGTACGCGGGGAGCAAGGGCAGCAGCCTCAGAGCCCGGATCCCATGGGGAGGACCCACGGTCATCGGTCTGCAGCGCGCCAACCACTTCCTTTGCACAGGCGCTACATTCGACACCCCACGTGACTCACTTGGTCCTCATTAAAGGCCAGAACTATGATCATGTGCACGGAAAACTTGAGTAATCTGTGCACTCTGCCCACCGAGCAACAGCAAAGCTAGAGTCTGAATTCAGGTGGGCTGGGGCCCACACCCTTGACTTCTAGCCATGCTGCCCAGGCCCCTGCTCGAAGAGAGACCCTAACTAGGGGCACCTGGGAGGCTCAGTCGGTTAAGTGCCCAATTTCGGCTTAGGTCATGATCTGATCTCACCATTCGTGGGTTCAAGCCCCACATCAGGCTCTGTGTGGAGAGCCTGGAGCCTGCTTTGGATACTGTCTCCCTCTCACTCGGCCCCTCCCCTGCTCACACTCTGTCTGTCTCTCTCTCTCTCCCTCTCTCAAAAATAAATAATTTAAAAAAAATTTTTTAAAGGCACCCTAACTAGAAGTTCCCCTGAATCATGGGAGAATACCCATTGCCTGTAACGTTAGGAGGGGAGATGAGCCAGCAAGGCCCACAGACAGCCCACGGCTAAAGGAGAAGGCAGCTTTCTGCTCAGCCTAAAGGGAAATGGGATAGTGTGTGAGGAAGTGAGCCCCCTGTCCCTGGAGGTGAGCCTTGAAGCAGAGGCTGGTTGCATCCTCCCCTGAGAATGGATGCTGAGGCCGGAAAAGAGGGGCTGGTGGGAGGCGGTGGGGTGCCGCAGGGTGGGAGGCTGCCGCAGACCTGTTGAAGTTCTCCTGTACCAAGTTGGTGTTCATGTAGCAGAGCTTCACTTCCAGAAACTTCATCAGGGGCAGAATGGCCTGGGGAGAGGGGTGGGCAGCACGTCTGGTTCTGGCCCATTCCCATGCCCTGACTCGGAAGGGCAAACAGGACCGGGAGCTTTTGTGCACTTGCTTTGGGACATCTGCAGGAGCTGACCCCTGCCCACAGCCGGCTCCAGCCTCACTGGCCTCCTGTACGCACGGTCCCGGCTCGGGGCCCTGGCCTTTGCCGTTCCCTCCCCTGGAAATCCTCATGGCTCCTTCTCTGGCTTCCTTTAGGTCTGGGCTCAGCTGTCACCCTTGAGGAAGGCTTTCCCCAGCCACTGTCTAAAAATATCTCCATTTTCTCTAGCACTTATTATCTAACATGCCATGTGTGTGCACGCACACACACACGTACGTATAGTTTTAGTTACATACATGTACTTGGCTCTTCCACCTCCCCTACCAGAATGTAAGCTCTAGGAAGGGCAGACTTTTCGTAAGTTTTGTTCATTGATATATAGCCCAGTGCCTAAATCAGTGCCTGGGACAGAGTGAGTGCTTCAATAGTTGATGACTTAATGAGTCAGCGTCTCCCAAACAACCAAAGGTACGCATCACTGTGCCCCCTGACACGTGAGGATGCTCGAATCGGCTGGCTTGTGCAAACAGGAGCTGAGAAGGATGCACGCCCAGATCTGTCTGGCTGCAAAGTCCAAGCTCTCCCCGACTGCAGTCCCCACACTGATGCTGGGAGAGTCTGTGGAATGACCCAACCCTGCCCCCTTAGCATCCAAGGAGGAAACCGAGGTCCAGGAGGGAACATTTCTGGCCCAAGTCTGGGGGACTCATCGCTGACATCCCACCGACTTCAGCTCCCTGCCACCCTAAACCCCTTTGGCAAAGCTGAGCAGGGAGGGCCACTCACATCCTCAGGCAGGACAGACTCCTTGACACTCACGAGCTTCTGGATGTGCTTGGCAATGCCCACCTCCAGCTGGGGACACAAAGCAGGAGGGAGACCAGGGCGTAAGTGTGGGGAGGACGGGGTGAGGCCACTTGGAGCCTGGGTTTAGGTTCGGGAAGGGGTAGGGGCCGGACGTCAGCCCAAGTCCGGTGGGGGGCGGGGGGGGGGCGCCCTGCGGATCAGACAAGGTACCTGCTCGGCCAGGGTGCGGACGCCAGTGCGGATCTCGTGGCCCAGCCCGGCCAGCGCGCCCTGCAGCTGGGCATACAGCGTGTTCTGCAGCTGCCCCTGCTCCAGCACAGCCCCTACCCGCTGTTCCAGCGCCTCCCATGCCAGCTGGGTGGGCAGCTTGCCGATCACCAGCCGCAGCTGCTCCATGTCGTTCACCACCACGCATAGCTGAGGGCAGGCACAGGCGCAGGAGGCAGAGCTTCCGGAGTTGTGCCGGGACTGGCAGCCCCTACCCCCACCCCGGTCCCCGACACCCAGGTCCGGCCCTTACCATGTTGGCCGCCTGGCCCTGGTCCTTCTGGCCTGCGGAGAGCTCCCGGGCCCGGGCTTTTATGAGGCTGCAGTACACCAGGGCCAGCCGACAGGTATCCTGGGGTGGGGAGAGGAGGATCAACGCGGGGGGAGCCCACGAGGGGGTCAATGTGGAGAGGCACGGAAATCTCGGTGACTTGGGGACTTAAGACACAGGCCTCGGAGGCTGCTGGGGCAGGAGGAGCTGGGGAGAAAGAGGGTGAGTGAAATGGGGCTGTCCTAGAAAGGAGGGGAAGGACCCACGAAGACGCCGCACCTCCACAAACTTGACGGTGATCATGAAGGCCTCCTCTGGGTCGGGCCAGTCCAGCTGCCGGGCAGTATGGCTGATCTGGGCGAAACAGGTGGACAGATCCACGGCTGATGTGCTGTGCTTGGTCAGTTCACCCAGGGGCACCAACTGGGGGATGGGAGAGGGTGCAGAAAGGAGGGCTCAGGCCTTGCCAGATTCCTGCTCCTCCCTCCCTCCTTCCTTCCGCAAGCATGCAGGATGGGGCGGGGCCGGGGGGGAGGGGGGCGGACTACCAGGGGTGCGAGCGAGGCTCCCCACCCAGGGACCCCCCGGCTGCACAGATCAGTCTGTGAAGGAAAGCCACGCTTTACACCAAGGATATCAGGAGGCGGCGTTTTGCACAACTGGCTCCAAGAGCCGGTTACCAGCTTCTGCACATCCTGGAGGTACAAGCAGAGCCCCAAGCCCCACCCCCAAGGCCGGGACCCCATCCGTGGTCTCGGGCCCCGCCCCCACCTCATCCATCTGCACAGCGCGCTGCACCCGCGCCAGGGCCACACTGTATGTCTTCTGCAGCCAGGAGGGGACGGCGGGCTGGAACCAGCGGTGAAAGCCATCCAGGGCCAGGACGCCATCCCTGGGGAGGGCCGGGGCTCAGCCTGGGAGCCTCTCCTCCGCCCTCCTCTCTCTTTTGTGCTGACCCGCCACTGCCCACCTCTCTGCGGGGACTGGGCCCAGCTGGCAGAGCTCCTTGAGGCTGACATAGAGCTGGAATAGACTCTCGCCCACCTCCGGGGACACGGGGCTGCCCGCCACCGCCGCCGTGTGGTCCTGTACCCGCTTGGCCACCTGCGGAGGGAAGGCGTGGGGACAGGGCTCCAGAGCCAGGGTAGAGGGCACGGCCCGGAGACGCGGGGCGAGACTCACCAGCCACTGAAGCTCCAGGAAAGCCATGGAGAAGAGGTTGACCTTGAGGGCACTGGAAGGAAGGCGACAAGTGTGACCTGGTGGCACACACAGGGGTCCTTCTGGTCCCTCTTCTGAGCCCCCGCCGCACTACCTCCCAACCCAGCCACCTGCTCACTTCTGGAAGATCTTGTTCCACGTGCGCTGGCACTGGTGTAGGTCGCCAATGATGTCCTGCACCAGGCTCAGCAAGGCCTTGCCTGCCTGCAGCATGCCCTGGCAGGGACAGAGGTGCGCTGAGCAGGGCTGCAAGGGGCGAGCACCCCACCCCGCCGCCCTGCCCGAGCCCCCTCACCTGCACCATGGGCTGATGGTGCTGCTGCTTCAGGTGGAACCATTCGACGGTGCCGGTCTGCGGGCAAAGAGGGGGTGAGCAGGGAGGGTCACTAGGCTCAGGCACGTGCCCTCCTCGTCCCCAGGGTGAGTACCCATACCCGCAGCGCCTCGGTCACCAGGCGGGGCAGGGGGGCGCTGTCGGGGCACAGCTCCCTAAAGGCCTTCATCTTGCACATCTGTACCAGGACCCTGTGGGGACAGACAGCTGGGTCCAGGACGCCCGCTGCCCCTGTACCCCCCCTCCCATCTCCAGCAGGCTGCCGCATCCCTGCAGGCACCCTCGTTCCTGGCCTCACTGAAGAAGGGGAAGGGGTAGCCGCTGACCTGAGAAGAGATTGCAGCCGGGCTGGGGAGTCGGGGACAGAGAGGGGGAAAACAGACCGGAACCTCCTGATGAGGGAGAGGCCGTAGGCCAGCAGGTTGCGGAACGAGGCAGCCAGCTCTTCTTGCTGCAGGGCCAGGCAGAGTCGGGAGCTGCTTTACGGGGCCCGGACCGCCATTCCCGCACCCTGAGCTCTGCCTGCCCAACACCCCTCATTCCACCCCAGCCCACCTGTTCTGCCTTGAGCCGGCCCTGGATCCACTGGTACTCGATGCTGGTGATGGGGTGCAGGAGGCAGCTGCTCGGGAACTCCAGGCTCTGGTAGAGACGACTATAGGCCAGCCACTGCCTGCAGCGGACAGGAAGCCCTCAGCCCCGCCAGGCGGGGCAGCGTCCCTCCCGCTGCTCACCGGCCCTGGGGAGGGACAGCGAGGTGCCCTGCCCCCGAGACCTCCTATGGACCCCCATCAACCTCATCAAGTTGTTTTTCAAACATGTAAATGAATCATCTGTTCCTCAAATTGGGATATCTGTGACTTAAAGATTCAGGATCTCTCGGGGCGCCTGGCTGGCTCAGTCTGTCAAGGGGCGGACTCTTGATTTCAGTTCAGGTCATGATCTCACGGTTGTGAGTTTGAGCCCCGCGTCGGGCTCTGCGCTCACAGTGCGGAGCCGGCCTTAGATTCTCCGTCTCTCTCTCTGCCCCTCCCCCTGCTCATGCGTGCTCTCTCTCTTTCTCAAAAATAAATAAACGTTTAAAAAAATTATTTAATATAAAAAAATAATAAGAATTCAGGATTTCTTGCTTCTTTCGAAAAAAAGATTTGGAGACTTGAGCCTTCATGCACACGTGCCAAACATCAGCTGGGACTGCCCCATACACAGTTTAGGGGACACTGCACAGAGGTGATGACCAAGCTGAAATGTGGCCCAAGCGGGACTGTGAAGGAGGACGGAAGAGAAGAGCAGCCCAGGGACAGGCCTCGTCCTGACCGGGACACCGCACTGCATGCTCGGGCCCCGCAGGACCCTGGGCCCTCGCTGTGGGTGCCCGTTCCCGGGCCCAGCCTCACCCACATCCCCTGTCCACCTATCTGGGAATACCCACCTGCCCAGGGTCCTACAAGCTGCCCTTCTCCCCCAGCCCCCTTCCGGCCCCTACTCAAGTGCCAAGTGTCAGCCGTGGCCCCGGGGCAGCCGGCACCGTCATTCCTCCTGGCCTGGCCAGCGCCCGGGGTGCCCCCAGTTCTGTACTCCTCACCCGCACAGGAACATCTGAGGACTCGCGCGTGCCCCTTCCCTCGTTCCCACAACCTCTTGGGGCACAGGGGATGGGACAGGCCCTCAACACAGATCTGGCAATGCTGGCGCGCAAGTCTGTTGACTCAAGGGTGGTGGTGCCGGAAGACGGGGCTGCCGATCTGGGGCAGGGGTGGCGAATTCAAATGCCAGGGAGTGACATGGGCCGATGGCAGCCGTGAGGGGCCGGGGAGGCCGTGCGCTCCGCCGTGGCCAGCTACAGCCCAGCAGAACGACAGCACTTAGGGTCCGTGGGATGCTGGACACGTGACTCCATGTGGAAAACCTCCAGACTTGTAAAAGTGGGCAACTGACTCAAAACTGAAAACACAGGGAGACCGCCTGGGCGGCTCAGCCGGAGAAGCGTCCAACTCCTGATTTCGGCTCAGGTCGTGATCTGAGTTCGAGCCCCGCATCAGGCTCTACGCCGACGGCAAGGAGCTTGCTCAGGCTTCTTTCTCTCTCTCTCTGTATGCCCAACCCGCGTCAATGAACCCGCGTAAATAAACTTAAAACAAAAACAACTTAGAACACACAGTTGGGGCCAAACAGAAATCTCCCGAGGGTTCGACTTTGAGCTGCCAGCCTGTAGGAGGACAGGTGACCCTTCCGGGTGCTCCGGCTGGGCCGTGCACTCACGCCATGGACTGGTGGAAGTCGGACAGGTCCTTCTGCGTGGCATGGAGAAAGAGGATGGTAGCAGCCTGGGGACTCAGCGACCCGTCCCAGGAGGTACTGCCCGCCTGCGGGGACAGGTGGAGGGGTGTCAGGACCCAGCAGGCGAGCCCCGTACCACCCGGCGCTGGGAGGGCAGTACCTGGTGCTGGGTGACCTCGTGGGACACGAGCTGCTGCAGCAGGTGGAGGTGCACCGTGTAGCTGGGCTGGGAGCGGCTGGCCGCGGTGGCTCTCTGCAACGGGGCCAGCACGGCGGTGAGTGGAGGGCCCCGCGGCCGGTGCGGCCCGTCCGGCCACCCCAGGCAGGCCCCTGGACGGTCCCTGTACCCGGCCCCCAACCTACCCGCTTGTGAATGAGCTGGAACTGGAGGTGGCACTGACCGCGGTCGGGGTAGGTCTCGGTGCAGGGCTCCAGAGGGTACCACTGATCCTCTTGGCAGCGTAGGTCCTGGCGGGAAGGGCGGGCAGGGGGTGCCCGTGCCCATGGGTGGCATGAATCTCACACAGTTGGGGGCAGAGGAGGCAAGAGGAGGGAGACCCCAGGCCCTGCTTGGTGTGGACCCGGTACCGCTCCCCTGAACTCCTCGTGAACCCCCGTTCGGTCTCTCTCCTGAGCCTCTTTCCTGACCCCACTCACCTGTAGCCTCAGAACCACGTTCCCCAGAAAATCATCCTGGCCTTTGTCCTTCCGGGCCTCCTTAAAGATCCTGTTCCAGACAGGGTCCATGAGGGGGATGGGCCAAGACACTGAGGGGTCAGGCTGGGATCCGTCCCCATCCTGGGCCCAGACACAGCCTGCAGCCCAGCAGACAACCCGCATGCACGGGGAGGGCAGAGGGGCCCACACGCCCTCCCCAGGAACCTGCTCCCCACGGCATTCACCTCCGCAGCCCATGCAGATCGGTGAGTTCCCCGAGCTTCTGTCTGACAGACTCCACGGTATCCAGGTCCCTGAGGGGGGCAAAGGTCTGAGCAAAAGGCAGGGAGGGTGTCCGGGGAGCCCCTGACCCCTTCGGGAGGAGGGCCTACCCCACCCCCACTCGCCCCCTTTCTCTCCCTGACCCCGCCAGGCAGGGGACGCCCCTCACCACATGTCCAGATGGAAGCTTGAGTTGCTTATGTCCTCAAACTCCCTACAGGGAGGAAAGGGCACGGCTGAGGGCCTTGGAGGGCCGGAGCCAACCGGAGCCTGTCCCTGGGAGCTCCCTCCCCCACTCCGCCACTGTCCAGTCCGACCCCTCCTAGCAAACTGCTCCTCCGTCCTCTAAGGCAAGGCTTCGGCCTACCCCCCAGACCAACCCTCCACACCCCGCCTGCACACATGGGCCACTGCTCTGTCCTGTCTGGCCTCCCGTCTATCTCTGGCCCAGGGAGCAGGCTCCTCCTCCGGTCAGGCCGAGTCACCTCCCCTGAGTCAGGAAGTCCTGCTGATCTCACTGAGGGAATAGGGGCTGGGGCCGGGCCACGTACAGGATGAAGGTCTCCTCCCAGACAGGGTTGAGGGTCTGGGTGATGACCTGGGTGCGGTGGGTCTGCTCCTCTGGGATGGTGTGCCTCACCACAGCCTTCTGCCGATGCCGGGACCCAGGGCTGCCTCCCGGCGCGCCCACCCCCTGCTCAATGCCCAGCAGGCAGTAGGGGTCACTGAATCCTGGGGAAGGGGGGGAAGGACGAGGCCACCAGGGTGCTGGCCAGGCTCCCTGGGAGACTCCCTCATCACCCCAGGGGCAAAGCCCCAGCCCATCCACAGACTCGAAGGGCCCGGGGTCAGCAGCACCCAGGTGAGCCCCGGGGGACGCCTGGGAGATGGGAGCTCCCTCCCAGTTCTGGGACAGCCTGATGGGGAGAAGGAGATGTTGGCAAGAAGGCCCTCAGGGACCCTCACCCTCTACTCACCACTGACGTCTTTGCCCAGAATGCCCTTGGCTTGTTTCACCGTTGCCTTCAGACAAAATATTGGCTTCTGGAAGGACGGGAGGGTGAGCCTGACTCCTGGAGGGAGCTGGGCTTCCCGGCCCCTGTCCTAGCCTAGGGCGGTCCTGGACCAGGGTTACCTCAAGCTTCTGGACCTTCTGCAGCAGCTGCTGGTGTTCCTCGGGCCCCATGTGGAAGGCCTGGTGGGATGGGAGCGTAAGAGACTTAGGGCACAGGGCGGGGACGGCCGGCGGGGAAGAGGACTCCTGCCTGAGTCCAGGCTGCAGGATGGCGGGCAGAGTGGGGGCTGGGCTCACCTCCTGCAGGTATCGAAGCAGCTCTGAGGCCTCCTTCACATGGTTGGGCTCGGGCTGACCCAGGCGGTGCAGGATGGTGTAGAGAGCTTCCTCGTAGAGTAGGGCCCGCTGAGGCACAGCACAGTCACCTCAGGGACCCCTGTCAGCCCACTGCAAGGCGAGCCCCCCCACCCGCCCCCCGCCATCCACCCCTGGCACCAGCACTGCACTCCCAAAGCTGGGACGAGGCACCCCCAACGTGTGGGGGATGGGGGGGGGTTAAGACCCAGAAGTCTCCCTCCCCTGCTGTTGCCATCAGCCTTGGCCAGTGGCCAAGGAGAGTGTTCTGAAGAATGTGGGGCTGCCTCCCACCACCTCACTGCCTCCCCAATACTCTGATTCTTACCTCTTCAGGGGAGAAGTGGTGGGATGGAGGCTCGATCTGGGGAGCAAGGTGAAAAGACAGATGTCCCCAAGGCCTGGACCAGGGCTCAGACAGCAGGAACGGCTCCTCACCAAGCAGGCCCAGGCCTAGGGCTGCGGGGTCCCCGGCCTCCAACCCACCAGGGCCGCACACCTGTTCCCACAGCAGGCCTCCCGGGAGTCCAGGCCCCGGACCGCCTTCCTCGTCCCCTGGCCGGCCGCGGCTGAAGTCCATTGGCGCTTGGCTGCCCCAGCAGGGTGAGCTCGCGGCACCCGTGGCCCCAACCTCCCTTCCTTCCCCAGAGGAAGCAGCACCGCTTATCGGGTCGGCCACGCTCACACCCTAGCGGCGGAAGTGAGGCCCAGCAGTGGAGGTGGGAGACTGGGGGACATGCCAAGCAGGCCTGGGGGCCACTCAGCTGGTCCCCACCCACCCCCCCCAGCACCCCAGCCCACGGCAGGGCCGCTCCCTAACAGCTGGTGACTTTGGAGCTGGAGGAGCAGAGGATGGGGTGGGTGGCCCCACCAAAGGCACAGGCTCAGAGAGCCTCAGACCCCAAGACCTGAGGCCCAGGATGGCCCAGAGAACACGCAGCAGCCCCCGGTCTGCCAACCCAGAAGGTCCTGCCCAGGTGCTGCGAAAGGCAGGGAAGGGACCACACCCTTAGCCCCAGCCCGTGAGAGGTGGAGCCCCGCACCCTGGCCACTCTCCTCACTGAGGTCAGTCCTACCTCCTGAGCCGTTCGGGGCAGGGGATCCTGCAGATCTCTGACCCTGCGGCGCCTTATCTTGATGGCCTGGCGTAAGAGGGGAGGGCGCCGCTGGGACTGGGAGAGGTGTGTCGCCATGGTGGCCCGTTCTGCCCTTCCCCTCTGCCGAGCCGCTGCCGCAGGGTGACGATCACGAAGCCACAGGATTATGCAAAGAGCACCGGGTGCCACCCTGCGCGAGGGAGGGGTGGGGGCCGCGGGCCGGGGGAGGTTCCGGTCAGGGTTTCACCACCTCTGAGGCCTGTACCTTCCTCCCTCCGGCCTGCTGGGGTCCTGGGAGGAACTCTCCCAAACTGGAGGCAGGTGGACCCGGTGGGCGGGTCCGGCTCCACCCCACCCTCCCACAGAGGCCGGGAGACGGGGGAGGGGGGGGGCGTCAGCGCCACCCTGCCCCCTCCCAGCTGTGCACCCAGCTGGGCCAGGGGCCGAGGGGAGCTGCCCCGTGTCGGTGGGGTTCTCACCCACAGACCTAGGGCGGAGCTGGGCAGGGCACAGGGTGGGGGCTCCAGAGAGGCATCTCCCCAGGGGGCAGCCAACTGCTCAGCCTGCTCCACTCCACAGGTGACATTCCACCAAGGTGACTGGGCCAAGCTGTGCTGGGCGGAGACGGCCCTGGGGCCCCTGCCCCCACAAGGACATCAAGAGGGTGCTCCCTTCACATGCCCTTGTAGGGGGTTAGCCAACCCCAGGGACTTCTGGGCGGGGCTGGCCAGAGGACGAGGCTGGAGAGACGGTGCAGCCCAGCAAGAAGGGACAGAAAAATAGGACACTTCAGTACTGGGCTTTCTGAGCTCCCAGAGGCACGGATGCCACACCCATGGCCTTCCTCCAGGCCAGGGCCCAGGGGGGTGCAGGCCTGGGCACGGAGGTTGGCTCTTCCCTGCTCCCAGGCACGGAGCTTCACAAGGAGAAGGCACCCGCAGGAGGGGCCACCTGACATGTCCCTCCCACAGGCACCCTTCCACGAGGTGGTGAGCACAGCAGCCCGGCCCCTGGTTCTAAAGCTCTAAAGCTCCCAGCCCAGGACAGCTGCTGGGCTGCCCCAGGCCCCAGGGGACCCCGTGGGTGGGCGAAGTTGCCGAGTAACCACCGTGGAATGGAGACGTGGGAAGCCGGAGTGGTCCTGGGCCCCCATGCGCTGTGGGAACAAGGGGCTCTCACACGGGGCGGGAACAGTCTCCCCAGGGCCCTTAGCAGCCAGTTCTCTTTTTCTAAGAGATCATGCTGGTCACCACACACAGAGCCAGACAGGTCCAGTCACTTCATTTTTACTACTTCACATTTTCAGCAAACAAATCAAGGTGCAAACAGGGTTTATTTCACGTTAATATATTAACTGGTTGTTGTCTTTCTCTTTCCTTTTTTTTTTTTGTCAAATAAATAGGGAATTCTCTTTAAATAACCATCTCCTCACTTCACGGCCAGTCCAGAAGCAAACGAGAGCAAATTTTAGTGCATCCAGGGGGCGTATCACCAATTAGGCATGAAGCTTAAAGGGAAGAGGGCAGGGTGAGGGGCTGGTGAGAGGTCACGGTCAGCACACAGGTTCAGGCCAGGCCCCAGGGGTCAGGGCCTTTGTTCCAGCCCACCCAGCAGCCCCCAAATGGCATGATGGGATGGATGAACACGCATCCAGTCTGAGAAGCCCCTTCTAGAGAGAAAAGAGAGAAGGCAAAGGGAAACAAATGCCAGGAACACTCGGGGGGGAAGCAGTGGGCTCCCTCCCCATCGCGGCGGCCTGGTCCTGAGGCGGCCCACCCCCTGGAAGCTCACGTTAAAGCTCCAAAAAGTCACAAAGCGGTGGCGACAGACAACAGACGACCGAGGACAGGACAGGACAGGGAGGGGAAGAAGAGTGTGACCGGGGCTGGAGGCTGGCTGGGATTGGAATGTGGGCTGACAGTCCGGTTTCCATGGGTAGGCACAGACCAGAGTGGAGGGAATGTGAGGGGGGCCTGGCAGGGGCCCTCAGGAAGACCCGAGGCTGGTCTGAGGGAGTTCACGAGGCCGAGTATAAAGTGGATTCCAAAACGAGGGAGCTGGACTGCGGTACAGGAGGTGGCCAGAGAGTCTCCGTGGGGAGAAACTACTAGAGCAAGACGGGAACGAGGTGGACGCTCACGCTCCTGAACAGAGCCCCAGGCGTGGCGGGAGGGAAGCACGACCGAGCGGCGCCGACTGAGCGGGCTCTGAGCTATAGCTTGAGAAGCTGCGAGGCACGGCTCCCGAGTCAGGGGGGCCCCCCCTTCCCTCAACACCAGTCCTTGGGAAGTGTTTTATAATCACACCTGGAGGAAGAACAAGGCCCTTCCATCACCCCCCCGAACCCCAGTCTCAGCCCCAAGAGGAAGGGAAGGGAAGAGTGACGAGGGGTGGGAAGCAGGGGTGGGAGGGGTCTACTGGGTCTTCTTATCTTCCGGGGGGTAGTAGGGAGGTGGCGGAGGCTGGGTCTGAGGAAGGAAGGAAGAAAGATCGCATTAGAAGGTTCACAACGAGACCAGATCTTCCCACCCCTAACCCCCTGCATCTGGCCGCCCGCGCATGGGCCCTGCTCACCGTGGGCATGTAGACGTTGTGTGGGTTGCCCGGGTTGTAATAGGCGCTGGCAGCCGCTTCTGCCGCCTTGGCTTCAGCTGCGAGAACAAACACGCTTGGGCTAAGTCCCAGCGACAAGCCCTCCCCTCTTCCAGCTGCCCCTGGAGCTGTACTGAGATAGATGCCCCCCGCCAGGCATCCTCCCCCCACAGCTAGTGCTGCCTGGTCCAGTTTGGTTCTGTCCAACTCCTTTACCCCTCTCTCCCCATGATCCCGCCAGGTGGTACCGCCACCATGCGGTTACAGAAGACAAGACGATACAGGGAGACCGTCCCAGCCCCCGGGCACAAGGCTAGTCGGGGAAGAGGCTGGAGGTGAGGGTGGAATGTAGACCCTCCCCAGGAGCAACCACACTGCTAGTCCCCGGGACTAGTCCAAGGCTCGGGGTCATTCACCAGGTGGAGCTCCCGGCCGACCTCTAACCGTTCTCTGAGGCTCTCCACACAGCCACGGAGAGGGGAGGGCTGGCCCCCCAGGACTGCTAGCAGCCCAGGGCCTCACCTGCAGGAGTAGAGGGGACATCAGGGCCGCTGACAGGAGGTTCCATGGGCCCAGGATAGGGCGGTGGTGGGGGCTGCACATATCCCATGGCCCCGTCCATCATGGGGGGTCCTGGATAGAACTCTGCTCGGCAAGAGAGGAACAGGGGCCAGTGAGCAGCCTAGCCCCTCAGCTGGCAGCTCCCGGGCCTCTCCACCTTCTCAATTAGTCCTGAAGCAGCTTGAAGAACAAGTCTCCCCTCTACAACCCCCTGGCCTGGGTGGGGTGGTTAGTGGGTGGGTGGGGTGAGGGGTGGGCAGCAAAGGACACACTCACCAGGTGGGGGCGGTGGATAGGGGTAGCCAGGAGGGCAGGGGTACATTCCATTGGCGACTGGCGGGGGAAAGACATAGGCCCCGCTGGGCATGTAAGAATACCCATAGGCTCCATTGGGGGCTTCACCTCGGGAGGCTATAAGTACAAGGGGAGAGAGAAATGAGTGTCGCCTACCGAGGGGAGCTGCAGGGTCCCTGGAATGTGCACAGCAGACATGCCCTACCCCGCCCCATTCCACTCCCCATCCACGCTGGAGCCAGCCTTGGTCAGGGAAGAAGTGAGGAGTCTGGATGGGGAGGCAGGTCAGAGCCAAGGCAGGGGAGGTCAAGGGCAGCGGGGAGGGGTGGGCAGAGGACAGATGGACAGAAAGAGGGAGGTTCGGGGATGGGGTACCAGCCGGAGCCGGGGTGAGGCTGGGGGCGACGGGAGGATGTCTGCCGAGCACAACCCTTGGGGATTTCAAGTGTTAATGGTAGCTTAAAGGTTGGGTTTCACGTTTGTTTTTATGAGGCCACAGTAAAATGTCCTTGGGTCCAAAGAGCTTTGTCAAGATGTCCTATACCTGCTCCAGACAGGGCAAACCCAGCCTTCGAGGTACAGGCCGGAGTGACGCTAATTACAAGCTTTCTTCTCAATTCCCAGCCCCGGCAGGCCCGGGGCCCAGAGACTTTCTCTCTCTAGTGCTTAAAAGATCAGAATAAAAAGTAAACCAAGTCAAATGCACAAACTAAACCCACGCGTGTCAGTGTGTCCTTCGCCCCGGGGGCTTTCAGAGCCTTGATACCTTGAGATGCCACCTGTAGCATCCGTTGTCCAAACTCGATGGCTCCCCCTGCCGTAAAGGTCAACTTGTATGGCGCAGAGCCTTCCCAGCCACCTGGGAGGGGAACATTGCGTCAACAGCTCAGGAAAAGAACACAGCCTCAAGAGCCTCAAGGGACGGCTCTCTGTTCTCTTGGGGTCTCTGGCCAGTGACCTGGTGGCCTGCGGGGCAAGGGTTGGCTCTGCAGTGCCCGCCTCCTGCCCGTGCCTGCTTCGCTCTTTGGAAGAGGCGGCTCTTCTTTCTTGGAACAAGCCTGTTACCCCACCCCCAGCCGTGGAAGTCCATCAGCCCTAGAGCCTCCCACCCCCACGAAGCAGCCTCCCTAGGGCAGGTTCACTCAGCAACAAGTGACATTCAAGTTCAGAGCAGATCTCCCCTCCTGAGGGGCCTAAGGATGGACCCCTGGCCCCTCGAACCTGGCTTCTGCCAGAGGGGAACTGTGAGCGCCTAGAGACCAAGCTTCCACTTGGCTGGGTGTGAGGGGAAGGCCAAGTTCGACAAAGAAGTCTCTGGTGTCTGCACAAAAGCCGGCCACCAAACAGGGCGTCTCTGGTGGCAGAGAGACAGCTGGCTCTTCCTGGCTCTAGGGAAAAGGCCCCTCCCGAGAACCTGACAGCTAAACTTTGCACACATTCCCCAGGTCACGATAAGCATTTTTTTTCTTAGTTTGCAGTGACATAGCTGATTTTGCTCTGAGAATGTGATCTGAGTTGCTACCTTTCACGCCAGCATCTCCTAGCCCTTGGCCAAAACCCACCTCTGCTGAACAACTGGCAGCCTGGGTGTTGGGCTTGGAAGCTAACCCAGAGCCAGGAAGAGGACAAGGCCCGGGGGTGATAAGGGTCCGAAGGGGACGTCTAGCAGGGGCGCGGCAGAGCACCTCTCTGGAAGCCCCATCCGTGGCCCGGAGCCTTCATCACCCACCTCCTGCTTCAGCCTTCACTGTTCCCTTGATGTAGTTCGCACCAAACACAGGTTGCTTGATCTCACAGTCCTTCATCAGATAAAAGGGCATCATGAAGGACTGCATGGCATCCTTTCCTTTGGACAGAAAGACAACCTGCAGGCAGAGAGGACGGGAGCCATCAGCGCCCACCCCACGGCCCGAAGCCCCCCTTAGCTAGCACCTCCCGTGCGTGAGGGGTCTGCTCCCCCGGCCAGGGCCCAGCAGCCCCAGGGCGCTCTGCACCCAGGAAGCTTCTGGAGAGCACTCTGAAAGTGAAAGGTCCCACGTGCAGCCTGGCTGGAGGCCGAACGTGGGTGTTTGTGAGAAAAAAGACGCCGTTCACAGCGTGTGTGAGAGGAACAGACCGCCCTGCCGTTTGAGTGGCGGTGAGGGGGTGGCGGATGTGGCACAAAAGTGCAGAGCGCTGGGGCAGAGAGGCAGGGGTAGGCAGCGCTGGCTTCCAGAGCGGGGAGGTGTAGCCCGACGGGGTGAGATCCTGGGAGAAGGGGGCTGCCCAAAGAGCAGCAAGAGCTTCCCGTCCCGCACTTGGGACAACCCTCTGTTTTAAACCCGTGACTTCCATCTGTGGCTGAAGATGACAGAAAAGGCGTTTTGAGGCTCCCTTGTCTCTCTGCCAAGGCCCGTTGATAAAAACTTGAAGCTACGCCCCACTTCCAACCGTCTTTAAATCTAACTCTTGGTAGCTACAGGCAGCGAACCTTTTTCAAGAATGGCCATTTGTCTTTCTCTGGAAGGCTCTCAGAGTCGGCCTGGGTAATTCTCAGGCCAAGGCCCATTCCGCAGTCTGGCACTTCTCGCTCTGCAGGGTTTTGCCGGGCTTTCTGCCCAGCTGGAGGCTGTGGCCCTGCTACTGTATCCTGTTTACCACATTTGTCACTTTGGATGTACACAAAGGCCTCGTGGGCTACTCTGACGGAAATCAAAGTAACAACAGCCTCTACTCCAGGCTGCAGTCATCCCAGCAGCGGGGACTGACCCAACAACACACAGATTTTACAGCAAAAGATCTGGAATTTGCATGGAGTCAACACCCAGGGGTCAGTTCAAGCTGCACAAGCAGTCTGATGGTTCTAGCACCCAAGAGCATGTGACAGAAACACGTGGAGTGAGGAACGAACATTCACCAGGTTCAGAGGCCACTGGACTCATGACGCTGACCTAAAACCCCCATCAGCGTCCAGGAAACACAAGCTTTCAAACCAACCATCACACTGTGCAACTCACCCGGTAAGGGGTAAGGTAGACGGTGCCTTTCTTGGTCCCTTTGAAGGCCTCGGGCACGTTCTTCATATCATTGAATGTAAGTTCCACATGGTCATAAGACATCAGGATGCTGTGATAAGAAAGCAGGAAAAGCCCTGATGAGCCAGTCTGGAGCCATGATCTGGTTTCCCCAGGGACTGCACGCCCCCGGTAGGCAGGTGTCCAGCATGTCGCATCTCTGTTTTGACATTGCTGCAAGGAAACCATTAATATAGCCCTGGAAGGGAGGAGCAAGGCAGAGGTCTGCAGAATTTCCCCAAGCCTCGCACACCCCCCCACACCCAGGTGACCACACCAGAGGAGCTGAGGGCTTTAAAGCCTTAACCCTGTAATCCCTCAAATCAGGTTAGATTACCTGGGTTAACTCTCCCATTTTCTTCTGAGTCCTTATTATAGGTGTTTTCTGTTTTCGCTGGTTTGTTTTTGAGTCCTAATACACAAACCCTTTAAGACGTGGCTCTATGCATCCCCAAAGGGCTTTACTTCAGGGCTCCTTTAAAGCTGGATTTCCAGACCTGGGTTGGCTGGGGTTTTAGGCCACGAAGCCCTTGAGATGATGGTGCACATGCATTTTTCTCGGAGAATCCGTGGCTTTGATCACTCTCAAAGGGATTCGTGGCTTAAAAGAGCAAGGCTATTTTACACATGAAATTTTAAACGTTAAACTTCAATTACTGTATACGCAATTTGGGGGGAAACGGGGCCAAAGCATTTTCTCAAACAAGGCACACTATTATTTAGCAAGCAGAATGGAGCCCTAAGCCAGGTAGGAGGCCCAAGCAGGATAGATACATTCTTGTCCCACAAAGTCCCACTGAGAAAGAAAGAAAAATAGTCCCAGGAGATGTTACCACATGGCATCGAAAGTGTTTTTCCAGGCCGGAGACTGGCTCTCACACAGACAGCTTACAAACTGGGAACAATGTGAGATTTCTCTGATTATAAGATAACAAGGTCCAAGTTCACATGGTTCCATTTGTCTTCCCCTTCCTCCCAAATACCACAACTTTTTTCACTGGGGAGGGCTAAGTGGGAGAGAGGACTAGTACCAGAAAAGAGAAGGACAACTCAGAGAAAAGAGGTCATTACTAGGAACAGGCTGGTCCAGCAGACCTGAGCACGTAAGATAGAGGGGAAGTCAGTATTCTGAGGCTGGGAGCACCCCAGGCTTTCTCCTGACTCATCAAACATTTCTGGGTGCTGGCCTTAGCAGGCTACAAAACTCTGATCGCACCAAGTCTCTTCTGGTGACTCAGACTCCTCCTAAACGCCTTCTGCCTTCAAGAAGCATTTCAGAGTCAGCATAGCTCAACCAAAGCTGGATGATCCAATTCTCAGTGCCCAAGGAGCCAGAGAGAAGCCACTGAGAGGTCCAGAGATGGGGAGAGAGACAGAACTGATGGGAGGGGTGGGAAGAAAGAACTCTTAAGTTGGGAGACCTCGGTTCTGGGAGTAAACCAAGTCAACATGCATTGGAAAGAAACAGACAAGGACGGACACCCTGCCGGGAACTGTGTTAGACATTTGACAAGCGCTACCTATTTAACGGCACCTCTGGGTCTCAGTTTCTCATCTGGAAACTCAGCAGTTCTGGAATATACTAAAAGGCTACATACTGATAGTTAAGCCTATCGACTTACAAACTGGGAACAATGTAAAGTCACCTTTCCTGGAATCCCATCTTGGTTATTTACAGCTCTGTGATCTCAGGCAAGTTACTCAACTTCCCCGTGCCTCACTTTCCCTACGTGTAAAACGTGTATAACAGTATGCTCTGCCGCGCAGTACTTACATATTAAATAAGATAGGAGAGAAGCAGGGCCTGACACGTACTAATGTAGTAAACGCCCAAGAAACGGCAATTATTTTTGTCTAAGGCTGTTCCCATCTCTTGAAGTCATCGACTCTGGGAAGGGGGCTCAAGAACGACCCCGGGGTCCTGTCTCCCCAAGCCCTGTCCCCGTCCAGCAGCCCCACCCCCACCCGACGGCTAATCGCAACCTCCTCCTCGACCAGCCCCCCTCCCGCCGGCCCCGCCTCCAGCCGTTACCCCCCCCACCACCGCACCCCATCAGTTTCCCCTCTTCACGGGCTTATCCCCCACCACCTCCCCGCCCCCCGCCCACGCCGCCCACTCCCTCCCTTCGTTCCTCTAGGATCCTTCCGCAATGTTGTCACCTCTCTGTGTTGTTGACGATCACTCCGCCGCCCTCCGAGTGATTCTTGTTGAGCGCCATAGTCTCTCGGAGAAGGGTCCCGAGACTCCCAACGCAGTGCGCTTGCGCCTCCCTAGCGCCCGCCCCTAGTGGCGTCGTTCGTATTAGAGTCAGCCAATCACAGCTCTTGCGCGGAGGCTGTCCCCACCACCTGATCTCGAGCGTCACGTGGTCATAGTTTACTCACACTCCCCCTCCCCTCCGAGCTTCGCCTGCATCACAAACAAGCTGAAGACTACAATTCCCAGAAGGCAATGCTCCTTCAATCGGCCTTTCTCTACGCTAGTGGAAGGATGTATTCTGGAGTTTGTAGTCTCCCAAAACGTAGGCCTGGGTTGACTCCTTTTATTGCTTGACTCAGCGGCCTGCGCGTTCCCCACTCTCCATCCCGTCTTCAAAGAGACCCAGAATGAACAGCTGAACACGTCACAGGGGAATTTATCATAAAGGCCCTGAGCTCAAAAGTGCATACTCACCTAATAGGGGTATAGGAACCTAAACCTGGTGTGGGGAATGCTGAACAGCCACTTGCTGGCGCATCTTTATTCACTCAACATTTATGGAGCCCTGAGTCTGACTTTGCCCCGGATTAGGGTAGTCCCTAGCCTCATAAATGAGTGCAGGACCCAGTTCCAGGACATGGTGGCGGGCTGGCAGAGAGGAGCCAGGAAAAACTTCCATCCATGTCTTGAAGTCAGACCCACACTCTCCGAGTTGGGGGTGAGAATGTCCGTGCGGGGGGAGGGCTCGATGCCCGGACCTGACGCCTCCGCCAAACCCACCTTCTGAGCGGTAGCCACCCCACCTCCTGGCCGCCTCCACTGAGCTGGCCTCGCGGTGGCGCTGCTACTCCTGGAATGTTCTAGCTTACAGTCGGGCCAGCCCAGCAGCGTCCCAGCTGGAAGATTTAAACAAGACAGTAATTAAATGGAACTAGGCATAAAGCGAGACCGGCAGCCCCATTATATGGCTTACAAAAGAGAGCTGACTCATCTCAGCTTAGGACCCAGCACTGGGCGGCGTCCACTGGGCAGCTGTAGTTATTATGTAAACTACCCCCACCTCTGAGTGGATCTTGAGGAGGAATCAGGGGGGTCTCACTCCTCACGTGGCGGTGCATCATTAATCTTACAGGATCAGAGTTTGATTTTATTTATTTTTTTTAAGGTTTATATTTGAGAGAGAGAGAGAGAGAGATAGAATCCCAAGCAGGCCCCGCGCTGTCAGCATAGAACCTGATTGCCAGGCTTGATGCCATGAATTGTGAGATCATGACCTGAGCCAAAATCAGGTGTTGGAAGCTCAACTGACTGAGCCACCGAGGTGCCCCTGGCCTTCTGTGAAGACTTGTGCAGAAGCAGGTGGGACTTTGCAGGACACGTGCATGAATCACTGCATGATGGACATGATATACTCTGCCCTAGTAGTTAAATTAATTTTGGCACATACAGTCTATGCAGCTGTTTGAAAAAAAAAATTGAAGACAAATTCCATGTGCAGATACAGAAAGAATGCCAGTTTGTTAAGTACAAACCGGTGTATAATCACTTCTCGGCCTTTTGGCTAAGATCAAGTGTAAGTACAAACTGGGTGTGTAAATATGCTTCAAAAAAAAAAAGCTTCTGCTTGTATTTAAATTAGGATCTAGATCTAGATCTAAAATTTCTGGAAAGAACCACTGGGCAT
This sequence comes from Prionailurus bengalensis, assembly GCF_016509475.1. Classification (NCBI taxonomy): domain Eukaryota; kingdom Metazoa; phylum Chordata; class Mammalia; order Carnivora; family Felidae; genus Prionailurus; species Prionailurus bengalensis. The sequence continues at coordinate 55,531,045 of NC_057347.1, forward strand.
TGTTTTTGGATTACCCCACTGAGGCGTGGGTCTGGGGAATTGGGCAGGCTGGTGACTCTGTGCATTTGTTGTCTACTTTCTTGTAATGTTTAATTGCTTGTTGTGCACATTCTAAATATTAATAACAAATTTCAAAAAGAAAGTGAAATCCACCCAGTAAAGGGTATGCAAGAATGGCAGCTTTGAGGACCATAAAAGGGAAGGTGGGGAACCAGTACAGTCCCATCCCCCGACCCTTTGCGGAACTTGATTGGTCACAGAGGCAATTGGAGGTTTTGTGGGGCCTAAAGCTTTTGGAGGCCTTGCTTAAAGAACTAAAATACACAATCCTGAAAACACAGTATGTGGCCATGGTTAGGCCTCTGGACAGGAGAGGAAATGTGTTGAAGAGGAAGTCAGAGTGGAGAAGAGATAGCAGGCTTAGTTGAGTCCAGCTTCAATGTTTGACTTTTCCAAATTTAATGAAAACATATGACCACGAGGCACCCAGCTGGCTGGGTCAGTAGCGCGTGCGACACTTGGTTCCCAGGGTTGTGAATTCGAGTCCCACGTTAGGTGTGGAGATTGCTTAGAAACAAAATCTTTAAACATAAACAAAATACTTAAAAATAATAATAATAAAATAAATGCATGACATATGAACATAGTGTTAGAATCTCCCAACTGTGAAAGGGGCCAGTGGTTTCCAGCACCCATGCTGGGGGGCTCGAGGGCAATTCATTGCTGAACCAAGTCAGCAGCAAAGTGCCCCGTGTCTGAGCCCAAGTCTCAGAACTCAGACTTCTGCCTTCGAGTCCACACAGGCTCTGCTTGTTTCCAGAAATGATCGCTCTTTGCTGAGCTGTAATCCCTCCTGATCTCCAGCGAGGAGGAGCTTTTTTTTCCCCCCAGAGGGAAGCTTCTTGAGTGGTGCGCTAAGCTAGGGCCCAAGTATGCCTGCCATACTGCTCCCTTCGCCCCAGGACAACCCCGTGGTGGCCGGTCACCTCTGAAGGCCCAGAAAGCATCATGCAGTTGCCCTAGTGAGCAGGACAGATCCTATTTGTTCTGAATAAATAATCATTCTCTATACGTGCCACGACATTACAAAGTTTGGGGAGCAGTTTACCAGATGATGATTTTCTTTTTCTTTCTTTTCTTTTCTTTTCTTTTCTTTTCTTTTTTCTTTTCTTTCTTTTCTTTCTTTCCTTTTTTTTTTTTTTTTTTTTTTTTTTTTTTTTACCCCCGACCCCATAGTAGGAAATACATCTTAGGAACATCTGGGTGGCTCGGTCGGTTGACTTTGGCCCAGGTCATGATCTCAAGGTTCACGAGTTCAAGCCCCTCATCAGACTCGCTGCTGTTAGCACAGAGCCTGCTTTGGAGCCTCGGTCCCCAACCCCCCACCCCCCTCCCTCCCTCTCTCGTGCTCTCTCTCAAAAATTAAAAAAAAAAAGAAATACATTTTATATCAGGACAGAAGTACACACAGATGTATATTTTATAAGTGCAGCTGGAAGAGGAAAAACCTGTTTGGGTCTGAAAGAGTAAAAATCAGTTCAGACTAAAACAGAAAAGAGTAGCCCAGCAGTCAGGCTGGGAGGAGAGACACAGATAAAGCCTACAGCAAAGCTAGCAGAAAGCATGGTTTTCGCCCAAGGTCATGCAGCTGTTATAAGACAGCTTGATGATCCCCCTCGGTGACTGCTGAATCCTTATCAGGGATACCCCTAGACAGGCTTTGCAATTTCCAACAATTAGTGGGTGTGCCCCAGATCTAAGCTGCAGGGGGAGCGGCAGAGAAAAGAGGAGAGAGAGAATCCCAAGTAGGATTCTCACCATCAGCCCATGGAACCCAGCTTACGTGGGACTTGATCCCCCGAACTGTGAGATCATGACCTGAGCTGAAAGCAAGAGCCAGACGCTCAACCAGCTGAGCCAGCCACGCACCCTCACTGGGCTCCTGACTGAAGACAGCTGGGTTGGGTAGGTGGGTAACCAATTTCCCAGAACAAATCTTAATGCTATTAAAATTTATCTAAAAATTGCTTAAGCATCTTATCATGAATGCTATCTCCCCCCTTCCCCCAGGAGACAGAATTACATCAGCTAAAAACAAAAAAACAAAAAGCAAAACTCTGATTTTCCCTAGACCAGCTTTGGGACAGTTTAAATTTGTATGATTTGATGTACTCTCAAACTTTCTATTTTATTTTGTAATTTTAAAAAATTGCTTGGCGCCTAGGTGGCTCAGTCCGTTAAACGCTGACTTTGACTCAGGTCATGATCTCACAGTTCCTGAGTTCGAGCCCTACATCGGGCTCTGTGCCAACAGCTCGGAGCCTGGAGCCTGCTTCAGATTCTGTGTCTCCCTCTTTCTCTGCCCCTCCCCTGCTTGTGCTCTGTCTCTTTCTCAAAAATAAATAAACGTTAAAAAATATGTTTTAGGGGTGCCTGGGTGGCTCAGTCGGCTGAGCATCGACTTCAGCTCAGGTCATGACCTTGCGGTCCGTGAGTTCGAGCCCCGCATTGGGCTCTGTGCTGACAGCTCAGAGCTTGGAGCCTGCTTCGGATTCTGTGTCTCCCTCTCTGTGCCCCCCCCTGCCCATGCTCTGTCTCTCTCTCTCTCTGTCTCTCTCTCTCTCTCTGAAAAATAAATAAACTTAAAAAAATTAAAAAAAAATTTAGGTTAAAAAAATGCTAATTGTTATGCATTAAATTGATTATGCAATCTTCAGCTTGAGAACCCCTGTTTCAGAAGAAAGGATGAGGGTGGGGGGGTGGGATGGGAGGAGGAGAGAAGGCAAAGGGAGCGTTGAAGTTGAGGATGGCAACCCCCACCCCCACCACCGTGGGGACCTGCATTCTCCCCACTCCTGAAGCTGATACTGTCTCATATTTAGGATTCCCAAATCAGTATGCTAAAGGTTGCATCGGGGTGATTTAGGTAAGTCTCAGCCTCTTTGTAAAGCTGAGCAGCTGTTTAGATATCACCTTGTTTCTTCACTCTTTGTGCGGTGGCTGACTCAGACTGAGAGGCATTTCTCCTCTCTCAGCCAAGAGGGTAGACAAGCCTTCTTGTTCCCAGGGTGGGTGGGCTTCTGGGTTCTCTAACAGATGTTCTCAGTGCTGGCTGAGCCCAGAAGTTCCCACATCCTTCTAAGAAAAAAAAGGCCCACTGTGTGCAGCTGGGGCCGGAAGGGCTGGAGGGCGAGAGAGGGTAAATGGCTGGACCCGCAGAGGGGACGGGGTACTTCCCAGAGCCCAGGGACAGAAGCAGAGTTTGGGGGATCCTCTAGCGGTAACCCACTTGCCTTGCTCCCGTTTGGCAGTCCCAAGAGGTGGGGCGTGGCTGCCGAGAGCAGGGGTGCTGGACGACGAGAACTGTGGTTTGGGTTGTGTCAAGGGGTCCAGTCCGGAGACGAGCCACAGCAGCTATGGGACCAGAGAGCGTTTACTGTGAAGAAGTAAAACAGGCATAAAGCTAGTCGTGTCGCTGGAGAGTTAGGTGGCGAGGTAACTGAAGAGGTTAAGCAAAGGATGCCAAGGTGTCCGGAAGTGCTCGAAGCTGCCACCGCTGGCGAAGAAGACTTCCCTTGATGTTGGGGTGCCCGGAGCCCCCAGCAAGTGCCGTTTCCCTCTCCTCCTAGAGCCCTGCAGGCCCTCTAGCGCCCCCTGTTGGCAGAGCCCCGCGAGGAGATGCCGGACAAATGTGGCCCCTAGAGCCCCAACCCCAGCATCGGGAAGCCCAATGTAGAGGGTGGGCGTCATGGGCTGAATTGTGTTCTCCCCAGATTCACGTGTTGAAATCTTAGCCCCTAGTACCGCAGAACGTGACCTTAAGTGGAGTGGAAGTAGGGTTGTTGCAGATGTAATTCGTTAAGATGAGGTAATTAGGGTGGGCTCTAATTCAGTATGACTCTTGTCCTTATAAAAAGGGGAAGTTTCTTCACAGGGAGAAGGCCATGTGAAGACAAAGGCTTCTACAAGCCAAGAATTGCCAAATAGTGTCAACAAACTGCCAGAAAACAGCGGCCTTGCTCATAGATTCTCCGTCACAGCCTCAGAGGGCACTAAATCTGCCAAGACCTTGGTTTCGAACGCCGGCCTTCAGACCGGTGAGACAACGGTTTCTGTCGGTTTTAAGCCACTTACTTTGTGGTACTTTGCTCTGGCAGACTACTACCGTGGGTTTGGAGCAGAAGGACAGCAACTGGGCACCATCCCCGACCCTCGCTTGGCCCAGGGGAGAGAAGGCTCGCCATGCAAGGACCACTTGGGCTCAGACAGTGGGCGTCTCAAGTGCCATCCGTGTGGAGTGAAGATTCCCACCCCACGGAGAAGCTCTCCTATCCAGCGGACAAAGGACCAAGGACAAAGACCACCACCATCCTTCCAAGCGTGCCTGAGGTTGGATATCTTACCCTCTTGGCAAAGGGCGGCTCATAATCAAATTTTATTTGATTTAGGAAAAATACTGACGGTTCTCGTACCTGAGTGTTATCGAATAAACCCATGCTTGATATGCCAGGTTTTTTTCACTCCGCCGGTTGTCATCTTTCAAACAAGCCAGTGAGAGAAAGACTCCTGGTGACCTTCAGCTTTCAGCCACCTGCTGCTGGTTGGGTGGCCACAATGTCGGAGTGGCAGGTGCCACATGAGGGGCTGGTGATGTGGAACCGAGCTATTCCGGGCGTGTCATTTTGCCTGTGGGTATTTCAGTAACACAAGCTCCTCCATCAGAAGGCAGAGCCAGGGCCTGGCTGGGGCTGTTTCTGGTTGCTATGGAGATGAGCCCCACCCCAGGTTCCCAGTCCAGACCTCCCTGCTCTGTCAAGTTCAGTCTCCCCAGACGCAGCTGTAAGGCCTATTCTGAGCAGTTCCTGCTATGGCAGTGTTTACCTAAGCCTCCCGCTGTCCGTTCCCACTTCTGTGCCTCCAAAGCCCTGGAAAGACATGGGCGTCACCTCTGAAGGTGTCCCCACCCCGGCAATGAGGAGCCACGCCTGGAGGGACCCCTCTGATGCGGGGGACTCAGGGAGAAGAGCGACCAAGAGAGGCTGTTGCAGATGTGGGCCCCTCCCTGCTATTCTGGGTGCTCTTTCCCAGAGCTGGCGAGGTTCCTCTCCTTCTTCCTGGAAAGATGCGAGGTGGGGCATTCGTAGTCCCTCTCGTCTGCTTTTCTCTCCTTAAGCCCACTTCTCATCTAAATAACAGAGTGATTTTATTTTATTTCATTATTAAAAAATAACTTTATTTTTAAATGTTTCTTTAGTTTTGAGAGACAGCGAGCATAAGCAGGGAAGGGGCAGAGAGAGACGGGGACAGAGGATCCGAAGTGGGCTCTGTGCTGACAGCAGAGAGCCCGATGCGGGGGTCAAACTCATAAGCTGTGAGATCCTGACCTGAGCCGAGGTTGGACGCTTAACCGACTGAACCACCCAGGCGCCCCATGAGTGATTTTAGACTTTCAAATCTGATTGCATCGTTTCTCAACGTGACACCCTGACTTGGCTTCCCATCGCTCCTAGCAAAATCTAGAATCCTCCTGACCAGGCTCTGCCATGTCAGACCTGGCTGGTCCACCTCATCCTGTTCCCTACCCTTATTACACTCCCTGACGGGGAGAGCTCAGGCCAGGCCCCGCCCACACCCGCCCTCTTTATCCTTGGCCCACAGGCCTCAGCTGTCCCTCGAGGAAGGTCATCCCTGGAAATGCCCCTCCCCAGCCCTATTAGGGTCCCTTCTCATGGCCACTGTCCTTTTCTTTCTTTCTTCTTTCTTTCCTTTTTTTTTTTTCTGTCTCTGGGAAAACGTGTTTTGTTCTGTTTTGTTTCATCGTGCTGTAGGGGAGACAGAACTTTCCCTCTGCCTTCGTAGGGTCTCTAGCCGGACCTGAGAATCAAGTTGACATCAGACAGATTAACAGGAGAAAAGGCAGCAGATTTGATTTTTCCATGTAGGCGGGAGCCTTCACAGGAAAAAGAAGACCCCAAAACTTAGGCCCGAGTGCTCATATACTAGGTTGAATGAAGAGGAGTAATTGTGGCAGAGAAGGCCAAAGGAAGTTACGAGTTATTTTAACAAGGCTGGTTTGTACAGATGTCTCTAGGCCTCAACATCCCCTCCCTGGTGATAAGCATGTTTTTTTTTCCTTCCTGGTTTGAGAGAGCATCTTTCACGTGGGAGTTTTATCTTCTCTTTTCAGGAAGAAAGGGGGAGGTCAGAATGCCTTTCCTGTGTCTGCTGTTTTTGGAGTCTCGTTAGCACAGGAGGCGTGTTCTGACCCCCGTCAGTGGTAAAATACACATAAACTGTACTGTTTGGGGGGGCGCCTGGCTGGCTCAGTTGGAAGAGCATGTGACTCTTGATCTCTGGGTCCTGAGTTCGAGCGCCACGTTGCGGGTAGAGTTTACTTTAAAAGAAATTTACTGTTTTAACCATTCTAGGGCGCGATTTGGTGGCGTTCAGTACATTGTTAGGCAGCCATCATCACCATCCATCTCCAGAACCTTGTCATCGTCCTGAACTGAAATTCTGTCCCCAGTAAACGCCGACTCCCTACTTCCCCTCCCCCGCCCCTTTCTGTCTCTGCGAATTTGCCTACTGTAGGAACCCCATATAAATAGAACCATATAAGATTTCTCCTTTTGCTTTTGGTTCATTTCACTTGATGTAACGTCTTCAAGTTTCATCCTTGTCGTAGCAAGTGTCAGAATTTCCTTCCTTTTGAAGGCTGAATAATAGTCCACTATATGTAAATACCGCATTTTGATTATCCATTCATCCCTCGGTGGACACTTGGATAGCTTCCACCATTCGGTTGTTGTGAAAAAGTGCTAGGAATATGGGTGTGTAAGTTCCTGGTCAAGTCCCTGTGTTCAGTTCTTTTGGGCGTCTCCTGAGAGGCGGGGCCGTGCCCTTGTATTCACAAACAATGATCGTTTGTGAGGTTCCTATGAGGACAGGGGCATCTCTGTTTAGGTCACTCACCCCTGTCTCCCTAGCACTGAGCACAGCGCCCCACACTGAATAAATACTGTTAAGTGAGCGAAAGTTTCCAATCTTAGCGACTGGGGCGTGATGTAGTGTCCTGGCAAACTTAGGTCTGGGCTAACCTTAGCTCCTGAGGAACAGATCTGGGGATCTCCCAAGGATTCACACATCTTCTAAGAACATTGATTTTATTTGGTTATACTGGGGAATAGTAACAACATTAACTATTACTACGACAACAACACTTACTGAAATCTCGCTGTGCTCGGACTTGTACCAAACGCTTTCCCTAAATTATCTCTTTTCATCTCCAACATAATGCTGCGCAGTTCTACTCTTATCCCTATGTTACAAGTGAGGAAACCCAGGCACGGAGGGGCTGAAGTACCTGCCCAATACCTACAGTTAAGAAATGGCTGAAGGAAAGTTTTTAGCCAAAACTTTCTGATTCCAAAACTCACGCCCAAAAACATTCTCACTGCTGGGGCAGAAAAGCATTGCTTTTGTGTGCTGAGTGTGTGTGTGTGTGTGTGTTTTGCTTTGTTTTGTTTTAAAGTTTAATTTATTTTGGGGCGCCTGGGTGGCTCAGTCGGTTAAACGTCTGACTTCAGCCCGGGGACGTGATCTCGTGGTTAATGGGTTCGAGCCCTGCATCAGGCTCTGTGCTGATAGCGCGGAGCCTGGAGGCTGCTTCGGATTCTGTTTCCATCACTCTGCCCCTCCCCTGCTCGTACTCTCTCTCTTTCTCTCTCAAATATAAAATAAAACAAAAATCAAAAAAAAAAAATAAAGTTTATTTTGAGAGAGAGGAAGACAGAGCATGAGCAGAGGAGGGGCAGAGAGACAGAATCCCAAGCAGGCTCCACACTGTCCGTGAAGAGCCTGAAGTGGGGATCAAACCCACCACCCGTGAGATCGTGACCTGAGCCAAAACCAAGATGCTTAACAGATGGAGCCACCCACGTACGCCTTGTTTTGTTTTTCATTTGTCTGTTTGTTTTAATTTTTTTAAATGTGTATTTATTTCTGAGAGAGACAGAGTGAGAGCGGGGGAGGGGCAGAGAGAGAGGGAGACAGAATCTGAAGCAGGCTCCAGGCTCTGAGCTGTCAGCACAGAGCCTGATGTGGGGCTCGAACTCACGAACTGAGAGATCATGACCTGAGGGGAAGTCGGGCACTTAACCGATTGAGCCGATTGAGCCATCCAGGCACCTCTGTTTGTTTGTTTGTTTGTTTGTTTAAGTAGGCTTTACACCCAGCTTACACACTAGCTAGACCTGAGCTGAGATCCAGTCGGATGCTTAACTGACTGAGCCACCCAGGCACCCCAAGCATTGTTTTTTATATTAAAGCAAAATAGGAGATCTTACGGAATAAAATTCAAAATTGGAATGTCTTTTAAAGATAAAGTACACAGAATACCAAAGCGGACTTCCTGCCTGCCTCAGTGCTCTGCTCCAAGTACCTCTGAGCCGTGTAACCCCAGCTCCTTCTCTGAGGGCCCTAGGGAAGAAGGTTGCGGGCTCCGCCCTGGGGGGAAGCCCCTGAGGACCTCCCAGGGCCTCCTGCAGTTCCTACGAATCTTCTGGAAGATGTGGCCCTGCAGCGGGTGAGTGTCCTCATGTTCCACGTTTTACGTGGTAGCATCAAATGAGAGTGTTTAGCCACAGTCCCCGTCCAGCCTCACCCGGGGCCTGGGAGGAGGGGAGGTGAAAGAAGGCACTTCTGTGAGTGTTCCTTGGGAGGAGGGGGATGAGAAAGGAGGGAAGAGGGTGGTGAGCCTCTCCCCTCCTGGACTGTGGGGAGGGGGCAGGAGACGAACACAAAGGAGTAAGGTTGCAAGGCGGCTGCCAAGACAGCGCGATGCTTAAGGCCACTGCTCAGTCGGTTGTTTGGAACTCCGGAGCTCATTTTCCCACAGAAACAAAGCTCAAGTGGAGCTCAAGGTTGGCTCCCCGCCTGGCCCAAAGGAGCCAAGATTCAGCTAATAGCAACACAGCCTCAGAAGACCCTTCACACTCTCTTCCAGCGCCGGTGACCAGCAGGGGCTCTGGCGGGAGCCTGGAGACCACAGGCCCTTGGGGAAGCTCTGCCAAGGGCTCTGGCAGCCATGGGAACTGGGGCACCGGGAGGGCAGTTCTTCAATAGGGGACAGTGCTGGGAAGCACGGTGTGTGTGTGTGTGTGTGCGCGTGTGTGTGTGTGTGTGTGTGTGTGTGAGGTGTGTGTGTGTGTGTGTGTGTGTTTACACATTTCTAAGCACAGGACATACCTAAACCATGGAACATGGAGCTGGTGACCTGGACTGGGTGGCCTTGGGCAGCGCCTGCCGGTCTCTGTGCCTCAGTTACTTTTCATCTGGGGAAAAAAAAAAAAGGTAGAAGGTTTGGACTAGATTGGTGGCTTTCTAACTTTTTTCTTTCTTTTGTGTTTAAGTTTATTTTGAGAGAAAGAGAAAAGAAAAGAATACGCAGGGAAGGAGCAGAGAGAGAGAGAGAGGGAGGGAGAGAGGGAGAGAGAATCCCAAGCAGGCTCCTCTCTGTCAGCACGGAGCCTAATGCAGGGCTTGAACTCATGAACCGTGAGATAATGACCTGAGCGGAAGTCAGACACTTAACCAACTGAGTCACCCAGGCACCCATATAACATTTTTTTTTTAAACGGGTTCCCTTTTTGAGCAAACTGGATGAAGTATGTACCATCTGCTCTGATTGAAGTGTTGGCAGGGACGGTGAGGGGCTGGCCCCCTGGCTTACTCCTCCTGCTCTGCCAGCCTGCCCTGCCTCAGTGTACCTCCTCGGAGCTCGAGATCTCAGAGAATCTCATGCAGGCGCCAGCCCTCCAGCGCGAGCATCACCCCAGAGTCTCGGAGGAAGTGCATGGTTGCAGATAACGCTCCAGATGGGATGACACTGAAACCTGGAGCCAGCCCCTTGCCAGCTGTGCAGTCCGGTGAGCCAATCCCCTGCTCTGAGCTGTAAAGCCGTAGATGCTGGGATTTGGCGTTAAGGTGCACAAAGTTCCATGAGTTGTGCAAGTTGGGAATCGCTTCGCAAGTGGCAGGGACTGCTGTGGCCGCGGACTTGGCTAGTCAGGCCCGAATTCCAACCAGGCAGCACCAGTCCTGTGCAGGGGCCTCCGCTGCGTAGCTCACAGTCTGTGACATGCCAGGGCCCTGCAACGTCAGGTACCCGAGGGGAGTGTGTGGGGAGGGAAGTGCCAAGCTGGGGGAGGAAGAACTGAGCGCACGGGGTGGGGGGTGGGGCTCTGTGAAAGGTGGGAGGCTTGCAGCTGGTAAGGGGACTGGAGCAGGCGGCCATCTGTCCATGTTTGTGACGGTGACAGGAGCAGCCTTCCCCATTCTGGTGAGCTGGGGGCCCTGGCTGCCAAGGAAACCGTTTGAGAACACAAAGCACCAGGAGCAAGGGGGCCCCACCCGGAAAAACAACATCCTGGCTGCTGGGGCAGAAGCAGAGCTCCGAAGGAGGGGCTATTTTTAGCTGCTGAGGGAGGCAGGCAGCAGACAGGACTTGTATGGCCTTGCTGTCTGGCTGCATAACTCACCCATTGTCCCGTCTGACCTTGGGCTAGCGCCGGAGAGGCCACAGTCTGCCCCTGTCCTCCAGGCATGGAGGTTCACCTGGACCAAGGAGAACCCAGGGAGGAGGGGCTGGCCTGGAGACACGCCTCCTCGCTCCAGGAACAAGCTGAACTCAAATATTCTCTGGGAGCTGGCTGAACTCGGAATGGATATCCAGGACCAGGCTGAAGGTCCTGGGGTAGCAGTGGGGCACTGGACCTTCCTGGGAGAGAAGCAAATAGTCTGCGGGGGCTTCGGGTCTGGGTCTCCCCAGCGCGGAGCCCTGTTCGGGCCACAGGGCTGGGTGGGTGTGGAGAGGTGAGGCGGATTCCGGAGGAGGACAGAGACCCCTTTATTGTAGAAGTTCTCGCCTCCAGCCACACCCTGGGGCCTTCTCAGCCACAAGCCTCCCCGACTGAGAAGGTGGGTGTGTGTGAAAGAGGCTCTAGGTCTCAAACGTTCTTGCCCACACCCAGGAGCGGTGCCCTGCTCTGGGCAGTGTGCTGTCTGTGTTTAACCCTGGGCACAGACACCACGGGCAGGGCCAGGATCGGGCTGTGGCTTCAAGGGATGAAAATAGCTGTCGAGAACCAGGCCACAAAGCCCTCAGGCAGCCAGAATGACTGGGGGGATCGGCCCCCCTCAGAAGAAGCCACCTCTAGCTGCCCCTGCCCAGAACTAGGGAGTCGGCTGCCCCTCCTGCTGGGCCAGGGCTCTCCCCACCAACAGGAACACTGGCCCCTTGCCATTCAAGACCAGCTCTCGAAAGATGAAAAGTCCTAGGAATTCTCGGTGGGTGGAGAGAAGGATAGAGAAAGGAGTCATTCATTCAACACATGTTTATTCAGCACCTATTATGTGCCAGGCACTGTCCTAGGAACGTGGAAAAAGAAGAGTTGGGGTGGCCTGGATCTGTCCCAGCTCTGGCTTTCTGTCCCAGAAACAAGGCCCATAGGGAGACAGGGTCTGAGGGCACTTCCAGGGGCCTGGGGGGAAGGCCAAGTATACTGAAGGTGAGGCCTCCAGGGAGGAGAAGCCTGGGGATGTGGGGGACCCCAAGGTGTGTTCACTGGGGCAAGATGGGGGTGCAGAGAAGCAAGCTTCCCAGGAGCTGGGACACGGCAGGAGGCCCCATGCCCCCCTGCATCACCTCCTCTTCAGCACAGATATGCAGGATTTCTTCAGGGGCCCCATCTGCAGATGGGCGTCCACACTCTCCAGGAAGAAGGCAGGCTTTAGCCTGCGAGTGAAGAGCCCTGCAAAATGGCTGTCCAGGCGGCTTTGGAAGGGGTCAATGGAGGAGGACAGGGAGCTGCTCCGGCGGGCCCGGGAGGCCTTCAACCTCCGAAGAAGGTTCATCTTGCCATCCCGCACAGCATAGAAGGCCAGGGCTCGGTCGGCATATTCTAGGCAGATCCCGACGGTGGGCGAGAACGGGTGGGGCAGGGGCGCCTCCAGCCCGTGGAACCAGACGGAGAAGCTGCGTCCGTTCCACTGCAGGCAGCAGGAGTGGGCATTGCGGCCGAGCCGGCCCCGGTCATAGGGCTCTTGTGGGGAGAAGTCTTCGGCCATGACCCCCACGCTGACCCAGCCTTCAATGATCTCTACCTCCCAATAGTAGGTGCCCCGGTCCAAGGCACCCTCACCCAGCACCTGCTCGCAGTGGGTGAAGCGAGTGGGTGACTCGGGGTAGTTGATGGGACACAGAACCCTCTTTACACCTTTGGTTCCGAACAGCTGCAGGTACTTGTCTGCCGTGTCGCTGTCCAGGTCCACGATGTAGGCAACTGCTCCCATGGATGGGAGAGAGACGCAGGCTCAGGGCCAGGCTCAGGTGGGACAGCCCCTCCCCTAGGTGCGCACCTCCCCTCCTTAGCAGCCAGCGCGACTCAGCCCTGCTACAGAGCACCGAGAGTGAGCTGACCTAGTTCACCCTAAGAATGAGGGAGGAGAGTCCAAGCCTTCCTGTGCTAGAGCCCAGCCCAGCAGCCTCGCGAGGGCCCAGTGTAAGCAGAGGGGAGAGCCCAGGTGTCTACTTACACTTGAGGAAGTAGTCCCTGGGAGCCTCACTTTCCAAGTGGTTGGTGCTATCGGGGTCTTGGGACTCAGCATCGGCTGCAGAAGAGGAGACAGTGGGGGAGGGGTTCTCCCCAGCTGTTGGTGGCTGGGCAGCTGTGCCAGGTGCTCCCCCTCTGAACCTGGGACCGAAATCCCTCTCCCTTTCCTTCCTCCCAGCATCCCAAGCTCCCTGGGGACAGGCACGCCCCCCAAATATGGCAGGCACTCTGTGTTCCCCGAGCAAGCCAGGTCCCCGGGGTCGGGCCCCCTGCTCCACCTCCTCCCTGCCCAGGCCTCAGCCACTAGAGGGCAGGCCAGGAGAAGCCCCCTCAACCCCCCAGGCTGTGTGTGGCCAAAGGGGCGGACTGGTCATCCCTGCGCGGTGGCCCCACTCACTGGTAGGAGTTGGGTCCCCACCCTGCACCAGGCACAACACTGTTTCCGTCCTCCACTCCTGAATGGGTACCAGGCCTGGGGGCCTGGGTGGGGACGCTGGGGCAGGGTGAATCACTCGGGGGGCGTGGGGCACCCACCTTCTGTGCCCAGCCCCCGCAGCTGCTCCCACTGGCTGGCACAGGTGGCCGTTAGCAGCTCTCTCACCGCCCGCACGGCTTGGGATGATCTGGTGAAGCTGAGCTCCCTCGGGGGGCCGGGCCCAGGGCCGCACCCCTCCTCCAGGGCCAGCCTGAGTGCCAGGAGCTCCTGCGGCAAATCCAAATCCGTGACTATTAAGGCCCTGCTGGCTACAGTGCCCCTGGCCGGGATGAGACAGCCCTGCCGGGAGGACGGCGCAGCCCTGGAAGCCTCTCTCTTAGCTTCTTGCTGACCCCCCCCCAACCCCCCCCCCCCCCCCCGTGCCCTCTCAGGCCCGGAAGAGCTGCGCTCACCTGCAGGAAGCTGACTGAGTCGGCTTCAGGGACCTGACTGAGGTTGTGGCGGGCCCGGCTGAGCCTGCTGCGCTGTTCCTCCTGCCGCCGCAGGTCCCCCTGGGAGCGGCCCAGCATGGTGGCCTCGCCCTCCTCGATGAAGCCCAGCACCTCCGTCTGGAACCCCTGCAGGATGGCTGCAGCCTCGGCGAACAGCCGGCTCACCCTCTCCCGCTCTGCTGCGGCGGCGCTCTGCACAGGGCCACACAGAGGCCAACGATGAGGGCGAGGAGAGCGTTATCCTGGCCCCATCCTTCCCGGACCCCACCTTCCCACCCTGCCCTCTAGTGGGGACAGAGGGACTGGCCGGAGCTGCCCTGGACCTATACTAGCTCAGGGGAGCGGCTCATGCTCAGCGGGGCCAGGCAAGTCCGCGAGCACAGGCTTGTTTGGAGAGGACCACCCCATGCCGCGAGCTCACACTGCCAGCAGCCTCCTTTAGGACTGCATGGGGACCGGGTTAGGGTGGGGGCTGACCTTGATGAGGGCCACCGTGCGCCGGGACTGTGCAATGCAGGCGCCCAGCTCATCCATGCGGTCCTCCACAGCACTCAGGACTTTGGACTGCTCGGCCTGTGGAAGACATCCTTAATTAGCACGCGGGCTGGCAGAGGCCACAGGCCCACACTGGGGCACCAGGCCTTACCAAGGGGGAGAAGAGGGATGACCCGAGAGTGGTATTTGTGCATGGGGGGGGGGGGGGAGGGGACGCTGAGAGTGGCTAGGATACCCCATAATAATGCCAGAGATGCCTCAAGCCCAAGCTGGTGCCATTCCCAAATGCCCGCGGGAGCACAGGCTGGCTGGCTTGTGTCCCCTCTTTGACCAGTGGGCAAGTACAGGGCCATCCGGGCTCCTCAGTGTCGCTCACACTCACTGGAGAACCTCCTTCAGTGAGGAAGGCACAGAGAAAGAGAGCAGGGTAGGTGCTGCAGGAGGTAGGTGCTGCAGGAGAGGGCATTCAGCTGTCTTGGGGATCACGATCCCCAAAGAGTCTGTGCCCCCAATCCAGGCCTAAAAGATGGGGATTCCGGGCAAGTCCCCTGGGTCTTATGAGTCACTGCTCCAGGCAGGAGAGACGGAAAATCCCAAGGCCAGAGGCGCCAAGACCGGGCTGGAAGCCAAAGGAAACTGGGGGCGGAGGTAGCGGACCCATCGCGGTGCACATGCTCACACCACGGGCCCCCGGAACAGCTGGACAAGAGCGGTCTGTGTGCTCGGTCCACCCTCCGCCACACTCCTGTCGCCTGCCACACCCATCTAAACCCGGTGCCTCAGCCCAGGGCAAATCTGAGCTCCGACCGGCAAGGACCCGGCCTGGCGCAACAGCCGCACTGCCAGAATCGGCCGGCCGGGACCGCGCGGGCCTGGCTCTGCTCCCTCCTGCCTTAGATCCCCATCGGCCCAGGCCCGGGCTTCAGGCCCCCTGCTTCCCCTTCGTGTTCTTTTCGCGTTCACACTGGGCCCCCACAACCCCCATTCCCGTCTCTAGCAGAGCGTTCCACTGCGACTGGACGGATGACAGTGTCAGTACTGGAAAAAGACAGCAAAGAGCCTCAGGTTAGAGGAGGACATTAAGACCCTACCGGGAAAAGGGGTGGGTGGGGGGTGGGATCCAGGGCCCTCGGCGGGCTCGCGCGGCCCTCACCCGCCCCGGCGCGCCCCCGGTGCCCGTGCCCACCTCCTGGAGCGCGCGCTCCTGCTCCAGCGGCACGAGCTCGTGGCCCTGGTGCTCCTGGGCGGCGCAGGCCTCGCACAGGCACACGCGCTCCGCGCGGCAGTAGCGCTCGAGCGGCCGCAGGTGGCGCGGGCACAGGCTCTCCTCCAGCCGGCGAAGCGGCGGCACTAGGCGGTGTCCGCGCAGCGCGGGGCTGCGCTCGTGCGGGCCCAAGTGCGCCGGGCAGAAGGAGGCGAGGCAGGAGAGGCAGGAGAGCGCGGCAGGCAGGGCGGCGCCCTCGGGGCACGCGTCGCAGCGCACCGGCTCTTCGCCCCCGGGCCAGGGCTCGGGCGCGCAGGGAGCCGAAGGCTCCGGGGCGCTGGGCGGGGCGCTGGGCGACGCGGGCTCCGGGGCCGAGGCCGAGGCCGGGGCCGGGCCGGAGCCGGGCCCGGGCGCGGAGCCCGAGCCCTGGCGGAGCTGCAGCAGCTCGGACAGCGTGTGGTTCTTGCGGAGCTGCAGGCCGTCGGGGAAGGGCTCCTGGCACAGCGGGCAGCGGGCCGCGCCTCCGGGCCCGCCGGCGCCACCCGCGCCGCGGTGCGGCCAGAGCGCGCCCAGGCAGGCGAGGCAGAAGTTGTGGCCGCAGGGCAGCGTCACCGGCTCCCGGAGCGGCTCCAGGCAGATGGGGCAGCTGAAGGGCCCGCTGCCGTCCATAGCTCCGCGGCCGCCCGGGCACCGCCTGTTCTGCTCCCGCCTGGGAGGGACCCGGCCGGTCCGCGCTGCGGCGCCGCCCCCTGGGACCCAGGCCAAGGGTCCAGCCCCCTCCCGTCCCGGGCTCGGACCGCCCCCCAACGCCGCAGACCCGCCCGCGGGTCCCCGGACACAGGGCCCTGGCCTAGACTGCGCGGGCGGTCTTCGGCCCCGTGTGACCCCGCGGGGCTCCTGGGCGATCGCCCCTCCTGGTCGGAAGGGAGGGCGGCGGCGGGCAGAGAATGCGAGGGGGGCACCCTGGAAGGAAGCGGGGAAGGAGTTCACTCCTCCATTACCCCTCAACTCCCCCCAGGGCCAGGCCCCCTGGCTCCAGAGGGGTCTGGCGTTCCCACCGGACCAGCCAGCCCCTTCCCGCCCCAGACCTTGTCCGAGGCACTTGTTAGCAAAATTTCTGAGCTGCTGACTACAGAGAAAATGAACTGCTGATGTGTGCGTGTATTTGCCCCTTAGCGACTCTATTTACCCCTTGTGGGGAACTTGGGCTTTTCTAAACCTGAAAGGGGAAGTTGAGGTGACCCTCCAAGTCGCTTGTCTGCGGGAATTCAGTTCCCCTCCAGGGGGCCCCCCGCGGGCAATCTGGTGTGCCTGGGATTAGGGGTGTCGGGACATTTGAGACTCATCCAGCCGTGCGCTTCATGGTGTTTTAAATAAAACGGCAACAAATTAAAGTAGCACTGGCTTATAACCCAAAGTATAAAATAAACATCCATGAGTTCATACTGATATAAATAAATGACTGGGTAAATGAATGGGGGAGCATAGACAGATTTCCCATTCAGAATTCTAAATAATTTTTGTAGATACTCCAACATGGAGTGTAGCTTCCCACTCAAGTGTGGGCTGGGCATAGTGACTTTTTTTCGAAGGGAGCAAAAGAGTCACTTTACAGTAGTGAAGCCTGGCGAGCGTGACCTCGTTAGGTGATCAAGGTCACCACCAATGGTGATAAGTCATAGTGATAGTAAGTACCCTTGATGATATGGTCTTTCTCCCCAAAACCCATAACCCAGTCCGATCGTGATTAAAACATCACACAAATCCCAGTGGAGGGACAGTCTACAGCATACCTAACCAATACTCCTCGAAACCTTCAAGATCATCAAAAAAGGGCAAAAACAAACCAAAAATGGGGAGAGGTCGAAGTCTGAGAAACTGTCCTAGCCATGAGGAGCCTAAGGAGATGTGATGAGTAAATATTATGTGTATTCTGGATGCACTCCTGAGAGACAAAAAGGACATTAGGGAAAACTTAAAGGCATTTGAATAAATTATGGAATATAGTTAATAAAATGTATCAATATTGGCTCTTAATTATGACAAATGCACCATAGTCATGTAAGATGTCAATAAAAGGGGAAATTGGGAGTGAGGTATTTGGGAACTCTGAGTTCAACCTTTGCAACTTTTTAGTAAACTTAACAACTATCCTAAAATTTAAAGTTCATTAAAAATAATTGAGGGTGCCTGTGGCTCAGTCGGTTAAGCATCTGACTCTTGATTTCGGCTCAGGTCATGATCTCACAGTTGTGGGATCGAGCTTTGGGCCAGGCTCTGTGCTGACAGTATGGTGCCTGCGTGGGATTCTCTCTCTCTCTCTGCCTCTCTCCCTCGACTTGTGCCCTCTCTCTCTCTCTCTCTCAAAAAAAAAAAATATATACATATATAATAATTGAGACAATTCTTCCTACTGTCCCACCAGGCTCCCTGTTGGCAAGAGTCCAAAGTGGAAGGAATAAAGGGGTGAGGGGCATTCCATTCAGAAGTGGGGCTTAACCTTTCTCATCATGCCAGGGCCCCTCTCGAAGCCTGGTGCAGCCCTTTCCAAACTAATGCTTAAAAAAAATTTTTTTTTAATGTTTATTCATTTTTGTGAGAGAGAGACACAGCGTGAGTGGGGGAGGAGCAGAGAGAGAGAGGAAGACACAGGATCTGAAGCAGGCTCCAGGCTCTGAGCTGTCAGCACAGAGCCCGATGCGGGGCTCGAACCCACGAACCGTGAGATCATGACCTGAGCAGGTGTCAGACGCTTAACTGACTGAACCACCCAGGCGCCCCTCCAAAGTAATGCTTTTAAAAATGCATAGGAGTTCATGGAAATCAATTACACTGAAGTATACGTACAATAAGAAAGTTAATTTGTGGGGCGCCTGGGTGGCTCAGTTGGCTAAGCGAACGACTCTTGATTTTGGCTCAAGTCATGATCTCACAGTTTTGTGAGTTTGAACCCCGCGTTGAACTCAGTGCTGACAGTGTGGAGCCTGCTTGGGATTCTCTCTCTCTCTCTCTCTCTCTCTCTCTCTCTCTGCCCCACCCCTGCTCATGCTGTCTCTCTCTCAAAATAAAAAAATAAACTAAAAAAAACCCCCAAACCCCAAATTTGTGTTAAAGTTGTATATGTGTTTCTTTAACACAATAAATGACAACATCTGATGGAGGCCTAACAATTAACATATATATTTCAAATAGTGATGAACAGAAGTGATATTTAAGGTTCTCTGCCGCCACATGATGTGCTACGAAAATATTTGCTGTTTCTATTGGTGGCAGGTCACAGACACTGTTAATTCCACTATGGTCTGTTCTCTCCATTCGTAATAGAAAGAAATGCTAAATTTCAGTTTAGAGAATGGTGAAAATACGGAGAATTTTCTCACCAAGACCCCCGGTTTATGAATGTCTAGTTTAGAAAGATGCTATGCAGAGCCTCCTTACATCTTTCCTGGAAGGAGAGAAGAAAACTAAGATCTATGAAATGTTCAAAGAGGGGTGCAATCCTGGGGGACTCACAGGAAGGCGGAGCTCACGGAGGCCCGTGTGGAGGAAGTGGCATCTGAGCTGGGCTTTCATGGGTCGCTAGGACTCGGCCGTGTGACAACTAGGGTGGGAAGAGATCTTCCAGCAGAGGAGTAGCAGAGGGAACCGGCCTGGGTGTGCCCAGTTTGGCAGGAAGGCGGGTAATGAGTTCCATACGTTGGTTTCCACACGGATCCCTACTTGATCATGACTGCCGCTTGTTTGCCAAGACCCAGGAACAGTTTGGAGGCTCAGGCATCCGCGCCACCCTGCTCCAGGGCTTGGCGGCCGGGCTGCCTGGGCTTGCCGAGTCCACAGACCCGCCTGGTTCTGGAGGAGTGAGGGGTGCCGCTGGGAGTGTTTATGGACAAGTCCCAGCTAACGTTCTGCTTCCCACCCCCGAGCCTGTTCAGGAAGATCTGCTTCCCTAGGAAAGCGGAGAGATGTGATTTGTCAAGATGGTGGTGTTTGAATATTTCATTTCCATTATTGAAGCTTTAAGTTTGCCCCACGTATTCATTCTTTTTGAAATGAATTGGCTCTTAAGGGGAAAAGGTAACTGGCACTTTTGAGGTCTGCAGGAGCATGTTCACACCTGCATCTCACTCTGCCTTTGCGAGAACTATGTCACGAAGAAGGGGAAATGGAATTCCGACAGGTTACACATCTTGCCAGAGGTCATATAGCCAGTCCCGTGGAGCAGGCAGGATTGAAACCCAGAAAGTGCAACCTGAAAATAATCCTAAACCTCGTATATGAACCCGTTTATCAGGCTGCAGTATTGCTTGGAAGGAAAAAAAAAAAGGTCAAACAGAAACAAAAACAAATGAGCAAAAGCAGTCATTACAAATGGGAGTAATTAGCTAGTCATTCCTAGCCTGGCTTTGCATCTATGAAATTGAAACGGGATCCACGCCATGTCCCACGGTTGCACTTAATGGTTCTGATGTACTTGAAAATGTTTAATTTGTATTTATTTCAAAATAGAGAAAATTTGACAAGCAATTTAATGAGGCTTATAACAAAAGCTGGGACTTCTGTGTCCCACCTGCTGCACATTCTTGCTCCCACAGACCACCAGTGTCAACTTTTACCTGTTACTTTTAGCATTTGCCTCCTCATCCCTAAAGCACATGCTCACAGGCCTTGAACATCTGCGTGCATGTTTGTGCTCCAGTTTCTGGAGACTTAAATTCTTTATCACTTCTCTTTTGTGTTGAATTCTTTGTTGCTTGGGTCCCAGGTCTTCTATCCCTTTCATTGATTTACCTCTTTATTTTTGGAAAGTACACGTCCTGGGGGCTTCCTGAGAATAGATGCGAAAGTGCCTGCTAAGGTCTTTGCTCAAGCTTTGACACTGACAGACAGTTTGGCTGGGTATGGAATTCTAGAATGGGAAATCCTTTGCCCTCAGAAAGCCTGGCTCCATTGTCTTCTAGCTGCCAATCCCATGTTACTATGCTGCTCTCTCCCATCCCTTCCTGCCTGGGGGTGAGCAGCCTCCAATCTGACTCCCTCAACTCTCCTGGCACCGAAGGCCCTGGTCTTTTAAAAATCTCTGCTGTCCCCCTGCCCTGCCCCTTTCTGCTTATGTGCCCATCCTCCTGATTCTGCCTCACAGGAGCCCAGAAACCGGAGGCGTGGGGCACATATGCTGGAAAAACCCACAGGCTAATCAAACGTGTCCCCTTTACAAACGTTACACCCCAAAGTCCGTGCTCTTTTCCCTCTCTCCCAATGCATTTTTCCTGGAGAGGAGACAGACTTCCGCCAGAATCACATGGACCAAGGGAACTCCATTGGAAGCAGCTTTCCAACAGATTCGTAAATGCTTGCCCCACACCTCCTAGGGAAGCACAGTCTTCAAAAATGGCAGCGGCAGCTCATTGTATGTAAATAAAGGTTAAGTCACAATAAAGAACACTCCCAAGGAACAACATGGAAAGAACTAACAACCTGATAAAAAGTAGTATCATAGAATAAAGACCCCAAACACTTCCTCCACAGAAACGGAAGGGGGCCGTTCTTCCTTTCTCTCACCTTCTCAGAGTGTGGACACAGCCCATCGACACACGTGCTGGGGCTTTTGGTTGTGGGGGTGGGGGTGGGGGGAGGATGGTTACAATCTGTACAAGGTAGGGGGACGGGGGGGGGGGGGGGCGCAGCAGCCGGTGATGCCAGCCACTTGGCCAGCCCAATCCTGCTTCCTCTTCTGCTGGGTCTCTTAGCATCTGTCAACCCCGCCGTACAGCAAGGTGACCGCCTGGTGTCATTCCTGTCAGGCTGCCCAGTGCGAAAGCGCCCCCCTCATGTTTGGCAAGTCCCCAACGTAGGAGTCTCACTAGAAGCCCCTTGCCCAGGTTGTACCAATCAGAAGCCTGGCCCTGCCCTTGAACAGGGAGCCACAGGCTGGGGAAGCAGCTGCACGATGGAGTGTGCGACCCTCGCAGCAGCTGGCCTCAGGTTACAAGGTAGGAGGGAGATCTAATTTTTACAAATACAGAAATATTTTGTATTTTTTTGGAGTATGTGTTTTGGCATGTGTTATCCTTAAAAAATTTTTATTGTGAAATATTTACACACGAGCATATGAAACATATATGCACAGCATAAGAAGTGAGAAAGCAAACATCCTTGTAACCACCACCCAGATCAAGAAGCAGAATGTTTTGAGTAATAAAATGACAGTTGCCTTAGGTCCCAGCAACCCTACTTCCAGAAACACAAACAAATAAATGTCCAGGGATCCTGCGGGGAAGCATCTTCTGAGTAGGAAAAACAGAAGCAAAGGAAGCCAGCACTGTTCTGTTGCCTATACTATCAGTGCGCTTAATCCCCACACCCTGTGTTGGGATGACGGGGGCTGAGGCTGCGCCCAGATGGCGGGGGCGAGGAGGGAATAGTCGGCCTGACTCCAGGTTGATACATTTTGGCCTTCTGTATAAACAGAAAATCTTCCAGTGCTAGTTATTTTTCCCTTGAGGAACTCCACTGAGAATTTAGCCTACATTCGTAGCCATGGATATGGACAAAGCTTCCTGCTCAAAAATATTCACCGTGGCCAAATTTTTACAGCCCCAAATAAAACAACATGAATGTCCCATACGGGTTCCCCGGGGCTACCCAAAAGCAGAGCATTCTCACGAAATTGTTCACGAGCGGAAACGGCACGCGGCAGACTACCCCTGGCTTTCGCAAACTTGAGGTTCTGCCACTTTGCTGTATGAAAAACCTACCTTAGTACCTGTTTTCAGGTAACTGAAGAAAGCCGAAACCATGCTAATATAGGTCTTTAATAAGAGAAGTGGAGGGGCACCTGGGTGGCTCCGTCGGTTGAGCATCCGACTTCGGCTCAGGTCATGATCTTGCAGATCACAGGCTCGAGCCCCGCGTTGGGCCCTGTGCTGACAGCTCGGAGACTGGAGGCTGCTTCGGATTCTGTGTCTCCCTCGCTCTCTGACCCTCCCCCGTTCATGCTCTGTCTCTGTCTCAAAAATAAATAAACATTAGGGGCGCCTGGGTGGCTCAGGCAGTTAAGCGTCCGACTTTGGCTCAGGTCATGATCTTGAGGTCCATGAGTTCAAGCCCTGCGTCAGGCTCTGTGCTGACACCTCAGAGCCTGGAGCCTGTTTCAGATTCTGTGTCTCTCTCTCTCTCTGACCCTCCCCCGTTCATGCTCTGTCTCTCTCTGTCTCAAAAATAAATAAACGCTAATAAATAAATAAACAAACAAACATTAAAAAATAAAATAAAATAGAAAAATTACAAAGACTGTTTATATGGTAATCATTCAGGGAAAAATTTTAATACCGTGAAAAATGCTTGTGCTGAGTAAAAAGGGCAAAAAAACACCCCACCCCAATTGTTTACAAAATGTAATCACAAGGATATACCAAAGAGACTAAGATATGCCAAAATGTTACGAGAAGAGAGAGAAGGAGGTAAAAATCGCTTTTCTCTAGGTTTTCTCCAGGAATTGGTTGTGCTTTGCTTCCCACCCCAGGCCCCGTCCCTTTGGTCTACATGACATTCAAGGGAGGTGAGCTGCAGCGAAGTGTGTTGTTGTGCCTCCTGTGCGGCGAGGTCCGGACCGCACACACTCTCCAGCAGGAACAGGGGCCCATGGGCGCCACACTAGCCTCTGAGGCCCGGGCAGCACCTCAGCTGGGCCCCGCGGCCTCTTCCTGGAGTCCCGGAGGGAGCTTGGCCTCAGGCCGGTGGCACAGGGTCAAAGTCCTACCCTCCAGGAGCCAGAAGACGGGGTAGAGGGGCTGGGTGAAAATGGCGTGGAAGGTATGTAGGGGCTGGGCCTTGGGCTCCAGGCTGTAGAAGGTGAGGCGGCCAGAGGCCAGGTCCAAATCCATGCCCAGGAGCCGCCCGGACACCCCTGGGAGGCGCCGGGCCTCCCCGTTGTGCCAGGCCTGGGCCCTGTCCTCCTGAACACAGAGCCCCCAGGAGCTAGGCCCACGCCCAATGTTGTCTGTGTGGGGCCCCTGCTTGTGCCGTGAAAGTTCTGGATAGGCGACGCCCAGCGTCACTGAGTGATTAGACGTGCGCACCTCCCAGTAGTGTCGACCGTTCTGGAAGCTCTGGGCACATTGCACCTGCCAGAGCTGGAAGCTGTGTGGCCCGGCCAGGTCCCGGGGCTTGTGACGGTGCTTTACCTGCTGGCCCTGCTGAGACAGGTAGAGGTGGCAATTGGCGCTGTCTGGGTCGAAGGTCAGATTGCGATAATCTGTCAGGGACAGATGGATGGGAGGTGAGCGGGTAGGTGTCTGTCTGCCATTCTGTCCCCGGAGGGAGAAATGGCAACTGAAGCTTCCCCAATGCACACCAAGCGTCTGCCAGGCACACAGCCAGCGGAGCAGGCACTGGGCACCAGAGCGGGAGTCTGTCTTCGCCACAGCCCTGGGTGGAAACTTCTATCCACCTCATTTCAAAGATGAAGAAACTGAGGCTCCCGGAAGTAACCTAACTTGGTAACAAGTGGAAGAATCATAACTGATCCCAGGTTTGCATGCCCAGAAATCTCTGTATCCCTGTATTGGCTCCACATGTAAGAAGTTTATATCCTACGACACGTGTGTGTGGTGGCCACAGACCCAAGGAAGGGCAGAGAACAGACACCCTGGACAGGGCAGTCACAGCACGTGCCCCCTCCACGTACTCACACAGACGTGCACACATGCTCGCGTGTACTCACGTGGTGTACACACGGTTGCACAACGCACACACGCCTATGCACACACACCCGTGCCGGTCTCCTTACTCTGCCAGAGTTTCCTCCTCAGTGGGCAAACCGGGCTTGGGACTGGTGCCAGGGGACCTGGGGCCTCTAGGAGGCAAAGAAGTGTTAGGGCAGTGACGGGGAGAGAGCTCATGGGGGGCAGGGTCCTGACCCCACTCCCACTGGCTGTAGGAGGGCCAGCTGGGCCCGGAGGGGTAGAGAGAGATCTGGGGTCAGCCTTACCCACGGGGCCCAAATCAGCAGCCTCAGCCGGTGCCCTGGGGTGGCTCCCCTCATCCAGGAGGAGACCATACAGCCGGCTCAGTGACTCCACGCCAGCCAGCTGCTGCTCTTCGTCCCACTGCAGAGGAGCCAGGGGCCTAAGAGGGCCTGGGGGTGCCAGGAGCTGTGATTCCTGAGCCCCAGGGACAGTTGCAGTAAGCCTGTGCACGAGGTGCAGGGTCGCTGGTCGACCTGTGCAGGGTCAGCCAGCAACCTGTACACGAGGTGCACCTGTCGCCCCGAGATCCGGTACCTGGAGGAAGGTCTGGTCATCCAACTGCTCCAGGAGGTCCCGGACGCTGCGGTCGTAGTGAGCCAGGGCTTCCAGGTGGCCCCGCAGTCGCCGTTCTTCATCCTGGGCCTGTGTTAGTGCCTGTGTCTTGGCCACCTCGATGTCCGTCAGTGCCAAGGTCCGCCGCATCTCCAGGGCCTGCAGCAGGCAGCTGAATTTGCTGGAGACCACGGAGGCCAGGGTGCAGGCCGAGCTCTGAGTGGGCAAAGGAGTCGCCTAGGGTGGCTGGGGCCAAGGCTGCCCCCTGGACTGCGGGGTGGTGTGGGGAGCCAGGGCCCCTGGAACCGTTCTTCCCCCCCCCACCCCCGCTCAGCCCCTCCCTCCCTGCTGCCAGGAGGCATTTCCAAGGTAGCTCGCACCTGCTACCCAGTGTCCCAGGGATCCATTGGTGGCTGCCTGAAGGGCACGGCATGAGGAGGTAGTGAGGTAGAACAGACGGGCCTCGTACCTGGATCTGGCTGCTTTGCTCTTGCAATTCCTTTAGCTGGCTCTCAGCCTCGGTGGCCTGCTGCTGGGTGACCTCCAGCATGGCTCTCAGCTGGGCCTGTGGTGCCCACAGTGGGAACAAGTGACAAGAAGAAGCCAGTTAGTCAACAAACATCTGTAGATGCGGGGCGTCCCCTCCCAGGGCCACCCCCAGCAAGGCAGACCAGTGGGCCAGCACACGGAGCACCAGCCTCGGTCTCAGCACCCCGGGTGAACTGGGTTAGTGTCCCAGGGAGATCTGGACAAAGCCCGTTCCCAACCTGGAACAGGGAGGTACACAGGCAGAGCAGAGGCCTTTGGCTTTACACCTGACCTCCAGTCCCTCTTGCAAGCTGAACAACCTGGGGCAGAGCACCCACTGTCTCTGGGCTGTAAACCTACCCCGCACTACCCCCAGGCAATAAATGGTGGGAGCGGTACTTCTGGCTTCGGCTCAAAGCACCAAAGCTAATTGGGAAGTGGGTGGTGTAGTGCATGCACGAGGCAGTTTCCTCCAAATACCGGCCAGTCCTCAGCCCCAGCTCTGGGCATGAGGGGAAGAGGGCACCCCTATTTGCGACTCCTCTGGTACCCTTGAGGTTAGAACATCGTGCTTTCATGGAAACGGGACAAAGCACCATTCCCTGCCCTTGCTCAAGAGCCTGTCTTGCTTCTCCTTCTCTTGGCCACACTTTATGAGGCAGGAACCATCATGATCCCCACTTCAAAGATGAGGAAATGGGACAGAGAAATTGATAATTTGGCCAAAGCCATCAGATCTTCCTAAGCCCGATGCCTGTGTCTTTGTCCAGGCCCCTTGGCCTCCAGCGTTCCATCATATGCTGCATGCAGAAAGGGGGGGGGGGGAACCTCTTCTGGTTCCACCTGAGTCTCCCCCAGGGACGGGCATCTGTCCTTCTCACACCCCGCATCACTTCCCTCTAGCAAAACACGGTCCCTTAGGCATGTGTGTGCCACCTGGTGGTACCACCTGCCACTCCCTCCTTGTTGTCATCTGCTGGCCTTCACTGCAAACTTCCGAGCTCAGAGCCTCAGCAGGAGCATTCTATTCTCTGTGACTTCAGCAGCCACAGGGTTTATCCTCCAACACTCCAGCGCTTGGACCCTTGGCGTCCTCACCACTTTCTTCACTCCGTTTCAGCCACTCAGTCCTGGGGCCTCACCCTGGGCCTGTCACCAGCTCCGAAATCTCTATTTCAAGCACCTGTTTTCTCCTTCTATCCGGGACCACAAACATCCCAAAGCCGCCTCCTGCTTAAGCTGTCCGCCCCAGCCTAGGCGCCTAAAGACAGGGCAGGGCACTCCGGTGTCACCTCGCGTTCCCGACGCTCAGTGTCCAGCAGCGCCCGCTCGTGGAGGCGACACTCGTTCACGGTGCATGCGCTGCACACGCAGCGACCCTCCGTGCGACAGAAGAGCTCGAGGGGCTGCCCGTGCCGGAGACAGCGCGCGCCCGGCCCGGAGCCGGGGGCCGGGGCGGGGTCGGGGCCGAGAGCCGGAGCGGGGTCGGGATCGGGAGCTGGGGCAGGCCCGGCGCGCATCAACTCGAGCACGCCGGTGAGGGCCACATTGCGGCGCAGCTCGGCGCCGTCGGGGAAGTGCTCCCGGCACTCGGGGCACGCCCTGTCGCGGCAGCCCCACCAGTCCCGGATGCAGTCCCCGCAGAAGTTGTGGCCGCAGGGCAGCGTCACCGGCTCCAGGTAGAGCTCCAGGCAGATGGCGCAGGTCAGCTTGTCTTCCAGCTTCTGGGCGTCCATGGCGGTGGCGGCGCCTCGTAGAGCCGGCAGGGGTGGGGCCTCGGCGAGGGGGCGGGGCCTCGGCGAGGGGGCGGGCAGCGCAGGGCGTGGGTGCGGCGGGGAGGAGCCGGGACGCGCCGCGACCGTCGCCTCCCGTGCCAGCCGCGCCTCGGCCGTCGCCGCACCGGCCTCCTCCCTTCTGTCGAGGCTCCGAGTCACCCCAGGTGGGAGTTGGGCTCCGGCTCCCGGTGGTTCCACCCTGGGAACTCCATCCCGTTGCTCCAAACCCTCGTTAAGCAGCTCCTGTGTGTGTGTGGGGGGGGGGGGGGGGGGTGTTGGGGAGCGGCCCCCACCTACAGAGACAAGAACTTTTGGGAACCCCGTTGGGCTTGGGACGCTCCTCCTGCCTGAGGGTCACCACGGAACCCCTTACGGGCCCATCTGAAAACCTGAACAGCAGCTACTTCCCAGCAGCTTTGGCGATTAAATGAGGCTGCGCGGGGTTGTGCCTGGCAGTAAGAGCACTGGGCACACAGGCTCTCTCCTGATGGGAGGTGCTCTGCTGCCCTTTTCCTTGGGCGGAGTTTCAGGCATTTGCCAGATTGGGGTATCTCCTTTCTCTAGGCCACGCCAAATTTTGGTTCTTTCAAAGTAAACAGCGAGGTGGAAATTTCTGGTCACCAACACAGACCAATCCACAGTGTTTTTTTCATACCCCCTTTTAGTGGAAACCCAAAGCAACCTTCAGCTGGCCTTGGAATCCTCTCTCCGTGTGGGTCCCCTGCTGGGGAGTTCCTTGTTTGCAGATGCAAGCTCTTCTGGAAGAAGAGCTCCCTTTTTATAGAGGTCCCCCTGCAGCTGAGCACAGGAGAGGGGTCCTGGCTCTGACCCACCTGCCCTGGGGCAGTGTGCTGGCCCAGCGTGAGCTGGAGGAGGATTACTTCTGGTTTCTCTAACCAACCTGGCTTAGTTTTGAGGCAGGATGCCCGCTCACCGCAATGCAGCAAGCATTAGGTCTTCTGTAATGGGTGAAGCTCCTCTTCCCGGAAAAGGTGCACTGGTGTCCTCCTGACTGGCTACTTAGGAGAAATAATACTGTAACCAGCCAGTGAGGCTGCACGGGCTTTCTGGGCCCCAAGCAGGGGTGTGCCAGAGTAGCCGATGCCAGGGTCTGCCCCTGTACTGTGAATTCAACGGCAAGGGGACAATGCTTGGGGCTGGCAAAGCTCTTTCAAGAGGCCTGTGGGAGCAACCAAGCCCCACTGCCTGCCTTCTGTACCTGTCTCTGGCCACTCGATCTCAGGGCCCGACACCCTCGGGAGGTGGAGGTGAGGGGCCACCTCGTGAGGCGGGAGGCGGTTCTCTTTCCATTCGTGAAGCATGACAAATCCATCGTGGGGTTGGAGGAGGGAGCGCTGGCTGCTCCCGAACACAGACTCAGATGAGCTATGGCAAAAATCATCTTTGGGGCACCTGGGGGGCTCAGCTGGTTAACAGTCTGACTCTTGATTTCAGCTTAGGTCATGATCTTACAGTTCGAGTTCGACGCCAGTGTTGGGCTCTGTGCCCCTCCCCCCTCAAAATAAATAAACAAACTTAAAAAAAAATCATCTTTATTCACATGTCCCACCCCTGCTACCATCTTCGGAGAGCTCTCTTCACTCCCAAACCCTGGGCCTGCTGGCAGGGCCACAGAGGAGCTGCCTCAAGCAGGACCCAGAAGCTGGCCCTGTGGCGCTGTGTCTTTATTGTTCCTGCTGGTGGAGCCTGAGAGGCTTAGTCCACTTTCTGGGGTGGGTGGCACTCTGATCACTTAGTAGATACCGTAGGTGGGTTCGTGACTGTCCCTGTACCGGTCCAGGTAGCGCAGGGGCTGCCGGTGGGGGAAGCGCTTCTGCTTGGGGTGGTAAGGGGGTGGCCGCACAAACTCAAACACCGGCTCCCGCATGTCTGCGGGAAGAGGGAGTGTGGGTGTGGACTGAGGCAAGCCTGAGCCCCTTCCCCTTGTCTGCTAACCCGGGACTGCCCAGCCAGCCCACCCAAGGTGGCCCTCCTGAAAGGCACTACTCCCTGGCAGGTCAGGAGAGGTCTGTGAGCTCAGGCCACCGCACCCCCCCCCCCCCAGCCCCCACCCCTAGCCCACTCTGGCCTTACCCAGAAGCCGGTGGAAGATGTGGGTGACGGAATCATCCCAGCGGCACTGGAAAAAGGCCAGGCCAGCCGGTGTCATGGCTTCCTGGTGTTTCTTGTAGAAATCAAAAGTGTGGAAGGTCCTTTGGGCAAGCTGATAGCTATAAGAAGATGGGGAGCATTTAAGAGCAGGGAATGAGGCATCAGAGCCCCACACCCCACCTCCAGCCCCACAGGCAATCCTGAGAAGCCCCTTATGGTCTGCACAACTACCCTTCTGCCCGTCTCAAGTGTAAGAGACAGGAGAACTGAGCAGGGCAGACCATTCCTGGGAAGGTGGCCTGAGGCCTGGGTGGCGAGAGGGAATGGGGCCGGGAGAGGGGCTGGACGTGTAGATTACCAGGGTGAGGGCCGGGTGTCCCCAGAGAAGTCAATTAGCCTGTCCTGCTTGAAGAGCAGGAAAGCAAAACGGTGGAAGCCGGAGCCTCGGGCAGGGAAGGGGGGCAGGTAGGGACACGTCTCCTGTCCTTCAGCCACCCTGTTGCCTGGGATGTTGGTTCTGGTGGGAGGAAAAGGATCCATTAACTGACACTCAAGAAAGGCGGCAGCTGGAGTGCTCCCTAGAGGTGCTATCACTCCCTGGGAGGACACCCCCTAACATGACCTTCATCGAACAGTGAAGCAGGAGGCATAGTTCTGTGAACCCGCGGACGGACCACTCACTTGGAAACAGTAGCGGTTCAGAGGCTGAGGACAAGAGTCCTAGAGATGGTCAACAAGAGGATGAGGTCTAGCGCCCTGTTTATAGGCCATGGGGAGCCGGTGGGGCCACCACGGCCTTTTGGGCTGGACAGCCACACTATCTTTGGGCTGCCCCTGTGTTTCCCGAAGGCTCTGGGGTCTGTCAGGCAGTGTGAGCCCGCTCTGGCACCACAATGGCTACTATACCTCCCCTAGATATAACTCCCTGGAGGGTCCTGCTGTACATGTTGGTAACTGCAGTTACCTGTTGGTAGCTGCAGTTACCAACTGCAGTTTCTACTAAAAATGGTAGAAACCAGCCTCCCAGGTACTGGTCCCAATTACCCATCAGTCCCAAAGCTGGGGTCAACTGCCTGACCTCTGCCCCCCTGGCTCCAGAGCCAAAGGCCACTGAGAAAACAAAAGGCAGCCCAGCTCGGGCAGCCCCAGCTGCCAGGGGTCTCTCACTGTCCTTTTCGCATCTGATTGTCACAGAACCCCTCAGGGAGGCTAAAGCATGGGGTGGCATCACCCTGGTTTTACACAGCAGGAAATGAGTTCAGGGAGACCAACAGGCCTGTTGGCAACAGCTAAGGCCTAATGCCTGCTTTTTCTTCTGGACCTGTCTTCAGCCAGTGAGTGGATCACAGGGCTCTTGGTGGCATCAGAGGGCAGAGGGGAGGGGCTGCCACCTGCGGTGGGAGGTTAATCCAAAGGTCCACAGTTAATCCTCGGTGGAGCCGAGACTAAAATTCAGGGGCAGCTCTTTCCAGGATCCAGGGCTCCCTCACATGCCTCTGACCATTCCCCCCCCCAGGTACTTACACCAGCCAGTGGATGTATTCAGCATCCGGCTCCAGCAGGTGTCCATCTGTACACAAACAGAGCCCACTGACTGAGGGGCCCCACGAGCACCCGGCCCCGCCCCTACTACCCCCCCCCCCCCCGCCCCGAGCCCTGGCCCATGGGAGGCGAGGGAGGCAGGAGGCCTGGTGAGCCCCAGACACCTACCCAAATTGGTGAGCAGCAGTGTCCATATGGAACCCTTGTCTGCCTCATAGGTCACCTCTGGGGCCTGGGCAGCCTGGCGGGGAGACAACAGGGAAGGTGTCACCCCCATCAGGGATAGACCAGCTGCGGTAAACAGGCCTTTCTGGAGGACAGGAGTCTGAGGGAGCTTGGGGGAAGGGAGAGCCCGCTCTGATTCAAACACCCTTGACAGTCCCTTGAGAGGCAGGTCAGCAGAGAAGCTTGTAGAAGGAACCCTGCAGAGTTGCCTATCCGCTCTCTATCCAAACCACAAGGCGGCCCTCACATCAACGGACAGAGGCTAGGAGGGCACTCCGAAGACAGGGGGCCAGGAGTCTGCCCAGACAGGGCTTCTTTTTCTTTCATTTTATATTCCTTCTCTGGTGATTATTGTGGTGTTTACCAGGGGATCGAAAGGGGGAAAAGAACAAAGCCCCAAATCAGCCTACGTAGATGGCATGCTTGTGCCCTTTACCACCATAAAAACTGCCTCTGCAAGTGCTTTCCGCAAGGAGCTGTCTGTGGTCCTGCGGTGGGCTGTCTGTCCACACGGTGCGGGGAGGGGCACAAGTAAGCAGTACCTCTGTTGGAGTAATCTCGTTGCCGTGGTATACAGGCATCAAGTCGTCCTCCCCCACGGCATAGGCCACGTGCAGGGGGACGCGGGGTACGAAGGTGGCACCATGGAACAGGTCTCGATAGAGGCCGTAGTACTCAGCCAGACGCTGCTTATGATAGGGGCCACAGGTCCTCTCCCACTCGGCCCGCACCGCCTCCAGTGGGATGCGAGCTGGTAAGGAATGATGCTGCTTAGGATGCAGGGCCGGGGGGGGGGGCACTCGGGGGGCCCCCCTACCCTCATGGGGGGAGCTTACCTGTGCGGAGGCGGGCGGCTCGCTCCTCCTCTGGGTTGGCCCGCAGCTCCCGGAGGACCCGTTTCCGCTCCAGCAGCTGTTGGGTCCGGCTGACCTTGGGTGGAGGGAGCCCGATGTCAACCTTGTCTTTGGGATCTGGGGAGGGAAGGTATACATACTGGAGAAAGTGGGAGCAAGTCTCAGTGAAGCTGCCTATCCCTGCCTAGTCTTCCAACTCGCCCAAGCTTTACCCTTTAATTCACGAAACTCAATCAATACTGTGCAGTCTGCTTCACAGGCCTGAACGGGGTCCAGGTGCTAAGCAAAGTGGGTTCAACTTGAGACTGCGTTTTCTGATCCCTAAACCAGGTCACACTGCCTGGGTCATGGGAAATGCAGGTGGATGATCATCCCAATTATGGCTGGGATGACCTTCAAGCCTGTTCACACCTGGACACAGACATGAACCTGAGTTCCTGGTAGGATAATGAGCTGAAGCCAGATAAAGCCTTAAAGAAGCACACTTCTCACGCTTTAATGGACACACCATCCAAGTCACCTGGGAAGTTTTGTTAAAATTCAGATTCTGAATCAGCAGGTCAATGTGAGGCCGGAGATTTCTCCTTTCCTAACAAGCACCTAGGTAGTGCCTAAGCTGCTGGTCTCAGAACACGCTTTGAAAAACACCGGCCCAAATGACTTTCAATTCAATACCTTTTTCCATTTACGTTAGACGGTAACAATAAGGAAGATGCACTGAACTCTCGTCAGAGATGGCATTTCTCTAAAAAAATTCCAATGGACTGCATCCTTTAATACAGCAATTTTGTGACACAGACACAACTTTTATTTTACACTGAGGAAAGCGAAGCTCAGGCAAGCCACTCTGAGATGGGGAAAATGAAGGGCTCCATAAAAATCTGCTTTTTGCTCCTTTCCCTGCCTCTTTTGAGTTTATTTATTTTGAGATAGAGACAGAGCGTGTGAGCAGGGGAGGGGCAGAGAGAGGGGAAGAGAGGATCCCAAGCAGGTTCCAAGCTGCCAGAGGAGAGTCCGACCTGGGGGTCGAACCCATGAACCATGAGATCACCTGAGCCGAAATCAAGAGTTGGGACGCTTAACCAACAGAACCAAGACATCCCTGCCTCCACCTCCCCACCCCCCCACCTCCCGCTTTTTAATGGAAACTCTACGGCCAACGTGAGGCTTGAACTCTAGACCCTGAGATCAAGAATGGCATGCTCTACCAACTGAGCCAGCCAGGCGCCCCTTCCTGCCTCTATTTTTGCTACGACCTGCATCTCCACTTTACAGATGCCTCTTAATATCCTTTGTAAGAGACATTTCTTTAGATGATATAACATCTAAAGAAGGACCAGGTGAGAATGACAAGATAAAGCCATCATCTATGTGTATTCCAGACCATCAGCGCTAGACATCTTGAAGCCAAGCTCCCCTGGCTCCAAGGAGTAGCGCTTGCGTCCTCATCTTGGTTCCGGCCGCCGCGCACCTGACTCCTCGCAGAAGTACTCCCGGTACGTCCGCCACCAGTGCGGGTTCCGCGCCTCCTGCTCCGCCCGGCGCCGGTAACGGTCGAAGCTTCGGTACTTCTCCAGCCGCTCCAGGTTGCTCACATCGATGTCCTCGTTGGGCATCGGCCCCAGAGGGGCGGTCCGGCGACTCAGGGCGGCTGCGGGCAGAGTGCGGGACGTGAGGCCAGGGGCGGACGCTGGCTCGAGCTCCGCGGTTTGGTCTTTACGGGGACCTCCAGGAGCCCCCCACCTCAGACCCCTCACCCGCAGTGCTGAAGCTCCGCCACCTCCGACTTCCATACAGCGCGGCTCGCCACCAGGGCGCCGCCATCTTCCCTGGGACCCGGCAGAGGTGGCCCGAGCAGTGCCTGAGCGCACGGCGGAGGCCCCGCCCCTGGGCTCGCGTCCTGGAAGCCACGCCCCCACCCGGGCCCCAGACTCCACCTTCCCGGAGGCAAGAGCTCCCTCCTCCGGTGCGGAGGTGGCGGCGGGCGCCCTGCGCCCTGACTCCGGAAGTGCCGGGTGGCCGGCGGGGCGGAGCTGCGCGCGGTCCGGACCCCTGCCCGCGGCCGGCCACCAGGGGGCGGCAGACCCATAGCTTGCCCCTCTGCGAATGCGGACACCCAGGGTCTCCAGGCCCTGAGGTTTGCGGCTTGCTGGTCGTTGCCCAGGCGGCCGGGATTTCTCCACTCGTTCTTACTTTTGAGAAACATGCATGTGGGTGCCCTAGAACCCACTAAGAATGGGGTCGCTTGTAAATTAACTGTTTGAAAGGCCTAGCACGGATTCCCACATGTATCGACCGCAAGCAGATAGTATCTTCTCTCATTGTCACTTTCCACCAGCATTTCTCTCTCTACAGGGAACGGAATTAAGCAACTGGGTTATGATCTTGAGAGGTTGTTTATAATTGTGAAGGGAAAAAGGACAGCAGATACACAGCTGTGTAGCCCTCTACTGTGACCTGCGGGGTGGCGGGGGAGGGGGCGGCGTTGACGTTAGGGGATAAGTGAGCTACCTGTCACACCTTAATGCCAGAGACAGTGATACAGAGCGTGTACAGGGACCGAGTAAAGTATCATTATAACCCAACGTCTGTGGAACATCTCTACTTGGCTGTTCCATGGACACTGGTGTCATCTGAACGACACCACCCACTTGCCCAGGCCAGAAACCTGGGGGTCCTCCTTGACACGTGAAGACCCTCCATGTCTGGCATCAGGTCCCGTGGGGTCACTTTTTTACGACCCCTCACTGTCATGCCTGGTAGTGCCATCCTCAGTCTCGCCCGCACCACTGCCAGTGGTTTTGACCCGCCCCTTCCAGTGAGTTCACCCCACAGGCACAATGCATTTTCTAAATGCAAATATAGTCCCACCCTGTTTACAACAGTTGAGTGCATACCCACTGCCCTGAAGATAAACAAGGCCATACAGACCTGTTTCCTAATTCTAAACTCATTTCTCTTGGTCTTGAAAGGCCAAGCTCGTCCCTATGGGTCTCCCTGCTGCGTGATCCTGTCAGGGGACTGAGGAAATGCCAGCTGCCCCCAGGCCAAGCCAGGGTTTACAACTCTGCAGGTGTTCACACCGGTGGCAATGTATTCGGCTGTTGAGAGGAAGACCCAATTCCAAGCTTCACTGAGGTTTCAAACGGGACCTCCTTGGGGCAGACTGACGCGTCCCTCCTTGGGGCAGAAGCAGCCTGGAGATCCCCACACCTCACAATAGCACTGTGTGTAGGGCGCTCTTCTAGAAGGAGGCGGCAGAGTGAGGTGGTTGACAGCCTGGGGCTTTGGAATGTGCCCAAGCAAAAGGTGCTACTTTCTGTCAGCTGGGGCAGACTATTTAATCTCCTTGAGCCTCTGTGCCTTCATGTGTGAGGTAGGGCTGGTCCTCATCCCCTTCTCCTGGTCACGACACAGCCGTCTGATGTGTGAACCCAGGCCAGAAGGTCCCAGTGCCAGCCAGCAAGTAACAGTGCTACAGAGCCAACACCTCTAAATCACTGACTCAGGAGTCACGGCACATCGTAAGAATGCTGTCGTTAAGAATATAGCAATTTAATGGGTCCAAGATGAAGGCTGTAAATTGTTGGTACACGGAGATCCTTCTGAAAGCCCGTATGCGCCTGCTCGTACCCGCTCCGCCTCGTCCTCCTCTGCCCTTTGTCCTCTAATGGAAGGTAACCAGTCACTGGCCGATGGAAGCCACTTCAGGATAACTGTGGTCACGTCAGTGGAGTCCCTCCATCCTCAGGTTTGCTGGGACAACTACCAAGCCTCCGCCCCTCTCCTGAGGCCCCTGCAGGGAAATGTGCCAAGGCGCCCTCCCCGGGGGGCAGCTTGGGTCCGGTCCGGGCCTGCACAGCTCCCCAGTGCTCTCTACCCTCCCAGGGCAGGGGCCCTCGCTCCCTTTCTTCTTTCCCATCTGCTGTGACTTCATAGCAGGTGAACAGGACAGAGAAGCCTCTCTACTGTTCCCTCCCCACACCCCACCCCACCGTCACCTGGGTCCTGCCTCTGGGAAGCCCTATCAGAAGAAGCCGACAGGCCAGTGTCTGCGCAAGGCTGGTCAGCTCCCCAGGCAGCTGGGAATGAGGCTGAGGCTGAGAGCCTGTCATACTGAGAGGCAAGACCTGGGTGGGCGACACCCTCCCTGTCCCCACAATACCGCCCGCTTCCTTGCCAGGAGGGTAGAAGGCCCTTCAGAATGTGCGCTCTGACCCCGTGTCCCAGTTTGGGAGGAGAGCCCGTGCAGGCTCTGCTGACCTCTCGGAGGGGGCAGGAGGCTGCTTGTGGAGTCATTCAAGACGACGCCCAGGTGAAAGTATCCTGCCTGCTGAGGAAGGGAGAGGTCCACAAGGCCCAGTCAGAGTCTCGGATCTGAGCTGCAGGTCGGGGGTGGAGAACCAGCGGCTGGCGGTGTGGTGTCGTAGGGCTGCTGTCAGCCCCACACCTCCCAGAGGCCGTTGCCCCTCAAGCCCTAGAGGCTCCAGGCATTGGCTGGAGGGCTCAGAGAGAACGCACTTGCACCCTGTTCCCGGGAAGAGCTGTAATCAGGCCCCGGGCACCCACTCCTCAGAGCTGGCAGCCGGTGGGGCGGTGGGAGAGACTTCCAGGGTTGGAGGCCTTGCTGAGGAGACAGCGGAGCCTTCAGGCTGAATGGGATGTCATATTGTAGGAGGCTTTCTTCAGGGTCTCCAGGAAGAACTGTTCATTCTCCAAGAAGTCACGGTCCTGAAAGGCAGAGCTGGCTGAGCGGTCCCCCTCTGGCTCCCTCCTGTACCCACTTCTGAGAACAGGGACACTGGCTTGCAGGACCGAGAGCAAGGTGGAGCCAGCCCTCACTCAGGGGCCCTCTCCCCACGCACTCCCTGGTTCGGGGATGCAGGGACATGGACGTGAGTGAGACAGACCAGGTCTTAGTCTGGCGAGGCCCCTCGTTAGCACATGGCTTCACCTCTCTAAGCCTGTTTATAGACCGGAGATAATAACATTACCTGCCCATAGGGCTGGGGGAGGGCAGAGGCCCAAACTGCACATACAGCTTTCCCACGGAGCCTGGCTTGCAGGAAGTGCTCCGTAAGTGATAGCTGCGATCTTTACGGTCGCAAGGTTACTGTGAGCTTCAACAGAGATGATGGATGCCAGTTACGTCCCACAGAACCAGGCCTGGAGAACGGGTCTCAGAGATGCTCACTAGGCAATCTGCACTATTATTCTGGGGTGAAGTGGGGGCTCCGCACCCCCCAGGGCCCAGGGCGTGCTCCTTCCTGCCTCCCACCAGGAGCCCTGGGCCCAGAGCCGGTGGCGGCTCAGGAGACTCACCTGCTCAGCTGTGTGTTTCAGCAGCATGAGCCTGGCGTGGAGGTGCGAGGGGCCCAGGCCGGTGGGTGGCCGGCTGCACCCGAGGGGGGTGGGGGCAGGAGCCACAGTGGCTGAAAAGGTGAAGGAGGAAGTCAGGGGCGCAGCCCAGGTGGGAGAACAGAACAGCCGCGGCTGGTTTCCTGGGGGCCTTCTCACCACCGTGGGAGGCTGCAACCTGGACAACCTTCTGGGCACTTCCACCAACTCTCCAGAGCCTTTGAGAATGTTCATGGGATCTTACCTGGCAAGTCCAATTCTAGGAATTTACTCGAGGGAAATAAGGCAGAGGTGCAGAGATGTATGTACAAACATCTCCGCTGTGTGTTTATCTTAGTGACAAAAAACAGCTCACTAAAAAACACGGAGCATAATGGACAATTCTGCTGAGTAAGAATTATGATCGGGGGCGCCTGGGTGGCTCAGTCGGTTATGCATCCGACTCTTGATTTCGACTCAGGTCATGATCTCACGGTTCGTGAAATCGAGTCCTGAGTTGGGCTCTACGCTGACAGTGTGGAGCTGGCCTGGGATTCTCTCCATCTCCCTCTCTGCTTCTCTCTCTTTCGTAATAAATACATAAATATTAAAAAGAGGAATTATGGTTAAATGTTTAATTACTGATAGGAAAACATGTTCTGTATGTACATTTCTGAATGAAAAAACTCAAGGCACAAAACATACGATGTCAAATTTTTTAAAAACATGCACAGTGTAGAACACTACACCCCAAATGTTCAAAGTGGTTTTCTCTAGAGAGGGATGTTTTATAAAACAGCGTTCCTCTCTCTTCTGTCTTACTTTGCTTTCTCTAACGGACGTGCGTTACTTGTGTAACAAGGGACTAGTGAGCGGACTCCCACGGGCCCCCCAACCCCAGCGGAGGGAGGCTGATCCTGGCAGCCGGGCCCGACCCCCAGCAGCCCAACCCAGCCCAGCCCAGCCCACTTCCGTCCTCGCCCTTTGGGAGCTACTCACCGCTCAGGCAGGACGCTGCCGGGCACTGGGTCCCAGGGAACAGCGCCGCGGGGCCGGAGGGCAGGTCCTGGCGGATGCGGTCCAGCCGCAGCCTCTGCTGGGCTAGACTCAGGTGCTCCTGTCCCCGACCCCAGAGAGAAGGACGTGGCTGTGAGGGTGGGTGACCAGAGGGGGCCGTGGGGGCCGCCGGAGCGGGGAGGAGCCTTGCCTCGTGCACGTGCTGCTCCTGCTGCCGCAGCCGCTCCTGCTGCCGCTGCACCAGCTGCAGCCGCGCCTGCTGCTCCTGCTGCACCTGCCGGGCCTCACGCAGCGCCCGCTGCCCCTCCTCAAACTTCTCCGAGGCTACCTGCGGGGAGACAGGCAGGGTCAGCCGTGCCGGGCGGGGGCGGGGGGGGGGGTGTCCCGGCTGTGCCCCCGGAGCCGAGCAGCTCAGCACCTGGCTCATGCTCTCCACCTCCTCGGCGCGGAGCCTGGTGCGCAGGGCAGCGGCGCTGACCCTCTCCTTCTCCAGCCGCAGCTCCTGCCGCTCCCGCTCCAGGGCCTCCCTCTCAGCCGCCAGCTGCTCCTCCTTGGCTCGGAGCTCACTGGCTCTGATCTTCAGCTCGGCTTGCTCCTGGAGACAGCAAAGCCTTTGCTGCCTTCTCCTCTCCAGAACCAACCGCCCCGGCCCACCCTGCATTGTTTCCTCGGCTCTGATCCACCCCGATTCTGGAGGAGGTGGTGGGGCAAGGGGTCCGAGAGGCTTGGGGTCAAGCCTCGGGGCCGCTCCTCACCGGGGGTCCAATTTCTCTGAACCCCAGCTTCCTCATTTCTAGAATATTTAAGTCATGGGGTGCCTGGCTGGCTTAGTCGGTCAAGTGTCCGACTTTGGCTCAGGTCATGATCTCACAGTTCGTGCGTTTGAGCCCCGCGTCAGGCTCCATGCAGATCGCTTGGGGCCTGCTTCGGATTCTATGTGTCCCTCTCTTTCTGCCCCTTCCCTGTTCCCATTCTGTCTCTCTCTCTAAAATAAATTAACCTTAAAAAAAAAAAATTTAGAGTATCTAACTCTTGGGAATGCAGTGAGGATTGAATAAGGGTATGTGTATAAAGCACCTAGGACCGTCAAAGGCAGTTTTTATCATATGATCATTGTTTTAATCCCGACACTCTAGGCTCTTTGCTTAGTGAATACATCCTGACGGAGGAGCAGGGAGGCCGGGGGAAGGAAAGGGCAGGGCTGCCGAGCTCCCCGCTGTCCCAGAGGCCCTGGGCCCTACCTTGGCCAGGCTGATGAGGGTGCCCTCCCGCTTGGTGTCCACCTGCAGCGCCCTCTCTGCCTCACGCTCGGCCCGCTCCTTACTCAGCTTCTGCTGCGCGAAGAAGTCGGCCCACTCGGCCGCTAGGCGCCGCCGCTCCTCCCCACACCTGTGCATGACGGACTTCTGCTCCTCCAGCAAGGCGCTCTGGGATGAGGGGGCAAGGGCACGGGGTGAGGGTCCGTGGGCTCATGGCAGGGATCACAGCGGAGCGTGGCGTGGCTACACTCACCTTGGCCTTCTCCAGCTCCTCCCGCTCCATGGCGATCTGCTGGACCATGACCTTCCTCTGCTCCTCTAGAGCGCGCTGCGTGGACTCAGCTTTGCACTGCTCGGCATTCACCCGCCATCGCTCCTGGGGGTGGGTGAGGTCTGAGGACACATGCCCCCTTGACCCTCCACCTGCCCCCACGTCTGGCCCGACTGCGCCCCCGGCAGCAGTGCAAACGCACCTGCCCCTCCCACACTATGCCACAAACACCTCGTTTCTGGAGAGGTACAGAAGGAGGGGGGCTGAGCAGGGCTCCCAGGGCCCAGCCGCTCGGATGAACCGTACCAAGGCCTGGTGGCTCAGGAACTGCCACTGAGAAGCACCGGGCCGCTCCACAGGGCCCGAGAACAGCCACGTCCCTGCTCCCTGAAATGTCAGCTACTCATGCTGCCTGCCCGTCTCCTGTCCACCGTGCAGGCGAGCGTGCCAGGGCGGGTGTGACACGGCATTCGCCGGGGCACCGGGGGCCACACAAGCACGAGCTCAGAAGCTTGACTGTGCCTGGCCCGAGGCAGGGGCTTAATCAAGTCACCAAATGGAGAACCGAATACGTATGGTTCACGCTACAAGAGCACCTATGTCTACATGTTGATGAGTCTACAGGATGCCCAGGACATCCTCAGGGGCCATCTCTGACTAGTGGGGAATTGACATTTTCTCCTTTATTGCTAACTGGACTTTTTTTTTTTTTTAATATTTATTTTTTGGGAGGGCACAAGTGGGGGAGGGGCAGAGAGA
The DNA here is from genome assembly GCF_016509475.1 of Prionailurus bengalensis. Taxonomy (NCBI): domain Eukaryota; kingdom Metazoa; phylum Chordata; class Mammalia; order Carnivora; family Felidae; genus Prionailurus; species Prionailurus bengalensis. The sequence continues at coordinate 55,571,260 of NC_057347.1, forward strand.
GAGGGACAGAGGATGTGAAGTGGGCTCTGTGCTGACAGGCTGACAGCAGTGAGCCCATGTGGGGCTCGAACTCACCAACCGTGGGATGATGACCTGAACCGAAATCGGATGCTCAACCGACTGCCACCCAGGTGCCCCTGCTAACTGGACTTTAATTTTTCAGTGTAACGTTCTCATGTTATAAGCTGGTACGAGATACGCAGGAGTTTGAAAACGCATCTGTTACGGCTCAGGAGGCACAGGCTTCAGTGGCCAGACAACCGTGACAGACCCAGGCGAGGTGGGCAGGCAGGGAGGCACTGCTGACACCCTGGGGTCAGCTGGGGACGCAGGCCCTGCCGGCGGGAGGGCGGCCCACCTGCTCCAGCAGCCGGCTCTGCTCCGTCAGGCGCGCCTCCGTCTTCCCCATGACCTCCTGGAGCCGGCTCCGCTCTTCCTCCATGTCCCGCTGCTGCCGGCCCAGTCTTTCCTGCAGCGCTGGGGGACCGCAGGGGGCTTAGCGCCCGCCCGCCGGCCCGGCGAGATGGGGGGGGGGGGCGGGAGGGGGGCCCCGCGGCCCACCCGGTACCTCGGAGCTGCTCGTCACGCTGCCGGAGCCCCAGCTCCCGCTCCTGGGCCGTGCTGAGGTGCGAGGCCTCCACGCGGGAGGACAGCTCGTGCAGGCTGCTGGAGAACTTCTCCATCTGCTCGATGACGCCATTCAGGGACCTGGGGGAGCACCGGGTCAGCCGGGCGCGGAGCCCCAGCACTGCCCCTCGGCTGGGCCGGGCCCGGACGGCGCACGTACCGCGTGTGGGAGGTGGCGCTGGTGACGGCATCAATCTCCCGGTCCTTCAGCAGCTTCAGCCGCTGCAGCTGCTCCTCGTGGTCCTTGCGCATCTCCAGGATGGAGGCCCTGAGGGGACCGTGGGGGCGGCACAGTGAGCACGGGGCAGCTCTGCGAGTGAGGGGGCTCGGCCATCAATGCTCCTGGGCTCTCCTCCTCCTCTGCTCCTCCAGGTGCTGCCTCTGCTTCCCTGGCTCCTTATCCTTATCTGTCCTGGGACCTCAATGCAACATCCACTCTAATGGGGAGATTCCTTCTGCTATTCAGCAAAGGACACTTTCCACAGAAAAAAAAAGACAGGTGCGTGCACAGCCTCTTCTTGTCTGGCCAATCTGAGATGTGTTAGAAGGCCTGCTCTGCCTGCATTGACTGGCTCCCCTAACGGACCCCTTCTTAGTTTGCTCTCATCGAGATCGGACATCTCATCAGCGGGATGGACACGGCAGGCACAACGCTGCAAACCCCCTCTAGACTCGAGAGCTCTGGCAGGTGAGGGGCTTGACCTGTGCTGAGTTAGGGCCTCAGGTTCTTGCTGCTGCCAGGACTTACCTAAACAGTCAGGGACCCCCCGGGCCTGCAGGGGCACCTGCCCCATTGCTGTAGGGGTGGTGGGCCCTCCCCTGAGAAGGGGCGATGGCTCACTGTGCGTGGCCTTGGTTCTCACATGGAAAAGAAAGGGTCAAGCCTGAGCTGCTATGCCTCTGCCAGGGGTCTCCACTTCCTCCGGCCGTCCTGGAAGCCGGCTCTCTCCCCGCCTGCCTGCCTGCCCGCCCCAGGTCTCTCCTTCACCGCTGCCCCTCACCGCTGTCTCTCACCGCTGCCCCTCATCGCTGTCCCTCACCGCTGCAGCTCCCGGAGCCGCTCCATCTCCTGGTCCTTCTCTTGTGCGGCGGCCGCCAAACGCCGCTGGTGCTGGGCCGTGAGCTCGGCACGGGCCTGCTCGGCTTCCTGGCACTGCGACAGATACCGGGCCGACAGCTCCTCGTGCTCCCTCCGCAGCCGCTCTTCCCGTTGCTGGTACGATGTTTCTAGCATCTTTACATGGCTTCTGCCAACAAAGCATGCAGCTGTGGGGCTTAGAGGGCGAGGGCAGATGCCCAAGACCTCTCTGAGTACATCAGCTCAGGCAGGCCTCGAGCCTCGGGATGCCCAGGTGGGAGGAGCACGGGTACCTGTGAGCACCCTCGAGGAGCTCCAGGTCTGCCTGGTGTCGCTGCTGCAAGCTCTCCAACAGCAGCTGGTGCTGGGTCCGCTCCAGCTCCAGCTTCCGCACCTGGAGATGGCGGGAGGGAGGGCGGTGGGCTCTCTGGGACACCGGGGGGAGCCTTCCAGCCCTCAGAGGGACACCCTTCCGCCCCAGCTTCGCCCCCCAGCCCGTGGCCCCTCTGCCCTTCACCTGGGCCTCCAGCTCTGCCAGCCGGGCCTGACTCTGCAGAAGGTCAGCCTGGAGCTCGGCAGTGCCACTCTGCAGCTGCACCTGTGCAGCCAGGAGCTGCCTCTGGTATTCTGTGCCCGGTACCAGGCTCCGTGCCAGGGACTCTGGCAACAGGGACTGTAGGAGAGGGCGGGAGATGTTTCTGGGGTTAGGCAGGGGACAGGGACTCAGGTGAGCCCAGCTACCTCTGGCTCTCAGCTTGCTAGGCCTCCTGGCCCCTGTGCCTGATCTGTGGCTGCAGACGGGGACGAAGACATGGCACCAAAAGGCCAAGGGCGAGGCCTTGGAGTCATCCAGTCACTGCACCTCCCCACTGGGTCTGGTTAGAACGGGTCTCCCCCCTCCCTCCGAACAACATCCTCCCAGCAGATGTTCCAGATTCCTAGACAGCCGGGAGAGCCCTGGCAGCACCTCAGCTGTGACAAAAGCTCCCGGCCCTGGCAACCTTCCGTGGGCCCGAAGTCCAAATGTTGGCTGCTACCCTGCTTCCTGCGGGTGGTCCACTACCCACCATCTCCAAAGGTGCTTCTGGGTTACTGGGGGAAATGTCTCTGTGGCCTCCTCGCAGCTGGGCTCAGAGGTGGCTGGGAAACAGGTGGCGCGGCAGCGGGACGGTGGCAGGTATGGAGGCGGCTTTCGAGACGGAACGACGGGATGCCTGCCGCCCTGCTTTCTGACCGGAGTATTCCCAGCTGCCCCTGCCTGGGTGCCATCTCTAATTCCCTCCCTGAGCCGGAAAATTAGTGCCCAACTCTGCCTGAGAGCGGCAAGGCTAGAAGCTGAGGAAAGTGCTGGCGGGGGTGGGGGGGGGTGTGCTGGTGAGCCGTCCGACATCCTGACACATGACTCCTGACAGGCTGCTGTGGCCCCTGCCCCGCGGGCCTGAGGCCTATTCCTGTTTGTCCGCCCTCCCTACCTGGACAGGCACAGAAGGCCCTGTGGTCTCCCGGGAGCTGGGGCAGCAGGCTGCAGCCTCTGAAAATCAACAGCGGAGAAATGAGCAGGAGGCCCAGAGAGACCGGAGGTCTTGCGTGTGCATTTGGGAGTCCAGCCCTGCTTGTCTCCCGGGCCCCGAAAGAAGCGCCAAGTGCCTCTGCCGCTTCCAGAGGTAACGCACCACACAGAGGAGAAAACAAACCGGTGCTGGAGAGGTCTCCACGGGCTGTTCCCCTCTGGGGGTCACCGACACGGGGGGCCAAGGCAGCCTGGTTCCAAGTCACGGGGGACCTGAGGACACAAGAGATTGGGGGGGGGGGGGTCAGTGGTGGCAAGATGAACAGCCTGCTGTGTAGGACGCAGAGAAGCACGAAGAGGGTTGGCGTGGGCAGTAAAGGAGAACATCAGGTGCAGACAGTTGACTGGAAAGGCCTGGTGGCTGGCAGTTTACTAAGAGTCAGTCTTGGTTGGGCAGAGGAGATGGGGACCTGGCTCTGAGTCCCCTTAGTCAGCGGGCCTGATATAAGGTATTAAATGCCATATGCCAAGCTGACCAACAGCCCAGCACGGCTGCCCATCATCTCTGAAGAAAGGGGCCCGTGCAGGCCCGACCCAGCCTCTCCCCCACCCTCAGCCCCCCGCAGACACACCCTGAGGTGGTGGGTCCTGCCGGTGGCTTGTGTGCCGCTGTTCCTGAGGACCCTCCAGCAGTCGCTTGCTTGACCCCTTGAGTGCTGGCAACAGGCTGGCTGAGGAAGCAAATGTTAAAGCAAAGGTGGCAGAAGGTTCAGGTTAGACTGGACGTGGCTGGGCGGGGACACGGCCTGAGCACGAAGCGGTTAGCCATTCCCTGAGCCCCAGTCTGAGCCCCTGGCCTTCTAGTCACCCTTTTTTCTTTCTTCAATTTGTTTTTGTTATGTTTACTTATTTTTTGAGAGACAAAGCACGAGGGGGGGGAGGAGCAGACAGAGAGGGAGACACAGAATCTGAAGCAGGCTCTAGCTGTCAGCATGGACCCCGATGAGGGGCTCGAACCCACGAACCATGAGATCATGACCTGAGCTGAAGTTGGACGCTTAACCGACTGAGCCATCCAGGCGCCCCGCCCCTCCAGTACCCCTTCTTGGCCCCAGTGCCTGCTAGGGCACAGTGAATGGCACTGACCATGTGTTGACAGTGCAAGTAGTGACAACCGAGGTGTTACAGACACCAGAGTTAAGTTCGAGTTCAAGCTCAAGACCTTTTTCTGGCCCATGTAGGTCTGCTGAGTTATACTGGGGCTCTGCTCACTCTCCTGCCAGGTTCAGCTCCCTTTGGGCTCCTCTCTTCTCTTGTCCGTGGTTCCCATCCACTTTGGCTCTCAGGGTCAGGGGAAAGCTTTCCTCTTGGTTTCAGATGGAGGCCAAAGCCACCCTCCTCGTTCACACCAACCCCAGGGTTGGGTTATGCTCCTGGCCTGTCACGCAACTGCCCACTTCACCTCTTCCTTGCTCTGGCCACACAGCATCTTGCTACTTCCTCTGCATGATCCCGGTCTTGCTGGTCCCTTTTACCCTCCTGCCCTCGGAGGTCGGTGGCTATCCTGCCCCCACAGACCTCCGCTCAGTGGGTTTCCTCAGGAGTTGCCCCTTAGCCACCGTCTTCTCTCACACTCCCCCAAAGCACCAGCACACGTCACGTATTTTAGCTCGGGGCAGCAGAGGCGCCAATAAATTTAGACACTGGGTTTTTTTTGGGAGCAGGGCCCTTACTCAGAGGCACCAGGATGGCCGTGCTTTCGTCACATCAGGGCACCCTCTTTCCCTGCCTGATCAAGTCAGCCCTTGTCCACACGGCAGTCAGGGTGCGTCAACGACCTCCTGGTCCCCTCATGTCTGCACCTGGGCAAGAGCGGGGAGCCGGACGCTCTCTCTGCCTCACCCAGGTAAGTAGAGAGGCACAGCTAAGAGGCGATGTGGGCTGGCACTTGTGACCGAGGCGCCGACATGGGCCCCCGCCCCCCCACCGCCCGGCCCTCCCTCCGCTAGGCAGCAGCCCAAGCCTGTACCTGCTGGAAGGGGGACTGCCCGCTGCCCCCACCAAGTGCTGGCCTCTGGAGGCCTCGGTGTGCTCCTCTCGGGCCAGACCTCGGGACTTCTTCCGACACAAGGCATAGCTCAGCCAGTCCTCTTCCTCTTTCTCCTTCGATGCTCCCAGCTGTGAAGGCTGGCCGGCTTTGGCAGGGAAACCCGCACCCTCTGGAGCCGGCTTGGCCCCCGGAGAGGAGGTGGGCAGTCCAGCTGGGGCAGAGTGCTGGCTCCTGGGAGGGGGCGCGGAAGGAGTGGAGAGCGCCTCCCCTCCCCTCTGAGCCTCTCTGGTGGGGGAGGGAGGGAACAGGTCCTCGTCCTTCAGGCCCAGCCAGTCAGCTCCTCCCTTCTTGGGGTGGGTGGGGCTGGCGGCCACTGGGGTGCTCCGTTTGGAGGCTGGTTCTCCCTTGGGGCCTGCGCCACCTTCTGCTGAGAACCTACTTCAAGACAGAGAGGAGGAGGTCTAAGGCAGGGCAAGCCGTCCATCCCGCGAGCCCCCTGACCAGCCTTTCCCTCCGCTGCTTGGGGGTGACTGTGAGTGAGAGGTTCCCCGGGGCTCTGTGCAGCCAGCCCGACACCCCGTTGAGCACAGTGCCCACGCCAGCTTGGGTGGCAGGGCAGTGGCCAGCTGAGTGCCATTACTAGAACACCATCAAACGCACGTCCTCAATTCCACGACGTGAACGGGGGACAGTTTCATTTGCAGCAAACAGGACCAAATCACAGCCGTGGGCACACTTGTCCAGAGAAAATGCAGTTGGGTCAAGTGGTTTTAGGTTTTCCATTAACATTTTATTACCTGTCCATTTATTTGGCCACTGCCTGGAAGTGTCACTGGCCAGTGGCAGCGGGTTGCGAGGTCTAAGAACACCCGGGGACTGAGAAAAATGTCAGTGTGTGTGGCGGGTTATTCAGATACAAAGAGGCTGAAAAGGCCAACATGGCATAACGCCAACATCTGCTGAGTCTGGGCGACGGATCGGCAGTGCTTTGTACCGGTCTTACAACTTTTCCGTCAGTTTGAAATCATTTCAAAGCATAAAGTTTAACATCTATATGGGGAGGAAAACCCCAAATTCAGAAAATTCTATCCACTAACTTAATGTTTTATGGCACACTGGGACGAGCCTGCGGCCAGGCATCGCGGCGGGCCCCAGAGCAGTTCCTGGGGAGCAGGGTGTGAGAAGCCACCGAAGGTTCTCGGTCTCGCTACCCCAGGGATTGGACATTCCTCGGGGAGATCTGCTGACATTAGCTGTTTGTGGCTTTAAGGGCTCCAGGCGGAGTTGGGGTCCCCTCTTGCTTTTCCTTCCAAGGAGGCTGGAAGGAAACGGGCCTGTGTGGGTGGGACGGGGCAACCCCCTCTTCTCCTTCAGCACCCACAGGGTGCCACCCCTCCGTCTTGTATGCCGTGGTTCCCAAACTGGGGCACTTCCTCCTTCCCAGTGGGCACCTGCCCCCAAAACCAAGCTCCCAGCAGGCCCTGCTTACCTGACCGACTGCCGGTGGGACTGTCGGCCCTCGCAGGAGCCCACAGTGGGCTGATAGGCCCCAAAGGTGAAGTCCTCATCACCCCAGGGATCTTCTTTGTCTGAAAATGAAGAGGCTTGTGATCTAGAGCAAGGGAGTCAGATTCTTTTGTGGCTGCAGAACACTGTTTAAGAAAAAAAAACAACAAAAACTGAACTGGCAGGGGCGCGTGGGTGGCTCAGTTGGTTGAGCGTCCCACTTGGGCTCAGGTCATGATATCTCACGGTCCGTGAGTTCGAGTCCTGCGTTGGGCTCCACACTGTCAGCTCAGAGCCTGGAGCCTGCTTCAAGTTCTGTGTCTCCCTCTCCCTCTGCCCCTCTCCTGCTCATGCTCTATCTGTTTCAAAATTAAATAAATGTTAAACAAAAAAAACAAAAAAAAACCTGAACCGGCAGCTTGATGTGTCAGGCAAGTGAGTAAAGAGGAGGCCGCTCTGGGGAAAGGCAGGGGTACAGCGCTGGGCGTGAGCCCAGCGTCTCGGGGTCTGGCACACAGGGCATCATCTGGGAGTGGTGACGGAGGCACTGGCGGGGTCCTGCCCCAGACAGCCTTTGGATGAGGCCCGGTAAGCCGCGTGTGTTTTGAGAATGACTCCCAACACACGGCCCATGGGCCAACGCTTTGAGAAACCGTGGTCTGGATGATGATTTTCAAACTGTGAGCTGCTATCCATCAGCCAGAGCCGATTTTTTTTTTTCAACATTTTTATTTACTTTTTTTTGGGACAGAGAGAGACAGAGCATGAATGGGGGAGGGGCAGAGAGAGAGGGAGACACAGAATCGGAAACAGGCTCCAGGCTCTGAGCCATCAGCCCAGAGCCCGACACGGGGCTCGAACTCACGGACCGCGAGATCGTGACCTGGCTGAAGTCGGACGCCTAACCGACTGCGCCACCCAGGCGCCCCAGCCAGAGCCGATTTAATGAGTCACAACCAATGTGTTTATAAATCAAGTAGTGCCCAGATAAAAAATAACAGAATGCTGAACACGGTAGTTGTTATTTCGTGACACTTTTGTCTTAGTCATAATAATGTGTGTGTGATGTAAAGCTTCTAAAAAAACCCTTTTTTTTTTAATGTTTATTCATTTTTGAGAGAGAGAGACAAAGAAAAGTGCATGTGGACAAGCAGGGAAAGGACACAGAGAGGGGGACAGAGGATTTGAAGCAGGCTCCACACTGACAGCAGAGAGCTGGATGCGGGGCTTGAACTTACAAACTGTGAGATCATGACTTGAGCCGAAGTCGGTTGCTTAACCGACTGAGCCACCCAGGCGCCCTGTAAAGCTTATCTGTTATTATGGGCTGTGGTAGAAATGTGGTCTAGGGGTCCCCCACCTCGCCTCCCCTACCCCACGAGCCTCCTCACCCTGTGGCCTCTGGAACTTCTTGTCCAGCTTGAACTCCCTGTGTTCCCCAGTGCCCGGGCGAGCCAGGAGTTTGGTGGCAGTCCCCCGACCCAGCAGCTCATCCAGTCTGGAGCGAGCAGGACGGGGCCCTTCCCTGCAGGACGGGACACACGCAGGAGCACGTGAACATGAGGGGCTCCTGGGGGTGGGGGGCGTCACTGGACCCACTCTCTAGCTTTTCCCAGGACCTGAAGTGTGGCCAGCGTTTCTCTACTTATAAGGACCCTTACTGGTCTCCCATCTGCTTCCTTTCTGCTGTGGGGCTGTCTGCAAAGCCCAGGGTGGCCATGATGTCATCCTCCTCATCAAATAGCACTTCTTCTTTCTTTCGGACCGGGGTGTCCCCAGGAGTTAGAGGAATAGAAGGACCTAGAACACAGAACACGGGGCGCAAGGCCCATGGCCCACCATGCCCTCAACCGTGCTGTCTGAATGGGTCGAGGGGGGTGTTTCTCTGTAACCCGGACCTCTGGGTGTGACAGCAGGCGTTGCACATGTCCGGTCTGCCCATAGGACCTGACTGCCCCCCCCCCCCCCCCCCCCCCCCAGCCCAGCATCACGCATCCCACCTCCCTGTTTGGAGAGACCGATAATCCCTTGGTCCAGCATCTGAGGGCTATGGTCCTGGCCTGGCAGAGTTCCGGCTCTGTACTGCAGACTCCAGCCAGCCTGCTGCCCACTGCATCTACCCCAGGACGTGTCACAAGCCCACCCTCCCTACCTTGATCTCTGACTGGGGCTGTGCCCTTTTCGGAAGCCAGTTTACTCTCTGTCCTGGGTGGCTTCTTGGTGGTTCCTTCCTCATCATCGGAGAGAAGTCCCGCCAATGGGTCTTCCAAGTCTCACGGCCAGAAGGGCAAGCACAAGTCAGACTGCACGCTTCGTTCAGAGAACAAGCCCTGCTAGATTTCTAGCTATTCCCACACACGAACAGGCCGCTCAGCACCCCAGAGGACACAGACCAGGCTCAGTAAGGAGACAGGGAGCTGGAGAGTGGGCTCAGCCTGCAGTCCAGCATGGCGGGCCCCGAACTGCCTGTGCGCCGCCCCAACTCTGCTGTCTGTACAGCCTTCTGGAAATGTCCCCAAGCACCAGAAGTGAGGTAAATACAATGTTTGTGCATTTGGAAAAGGAAAGGGAATTCTTATACTTTATAAAACCTTCAGTTTGATGTCTGGCTTCAAAGTCCTTGCAAATAAGTTACTCCAGTCTCCCAGCCACTACAACACAATCGGTCCCTCCCTGAATTCCTGAGGACTTGAACCAGTGGCACCGGCTGTCTGCTCCTCCTCTGACAAGCGTGGCAACCTGACCTTGGGCAAGCAAGTAGGCATTACCCAGGTTCCTCCACTCTTAAAACCAAAGTGACCCAGAAGCGTGACCACGGGGCCTGTGGTACCTTCGAAGGAAAACTTCCTGTACTGATGCCCAAAGTTGCTGGGAGAGGGAGGGGACTTCTTGGCAGGAATGGTGTCTCCTGCAAGAAGCAAACAGAAGGCAAGGTCACGGGCCTGGGCCTCTCCCAGCCAAGGTCCTGCCACACCGTGACAGGGACCCCGGGGTGGTGTGCGCTTCTCTCTGGGCGTGCTGAGGGCTCATGGCCGTGGAGACTGTTCTCCCACAGGATTCTGCCAGGGAAACGTGGTCCGAGGCCACCTCCCGCCCCTCCGTCACATGTCATCACTTCAAACAGAGTCACAGACTTGGGAGGTACACGGGCTACCACCAAATTCCCCAAATTAACTCAGGTGGTTTTTCCAGGAGCTGCCATGTTGCACTTAGAGGCACTGGAACCACAGGAGGCAGAAGGAAGCTGTCCCCCCACCCCCCACACCACAAACACTCAAATGCCCCCCCCCCCCCCCACAGAGAAAACCCACAGCAGTGACAGCTCCCTTCCGAGTATCTGCCAAGTCCCCAGAATGTCCAGACACCAGGCGCTCTCTCCCACTCGCCTTTCTCACTGGCTGTTAATAGGCCGGCAGATTTAGGATGACTAGGCAACTCTTCTTTCCCAGAGCCCTTTGCAGCTCTTTTGCTAGAGGCCGGATCGGACTTCTTCAGACCCAAGAGATCGGCATCCATGTCGTCCAGATCCTGGAAAAGCGGGAGGGAGGGAGGAATCCCCACGGGTGCTTGGCTAGTGGCCGCTAAACATCCCTGTGCTCTGCACAGCCTGGTGGTGACACTGCCGCCATATTGCACGGGGGACACACGGGGACTTGGTTTGGGGAACTGACCCCAACAGGGGTAGAGAACAAGGCCAGAGGCCAGGCCGAAGCACAAAGTCTCCACTGGCTCGGTCCCTGATAAGCCCCCTGGTCTCGGATGGTACCCCTACCACCATTTCGGCCAGGGGCACTAAAACCTGTTTGCTGGTGCTTCTCCCACAGGCTCAGTAAGCGGTGAAGCTCTATTTATGGTGGGAACAAAACTGCATGATCCTGGGGTTGGGCTGTGAAAAGGGGCCCCGGGGCAACATTCAAGGAGTCCTTAGCCCGCCTGGGTCAGAAGAGCCTGAGTCAGAAGAGGCAGAGCGTGATGAAGATGCTGTTCCGGGTCAGTGAAGGTTCTCTGGTGATGACACAAGCCACTAGGCACCCAGCCAAGCGTCTCCTGGCCACCACGGCCCCTGGTACAGACTCGCCAAATGCTGATCCTCTTAAGGGGACGAGGACTTCGATCTGGGAGGATGCTTGGCAGCCCGGGGGCAGAAGCGTGAGGGACAAAGGGGAACGAGAAAACTACGCAGGAACGAAGTGAGCTGGGAGAGAAAACTGAACCAAAGGTAAGCAGAGCAAGCTGGGGGACAGGGGCCCAGCTTGTGGTTCTGGCGTGAGACTCAAAGAGTCCCCGCCGGCAGCAGAGGCAGAGGACTTGGGGGTGGCCGCCAAGGGTGCCAGCCAGCTGGCCTCGGGGAAGAGAGATTTCAAGATGAGGTTAAAGAGGCTCACTATGGAGTCAAGAAGGGAGCAGACTCTGATTCTTCGGCCCCTCCCGCCCCCCCCCCCAAGGCTGAAAGCAAACGCTCGCCGGGGACGTGGGTTAACCAGAGGGGCAAGAGACTGCTGCTCGACGGAAGGGCAGGGGGGAGCAGAGGCGACCTAAGGTTTCAGACCCCAGCCAGGCCACCTGCACCTTGGAAGATTATCTTATAAACTGTACAGAATTTAGGTCTTAAAATTCCATTGCCAAGCTTAGCTTGGGGCTTGATCCAACGAGAGCACAGCCAGACTGAAGGGTATTTGGCAGGGGATGTGGAAAGAAATACAAACAGTTAAGAAGCAGCATTAGAGGAGTCTCTCCTCCTCTCCCCTCAGTGGTGGTGTTGGTACAGGGTCGCAGCCCGGAGTCTCTGGGAGGAAGCCAGCCCCACTGCACTAGGGGCCTATCGCATGAAGGTGTCTCTGGGTAGCGAATCTCTATAAACCAGGAAAACAGACTTCTATCCAGAGGGACAGGGAGGGCAGCAGCTCATAGATGAGCTCCATTCTTGACTAGAAAGGGCTCAGAAACACGAATTGCAGAGGGAGAACCACGAGGGAGAAGAAAGGCTTGGCATGGAACACCTGGGTCCTGCCCCGGGTCCCAGAGCTGTGCAAGCGGGTGCCTTACCTTCATGGTCTGGAGGAGAGCCTGCGGGTCTGCGTCTGAGATGTCTGAAATCTAAGTGCGCAGGACAGTAAGGATGTGTTAGTCGAGGACCACCAAAGCTCGGGGGTCTAGCTCCTTGTGGCCTTGCTTCTCTGAGGGCAGAGCTCGGCCGGTGCGGCACAGATAGGAGGTCCTGCCTTCACCTGGGACTTAAGGGTAGTCGGAAGCCAAACCTCCCCAGGTGTGGAGACCCAGAAAGTGCTGCCGCTTTCTGTCCCTCCCAACTGGAAAGAACCCTTTCATTAATGGGCTCAAATTATGCTACTTCCCAGGGGCACCTGGTTGGCTCAGTAGGTTAAGCGTTCAACTCTTGATTTCGGCTCAGGTCACGAGCTCATGGTTTGTGGGATTGAGCCCCGTGTCTGGCTCCGTGATGAACGTGGAGACTGCTTGGGATTCTCTCCCTTTCCCTCTCTCTCTCTGCCCCTGGCCTGCTCGCACACTCTCTCTCAATCTCTCTCAAAATAAATCAACTTATTGTGACAGGAGGCCCAGTTACAAAGGGCAACACAAGCTCTGCTCTCCAGTGCATCTCACTGGTAGGAAGGAGAAGCATGTTGGGTCCACAATGGGGTCCACTTGGCGGCCTTTGGGTATCATTTTAAAAAACACACCGGCGGGGCGCCTGGGTGGCTCAGTCGGTTAAGCGTCCGACTTCGGTTCAGGTCACGATCTCGCGGTATGTGAGTTCGAGCCCCGCGTCGGGCTCTGTGCTGACTGCTCAGAGCCTGGAGCCTGTTTCAGATTCTGTGTCTCCCTCTCTCTCTGACCCTCCCCCGTTCATGCTCTGTCTCTCTCTGTCGCAAAAATAAATAAACGTTAAAAACAAAACAAACAAACAAAAAAACCACACACCGGCTTTGCAGAAACTACTAAACCCTTCTGTGAGAAACCGCCCAGCCACCACCCATTTCGCTGCTTTTAGGGATAAGCAGAGAGGGTGGGGGTAGGGTGGGCCAGGCTCACCTCAGCATCAGGTCCTGTCAGGCCTGCTGTGGTGCTGAAGGCACAGTCTTCCAGGAGGAACCTGCAAAGATGCGGAATTGGGACCCACCTGCAACCCCAGGGCACTAACTGATTCCAAGAAAGGAAGGTAGCTTAGAGAGTAACCAGTGAACCCGTAAGACTTCTCCGGGAGAACAGGACAGAGCTGCTCAAAGGAATTTCACAGGCCACCTAAGGCAGAGATTTTCACTTTTTCTAAAGCAGGAGAGCCCCTTTAAAGACAATCCGGTAAACACTCGTGGTGAGCACAGGATAACTACAGACTTGTCCGACTGCTATGCGGTACATTTGAAAGTATTTTAACACTGTGTGTCAGCTGTACTTCAAAAAAAAAAAACAACAGCCACAAGATTGAAAAAATAAATAACCAAACTGTTCAAAGCAACAGATAAGAGAGAAAAACAGAATTGTTTGGCCAAGATGAAGGTGGAGGGTGGAGAACTCCTAAAACTCCCTCCCATCGCTCCATGGTCAGGAGCACTTTAGAAGAATAAGCAATCTGAAAGCCAATTCTTTTATTCTGGGGGAAAGAAAATTGAGGCTCAGAGAGGTTCAGCAATCACCCAAGACCACACAGTAAGTCGTACATGCAGGACTAGCAGCCAGGACTTCTGAGCCCTGGTCAGTTCTCTTTCTACCCTTCAGGCTTGTTCACGGACCGGGAACAGGGAGAAGGGAAGAAATCAGTGACAGCAGAAGTAGGGGAGAGAGGAAGTGGAAAGCGGGGTGAGGAGGCAAGAGCATTTGGACCGAAGGGGCCACAGCCACCCAAGCCAGTCCTGCACTTACTTTGTTCTAGCCCTTGAAGAAGGGAGCGCCTGGGTTACGGCCATGGCATCTCGGGCTCGGGAAGCTAGTTTCACAGGCTCCTCGGGTAGTATCACTGGAAACACACACACACACACACACCAGAAGAGGTGCCATTTGGCTAGGGAACTGGAGTCCAGATGAAAAGGACTGAGAGTTCCCCACCAAGCTCCCCAGAAAAACCTTCTTGCAGGAAGGTCAACCCTGAAAGCCAACTGGTGCCGGATGAAGAGCCCAACCCCACCACACTGCAGGGAAAGGCAGAGAGAGCGATGCCCTCCGCCACCCAAAGCTCTTGGCCGAACACAGGGCTTGGGATCCATGGCTTCTTCTGGGCTGGGTGCGGGGAGCCTCAGCCTGGCTGTCCCCGGTGAGCGTTCCAGGACCCTGAAGCCCTGCTCCTCAGGGCAGATGCGGACACACAGGATAAGGACCTCGTATCCAGAATATATAAGAAACTCCTACAACTCAACAGTCAACAGACAACCCAATTTCAAAAAGGAGCTGATTAGACCTTTCTCCAAAGAAATGCAAATGGCCAATCAACTCATAAAAAACAGATTCGGGATCATGAGTCATCAGGGAAATGGACATCAAACCCACAATGAGACACCACTGCACATGCACTAGGATGGGGATAACCAAAGAGACAAAGTAACAAGTCCTGTGTGAAGATATGGAGAAACTGGAACCTTCGTATCCTGCTGGCGGGAACGTAAGACGGAAAATGCTTTGGTGGCTCCTCAAAAGTTAAACATCGAATTACCATGCAAGTGATTCCATTCCTCAGTAGACACCCGAAAGAACTGAAAACACATGGCCACTCAAAAACGTGTACATGAATGTCCCTAAGAGCGTTATTCATCAGAGCCACGCTGGAACGTGGAAACCATCAGAATGTCCAGCACCTCAGGAGCGGATCAGCAAAACACGGTCCGTCCACACACCGAAATACCGTCCAGCCACAGGAAGGAATGGAGACAGGAACGGTGCAGGCGAACCTCGCGAACACCACGGTGGGTGAACGAAGCCACACGCAAAAGCCATGGGTGATGTGATTCCATGTTATACCACACGTCTCCAACAGGCGAGCCCATAGGGAAGGAAAGTGAATAAGTGGGGTTGAGGGAAGGGAGAGTAAGGAGTGACTGCTAATGGGCATGGGGTTTCTTTACGGGGTGATGAAAATGTTCTGCAATTAGACCGTGGTGATGGTTGTATAACTTTGTGAACACACTAAAAGCCAGTGAAATGTGTACTTAAAGGGAGTGAATTTTATGTGAATTAGATTTCAATTAAAAAAAAAAAAAAAAAGGATAAGCCTAAAGCAGGGGATTCTGGAAAAGGGGCACTTACTCTCATCCCCCAAGAGGTCCCCGAGGACATCATCAATGGAGCCTAGAACAGAAAAGGAGGCAGCAAGACTTCAGGAGGAAACAAGAACGTCCTCACAAGTTTCACATCTTGAGACCTCATCCCAGCTCCAGACTCCTCAACACCAGAGTGCTCAGATGCGGGGGCCTGGGCCCAGCTCTCTCTTCGCTGGCCACGAGGTGTTTCCTGATTCTCTGGCAACAGACCACAATGCCTTCTTGAAAGACCCCAGGGTAGAAATCAAAAATCACGTTCTCAAAGGACGATGCTGAAGATTTTCAGGAGAACCGACATCCTAGGGGACACACTGGCCAACGAGCCAGTCTTCCAGACCCTGAATAAAGCCCGGCGAGCTTCCTTGGAAAAGGTGTCCAAGATTTCTAGGCACACACGAGCTTCTTTCACACCAACAGCCTCCTTGTATCCTTCCACCTGAGACCTCCTCCTCCCCCCAGAACTGGTCTGGAGGCACACCTCCTCGGCCACTTTCCAAAGGAGGCACATGGGGGAAACCCAAAGTACAAACACTGAATTAGTTCTCGAATCCAGCTTAAATGCCTTTACCACCCTTAATCCCAGCTGTATACTTCTGGATACAGAGCCCAACAAGAAGTTTTTCCCAAGCCCCATCCCTTGTTTATTTCCGGATTACTCTGAGGGCCGACAGGCAGCACAGGGAGTTCCCTAGGCAGACCAGAGCCACCTGTGTAATTATGGCAAAATCAGCAAGTTACAGGCACGTCCAAGTTGTTTGTGGATGAAAGGTTGGGAAATTATTTTTGGCTTAAGGCTGATGTTCCATTTCTCCACTCACCTTCTTTTCTTTCTTTTTTTTTTTTTTTTTTATAACAAGGATTTTCTTCTCTTTTTCTTCTTCTTTTTTAAGTTTATTTATTTTGAGAGAGAGAGAGCACATGCAGGAGAGAGGCAGAGAGACAGGGAGAGGGAGAGGGAGAAGAAGAGAGAGAGGGAGAGGAGGGGGGGGAGAGAAAGAGAGAGAGAGAGAGAGAGAGAGAGAGAGAGAGAGAATCCCAAGCAGCTTCCACAGTGTCAGCACAGAGCCCAAAATGGGGCTCGAACTCAGAACTGTGGGATCATGACCTGAGCTGAAATCAAGAGTCGGACGCTTAACTGACTGAGCCACCCAGGCACCCCTCGACTCACCTTTCAATCCCTTTTTGGTTTTTGGTGCCTAAAATGGGGGAAAAAAAAAACCCTAAGTTAAACAGTGAACATGGCTGAAACTGAGAATACAGAATAAATTGCTTTTGCCAAGTCACCAGAGGAAAAGGAGCACCAATCGCATTTAGAGACAGAAGCTCTTTATACTTTCCTAGAGTTTCAGACGATAGACTCATTCGGAGCATGGAAACAGCCCCCACTAACCAGCAACGGATGCCCCTGTGGGTGCCATCTGGTGGGCAGAAGTCTCCCTCTTCCCTGATTTCCAGATGCCACGTGCAAACCCTCCCGGGCAGGATGTAACATAACTGGGAAGGGTTTCCCTTCTTCTGTGTCCCTGACTTCTCCACACCAGCAAGAGACACTTAAAAATGCTTCCAGCTGACCATGCAGAGGCTCAGAAGTCTTGCTCATTGTGTAAATCAGATATCAATTCTACTTCCCATCATTCTTCTCTTGGGACCATATCCTGGTCCTTGTCAGCCAGCCCCGAAAGTCCCCCATGCAGTCAAGATCTTGGGGGGGGGCGGGGAATGTAGGGTTGCGTCTGCATTCTGCCTACCATCTCAAGACTCTGGGAGCTGCTTGTAGCTTGTTCACAGTGCTGTCCAGCTCATTTGAATTCTGCCCACATCAGGCTCATCCTCCCTAATGAAGAAAATTCAAGTGGTTGCTTAAAAACAATGTAGTTTTAACAGGGCTTGGGCCCAAGGCCCATCAAGGCTTCTGTCTCTCTACTCATTTGAGAGGTCAAAACCTAGCTCGATAAATTAAGAATTCTTTACCGGGAGAGCAACTTAGATGAGAAGCAAAGTGCTCTGGATGACTTAATGAGCTGAGATTACTCACATAAGGTGGGGTGGTCCTCATGTCTCACCCTGAAGGAGGATGCAGGAGATGATGGGTACCCATCTCAGGAGGAAGGTGGGTGCCACTCACTGTGGCCACTAGGCATTCCCCGCCAACACCCATGACTACTTTCTCGGCAGCATTCAGCACAAAGAGTGGATGTGAGGCTGCTTACTCCCTAACACTATTTTCACCAATGGCAGAAATTTTCCCCTTCAGGCTAACTGTAAATCCGACTTAGCCCATTAATAGAGAAGTGTTTTACTCAGACTGTCACTCTCTCCTTCCCCATCCTGACCATTAATTACCAAGACAGACCTTCCCATGCCTTGGAAGAAAGGAGTCGGAGGGGGTCATCTCTGGTGTTGCCGGTCCTGTTAATAGAATGCAAAGTTCATCTAGGATTAGGTACAGGGGCCACTCTGAATGTTTGTGTTGCTCTTTCTTTGTGATGGCAGTTTTCACGACCTACAAGTCCAAGCACGTTTTGTCTCATAGATCACATCCAGGAGTTTCTTCCATCTCCTAGGGATCCTGTCCCAGCCTCCCAGACCGCGGGAATCTCTGAGAAGTTTGCAAAGGCCAAAGGGCCACAGAGTACCATCGCGTCATCGCCTCGGCTCAGCCAACTCCGTCCGTGTCTGGCATTTTAAAATCCCGAGCCCGCCCCTTAGCAAGGGCCCGCCGGGAGTCGCTCCACGGTCGGGAGACTCCGCGCCCCTCCCTGCTTCACCCCCTCCACGCGCCCACCCCAGCTCAACCCGAGCGCCACCTACTCTCCTCCCAGCCCCTGAAATCCCCCGGGTTACGCGCCGTTCCCCGCAGAGGCGCAGCCGCTGGGGCCTGTCCCAGCCATAGCCGCTGGTCAGGACCCCACTGGAGCCCAGCTCGCCCTGGTCTCTCGTCGGGAGCCCCGCGAACGCCAATCTCTCAGTTGCGCGGCCCTCGGAAGAAAAGTGAGCCTCGAGGCATCCTGGGAGTTGTAGTCCTAGGTCCGGAGCCAGAGGAGCAGGGGACGCCAAGATAAACTACATCTCCCAGAGTGCCCGTCGCGGCCGTTAGTCGAGGCCAGGCCTGTTTGCGGCCCGGCGCGTTGCTAGGAGCTGCCTCCACGCCACTTGTGGTCCTGTTAACAGAATGGAGGGCGCCCGCTCCAAGGCCGGTCGGATTCTTCCTCTGGTCCTCCTTCCAGGACTGCCGGGACCTGGGTTCCAAGACCGAACACTTATCCTTCAGCACTCATCCGAAGGCTGACTCGTGACCGGGTGAAGGACGTGAGAAATGTGCTAAGACTGGAAAATTGACGTGTGAAACCATCAACAATTATCTACGGATCCCACACCCCGAAACTTAGGGAAGTGTCTATGACCTCCCGGTTCAGTTGTGAAAATCAAGGGTGCGGAGCCAGAATAGAACCCAAACACGGCCACCCAAAAAGGGCACGTAACGCACTTTGTGTTAATTACAGGTTTTATTAAGGGTCTTGTCAAACTTTACAAAGGAAAAAGCGGTTTATGGTTTGGCTTACCCGCAGCCCAAGCCAAACAGGGCTGGCAGGGCACGGTTGTCTGATCGTGGTTCCCAAGCTCTGGACCCGTGCACCTCCTTGGTGCTACCACCTCTACCGACTGGCTCCGCCAGGGATGGGTAACAATACATGCTAACTAACTGCATCTTGTCAGGTAGGAACCAAACGCAAACCCTAACAGTAAAAGGGAAATAGGTAGCAGGTAATTATACGCTCTGAAGAACACAAGTAATTTCCTTGAATCCACAGCGATTGGAAATTAAATTGTTTACAAACAAATAGTCTGAACATTATGTGGCAGGTCATGTATTTGCTACCTAGTCTGTGAAACAGTTGACAGCATTGTGGCACAACAGCTTATTTTGGTTCAGAATTCTTCAAATCACTCCCCGGTTTTTCATGATCTTCCTAAGATAATCAATGGCCCAATTAATTGTAAAGCAAAGTAAGAATGAAACAAAAACCCCTGGAGATCCAGGAATTTGAAGGTTTGCAACAGCTAACACCTGATTACTCTAAAGGTTCCTCATGTTTCTATGTTTACAATCACGGAGCGCAGCAACAGGTAGTGAAAATTTTAGTGTACAGCTAAAAGCACAAGTCCAGGGGTATTTTAAAATATTAAGTCATTTTAGCAATGTACAGTGTGACTTGGTCAAATCCTCCAAGAATGGAGTAATAGTTAGTTGAAGTGACCTCTGTATTATTTCATGAAAATGATCAAAACCTTTATCCTGAGTAAGAATCAACAAAAGACTTTTTGTTGGTCTCACGTAGAAGAACCTATTTCCTGGCACTGCTTGGAGGCAACCAGTGACCCGGGGACACCTACCACATTTATAAAGATTAGCATGTGTGCAGACTGCATCTAATCTCTTCTTTCCAGCTCACAGGGACTGTGAGCTGCAGTCATCTAAAGAATTTCCGTTCCCGATGAATTTGAGCAGTTCTATTTCTCCAGCCAAAGCCCCGGACTGAAGAAAATCCAAAAAACAAGATCTAGCATGTTAACTTTAGAACTATAAAATGCCTCCAGGTATATGCGATCTGAAATCACAGGCGGGGAGTTCCCCGAGAGCATGTGAACATAGCTAATGTTGCAATTAAACCAATGTTCTGAAGAAAAGCTGATACTTAGCACTGCTTTGTTCTGAAGACCAGAACATGAAAGGCCCTGAAGGCTTTGGAACCAACTGTGCTGTGAGATCACTGATGTCCAAAGGCTGAAATACTCCTTGGTATATATATATCTAGTAGAGCTCCAAACACTTCAGGAAGAATCAACCTTCATCCGTTACAAATCGCAAAATCCTATTAAACCTCAATTTCCCAATTTTGAGTTCTGTTCACAGTACTTTTTCAAAAAGGCTTCCATCAGTATCTAACAGAAAAATCTTCCAGCCTCTCAGCATTTATCCATCAGTTTGGAGAAGAGGATGTATCTTTGTACTTTTTGTGAAAACGGCTCACCGAAGAACCAAACAGAACGAAACTTATCTGTAGCAAAGCGTGGCTTCTTAGGGAGGGCTAACTGGATATGCTGCTTCCAGAGCGGCCCGTAAGCACGAACTCGCGCACCAGCGGGATCCCGCGCAGCAGCTGCAGAACCACACCAGTGACGGGATTCAGAGCGATCTGCCCAGGCAGGCCTCACTCCTTCCCATTTTGTTCTGCTACTGAACCTAATAACCTCATAAAACCGTACCTTAAAATTTCATAATTTCAGCTTATGTTTAATTACGTGGCATTCTCTTTCCCTCATGACAGTACAAATTAGAGAGGTTTTACTATATTTAGATTACAGTGAATAAAGTTCAAGACAAAAATCCCAGCGTTAGTAAAAACAGTATCAAATATCAGATTTCGCGTTTAAGTAAACTCAACGTGCAGGACTGAAGTCGGCTGTTGTGTCTACAGCTTGCTCAGACCTGCTAAGATAGATCCCAGATCAATGCAGCTGGATCAGGTCCCAACTACAGATGATCATCTGTGAACAAGGTACTTAAATTAACCACTAAGACTGAGGCAATTTTACACGTAACAGGCTGATATTAAGCAATTTAAATCTATTTTATTTCCCAGAATCTGAACTACTGTCAAGATCTATTCCAATGAAATTAATAGACTGCTTACTTCAGTCTTACAATTCCCAAGCAGCTTTCCTGATGGAAGGATTAAGGCTTGTGTCAACAGCGTTTCTGTGGGACCTGAAAATCTCATATAACTGGTTCCACTGGGATAGTTTTTATGTTGGGTCCCAAGGTAGGGAGACATTTCCCTGAATTATCCTACATTCTCAAGACTGATTACAGAACAACTGGATTCATGAGGCAGAAGTTACAGATACAGTTAACAGGTAAAAGAAAAAACAAACACAACAAAACAAAACAAAAAATCAACTAATGTGTTCCTTTACATTGATTTTAAGAAAAAACTTCATTAGGAGGTCCATGTTTAACTTTTAAATGCAGAGTGATTGTGTAAATTAGATTTTGGCTCAAAGGACACTGTTGCAATTCAGATCAATCTCCTAGGAACAGACTGAAAATAAAGCCAATGTACAGTAAGAGAGAGATTCTGTGAAACTGGCATTTATCCATTAGCCATAGTTTCGATGATTATTTTGATTCGACGATTTACATCCAAAATCAGAAGCCATGGTTTGTCAAAGGGGTTTTCTGTGCTCGCCCTGGGTGGAAGAGGTGGCCTGAGTGATGCTTCTATTTTATAATGCCAAACACTGTAACCTCCAAGCACTGTAATAGACTATTGAAAAATCTAGATTGTTCCAGAATATCCAGTTAGTATGGACACTACAGTCAGAGTGACCATAACTGAGACAGCTCTCCCCATACTCATTCTACTATGAAGGAACTGTGACCCCTTCTTTTCCTTTCTTAGCATCTCTTTCGGGACAGAGAAAGGGGTGGGAGAGGAAACACCACACGGCCAGAGGTGCCATCAGTTGCTAGAAGTCAGATGCAGAGATGATTTTGCTTCTTGCCCTTTCCTAAGAAGTTTGGGACAAAGTGAATTGCAATGCTACTGCACAGACGATTTAGGGAATCCCTCGAATGGAAGGAAGAGTAACTCCTAATTATGCGGGACAGTGATCCTATTCTAGGCCTGTGCTGAAGTCGAAGAAGTCCTCATGCTGGAAAGGTGCTACCGTGAATAGTTAGGTGGAAATACCAGGTCGGCAAAGCGGGGCAAATGGGCACGTCGCGTCAATGTGTCGGGCACAAACTCACTCACACTAAATGTCTTGATTAGTTTCTTTCCCCGAATCCCTTTTCTTCAGTCCTGCTTCTTAGCCAGGGCCCATGACAGGAACGTTTAACAGAAAAGCTGGGAAGGGTTCTATCTACCCCGCTTAAAAAATACCTTTGCTTAAAAACACTTATATATCCAGTGATCAGCGATTAAGAGGTGAAAATAATTAACTACTCAGTAGTTGAATTCTACTAGTTATCAAAAGTCATGGCCTACTGGAACCAGCGGCACTACAAATGGAAGGCATGCTGCATTTCTTAAAGCTTCTTCTGATGCTCGATACGTCTCTTGCAGTGTTAATTGCACTTAAAACACATCTGTTTTTTTCATTTAATCTCTGAAATCTGTTCCTTTTTTTTCTTCATTTATAAAAAGAGGAAAGGGCTCAATTTATCATTTGCTCTATAGCTCTCTGAATTTGATAGAGATTCCAAGCAGATTTGTGTGATGAGTATAAGGGGAGCGGAGTACAGCTGCTTTCTGGAGCAAATGAAACTTCTCATCATGACCCTTCAGAGCTTGGACTGCAGGGGCTTCAAATACTTGCGGTAAGATTCATGGACCTGCAGGGAAGGGAGAGAGAAAAAAAATCACTGACAAGCAGCTGGCGATGTAAAACAGCATACTTTTAATTGAGAAATTATCTGGACCTTATGTGGACCCTGATTTGAAAAACTAAAGGGGAGGGGCGCCTGGGTGGCGCAGTCGGTGAAGCGTCCGACTTCAGCCAGGTCACGATCTCGCGGTCCGGGAGTTCGAGCCCCGCGTCAGGCTCTGGGCTGATGGCTCGGAGCCTGGAGCCTGCTTCCGATGCTGTGTCTCCCTCTCTCTCTGCCCCTCCCCCGTTCATGCTCTGTCTCTCTCTGTCCCAAAAAATAAATAAACGTTGAAAAAAAAAATTTTTTTTTTAAATAAAAAAAAAGAAAAACTAAAGGGGAAGAAAAAACGGAGTCAATTAGGGGATTTGGACATTGATTGGGTAGTTCATGAAATTATTCTTAATTTGTTTAGGTGGGAGAATGGTTCTGTGGTTACGTTTTCAAAACTCGTATCTTTTAGAGATACCTACTGAAATATCTATGGATACAGTTATCTGGTATCTTGGATTTGTTTCAAAATAATCCCAAGGGGAGAGGGTGGGGGGTTGGGGGGGTTCAGGTGAAACACATTGGCCGTGAGTGTGTCACTGAAGTGTGACCAAGGGTCCATAGGGGTGTACATGTATTCTGTTTTTTGCATATGGTTGAAAGTTTTCAGTTAGTTATTAAAAAGTCACGGAAATGAAAAACCTGCATACTGTGGGAACGACCCAGTTCCTTTCTGGATCTGTTACTCAAACAAAGTGACTAAGTGGCCACAGGAGCTTCCAAAGCTTTCACACAGGTGAGTCACTCTGAGGTCTTTCCTGCCTTAATTTTTTATTTTTATTTTTTTTTAATGCTTATTTATTTTGAGAAAGAGAGAGTGCGTGAGCTGGGGAGGGGCAGAGAGAGAGGGAAAGAATCCCAGGGAGGCTCCATTCTGACAGCAGAGAGCCTGATGTGGGGCTCAAACTCATGACCTGAGCTGAAATCAAGAGCCGTAAGCTTAACGGACTGAGCCACCCAGGCGCCTCTCCTGCCTTAATATTTAAATAAGGAGTTTCAAAAGGTGATAAAACATTGTTTTTGGTACCTCTGCTTTGTTCAGTGGGGACTTCTTGGCCCACTCAAATAAGTTTTCATACACGTTCCCATCATAACGGCCGAGCACAGAGCCGAGTGTCACATCCTGAAAGTCAAACGCATCAACCAAAGCAACAGCATCTGGGCGAATCACAGTCAGCAGCTCCTTAATGCGCTGATTTACTTGGGTAATTTGAGACTCCGTCATGATGCCTCCCTAAGAGGAACGGAACAGGCAAACGTTTAGACATATATTCACGTATGCCGACAGATATTCACATATACGTGCACATACGCAACTGTAAAGTAGACCACGACTATTTTTCTAGCAAAGAAAAGGACTTAAATTCAGCAAACACTGACCTGCAGAAAGTCCCCTGCCTTTTGACTGACTCCATACAGGCAGTACAAGAGACATAAATTCTTCAAGACAGTGTGGATGGACTTATCTTGGATTTTGAGGAGTTTTTCTGAAAAGAGCTTAACTACCACATAGTGGCAATGTGCCTAGATAAAAACACACCAGAAGGAGAGAACCTTTGAAAAAGATTCAATGCACAGCAATGAGGGTTTCTGCACTAAGAAAACGGGGTGGCATTGGGTGGGGTGAAGAATGGAGAGGGAGACAGGAAGGAGAGAGGGAGGGAGGGAGGGAGGGGGGAAGGGAGCATGACCACCGACCTCGCTTGCTCGAACAAGGTCAATGGAAGTTAGATTCCATGCTACCTCCTTGCTTTCTCTGTGAATCACTTCATTTTGAAGGTTTTTTGCAGCAATTTCTACTAATCTGTTAAGAAATGAAAGAAAACTGGAGCTTGCAGGAAATGATGAGCGGAACTCAGGCTTCCTGCTCTTCCATCGGGCCCCAGCCCCCAGAGCTCCCCCCACCAGCTGCCAATTCCAGCTCCTAAGGGTGGGCTCACCTGGCTGCGCGGAGTTTATAGGCTTCCGTTAGGCTGTCGGGGCTGTCGATGTCCACCACAGTCGGCCAGACCGCGACCTGCTGCGGCTGGATGCGCTGACTGGGCAGGTCATTCAAGTAGGACACCATACCACACATCAACTTTCCTGAGTGCACCTGGTCATAACTTTTCATCAGGAACCTACAAATCACCGGTACACATGCCTTCAGTACCTACACTCTCATGACACAGAGGCAAACTCTTGCAATGACTCTAAGCTGGATGACAGGTGTTTCCTACTCACTCGTCTGACCATGAGATAAAAACAGTGGGTCAGGATGGAAGGCAAAACCACAGACTACAGGAACAAATAGAACGTGAAGAGCAAACACGGGAACAGGAACCGATGAAGATGACGCAAACATTCTCGACAACGGCGAAATCGCAAATCAGGTTCTCACCTAGCCGTCTGCAGCATCATGACAGTGTTCTCTCCCTCAAAGGTGCAGGTGGGGGTAAAATTGACATAAATGTTTGGAAGGCCGCTGCAGTGAGAATAGCCATGCCCGCCACAAGCCATCCGACAAGCTTCGATGGCAGCATTAGTTGTCCAGGAGGTGAAAGCCTTCAACCCGGCGGTGAGGGCATGAAGCTGGAGGGGGAAAGCACAGGCCATCAGAACGTGGGTGACGCCAGCAGTCTGGTCCGGGATGCAGCGAGGAGCACTCTTCCTCACCTAGGTGCCAGTCACTTGCAACATCACACTGGCATGCGTGCGAACAGAAGCACGATCATTATCAGTGGCCTGAATTAGTGTTCCCACACTCCCAGTTCCCACTGCCAAACTGTTCCGCTTGGCAAAAAGTCACCAACTATGTTCCTTTGATCAACCAATGAGCAACATAGTACAGTACTTAAAAACAAAACCCACGTATCTTCATACGTGATCCACTTTCAATTAAAAAAAAAAAATTCTTTTGAGAATATATGGATTCTTTACCAGCAATCCCAACAATTAGTTCTCTCTGGACATTATCCAACAGGCAAATCTCAAACGGGAGGGTGCCCACAAGCGAATGAGTAAACACATACCTCGGGCAGTTCACTCAGGTCCCCTTGGCCAATGTCCTCATTAATCCGATGGTAGGTCTCCTTCATGTACGCGCCGACAAACTGGAAGGCGTAGGCAGTAGCCAGGAGTGGGAAGAGTTTATACTGCTGGGTCTGAAAATCCAAAATCTGTGGTTCTGGTTCACTAAAGGATACAGAAGAAAAAGAAGTAAACACTCACATGGAACTTACCAGGTGCCAGATTCTAGTCTAAACACTTTGATATATTGCAGCGGCTATTATTTTCTCTGTTACACAGAGGAGAAAACAAGAGGTGAAAAACCTGCCTGAGGTCACACAGCTAATACGTGGCAGATCCTCAATTTAAGTCTAGCTGTTTGGCTACAGAAGACCCTGTTCTCAACCGCCTTGTTGAACTGCCTAGGTCACAGAATTTTCTAGCTGTGAAGTTCATATCTAAGTCTTTGCAGTATGACTAAGGAAACTGTATCTCACAGCAACATACAAAATCAGAATCAACTTCGCAGAAGGAAGGCAATGATAAAAACATTTAACACTTAGATAGCTGAATAAACTATTTTAACCACAATTCTGGAGAAGTCTCAATGAACAGAATTAAGTATCTGGTGTCTAAGCAGGTCAGCTCTTACTGATTTCTTTATTCCTTCTGTAAGAGTTAAATAAAAAAGGTTATCGGGGGGGGGGGGGGGGGGGGGCGGTGCCTGGGTGGCTCAGTCGGTTGAGTGGACGTCCAACTTCAGCTCAGGTCATGATCTCACGGTTTGTGACTTCGAGCCCTGTGTCGGGCTCTGTGCTGATGGCTCAGAGCCTGGAGGCTGCTTCGGATTCTGTGTCTCCCTCTCTCTCTGCCCTCCCCTGCTCGCACTCTGTCTCTCTGTCTCTCAAACATGAATAAATGTTAAAAAAAAATTTTTTTTAATTAAAAAAAAAAAAAAAGGTTGTCGGGGAGTCACGTTCAAGTGAAAGGCAGCAGTAAGAACTATGGCCGGGAACACAAGAGGGAATCAAGTTTCACGCCACTTTCACCAAACCCAATTCATAGTTGTTAGTAGCAATTAAGGATTTTCAAATTGCCTTTAGTGCTCTGAACATTTCAATTGTAGAGCTCAGGTAATATTACTGTTTTTCTTAGAAGGCTAAAAATAACGTGACCAGTCTCATCTTTCCACTTAAGATCCGGCACGCTGCCATCTTAGCTAATTTTGCGTAGCCAGTGAGTATTCTCTGTATCACATTTGAAAATTTCGGTATGTGAATGGGGTCAAAGGTAGGTCTTCGGCACTGATGCCACCCTTACCCTGGCTTGAGTTCAGACTGGTGCCTCACAGCGCTGTATCTGATGGCAATGGTGCAAGCCTTGGATAGAGACCGAGCGGCTTCTCCTACGAGGAAGGACCTGACAAACACCATGGTCCCGTAGGTCAGCTTGTTACTCACGGGCTTCACGTACGTGCCATCAGGCTTCACCTGGACAAAGAACACGGGACTGATGCTTCCTTCTGTTAAACCCAACTGGCAGGTGGGGCTTGTGATTCTCCAAGTTTGGTCCCCAGACTGGCAGCATCTCCTGGGAACTTGCTTGAAATACAAAATCTCAGTCCCCATCCTGATCTACTTTAAACAGCCCTCCAGGTGATTCCGACACATGCTGAAGTCTGAGACCTGCTGGTTTAGCAAACTAGAATATGCTCTTCATACCCGCCAACTGCTTTTGATTTCATGGTCATTAATAAAAGAAGCATTGGGAATAAAACTCTATTATTCCCTTCTAAAAGAACAGACCCTTCTAACCCCGTGGTTATCAACAGCTGCCGAAACCCCAACGTTTGACGCCTCTGCTCCTCTAAATATACCTGGGCATACTTCATCAGCATGTTTTCTCTGGGAATACGATAATTGTCCATCTTCAGGTAGCCATTATCCATCTCATCATAGCCAAACTTGGGGCCGATATCGCCAACAGTAATACCTACCACAGAAGAAAGGAAAGTCACCAGATGTTTACGCTCTGCGATTCCTGGCTGGCACTGGCCTCTTCAGCTGTGTGTTCTACTTTCTGCAGAAGAAAGTGATCGGTTTAGCTCTTTACCTCAACACCAGATGAACAGTTCTAACCTGGCAAAGGCTTATGGGTCCCAATTTCACGAATCGGTACGATGAAGGCATGTAATCCATAGCACTTGCCCTTTGTGATGAGCTGGGCAAGAACTATCGCATGATTTGAGGTCTTTCCAACTGTAACATCAAAGAGAATGAGACAGAGAAGTGAGTGCAAGCATTCTTACACTTTCAAAGGATAGAAATGAGGCGGAAAAGCCATATGCTAAACACCATAAGCCGGGAACTCTCTGGGCGTCTTATGACGGCACCATACCCAGTTTTCAGAAAGAAATCCACTTAAGCGGATAGTTATGAAAATGTATTGAATTTTGGTAAAGCAATCCTTTGTTTTACATATATGTAAAAGCTTTTATACAAGTTTTATTGAGATATTATTAACCCATCATATTTATAAGTTTAAGGTGTACAGCCTCTTGGTTTGATAGTAATCCTCCATTTTAAAAAGACTTTGCTTTCTTTTCTACTTTTTTCTCATTTGTTTACATAAAAAAAATTTTTTTTTAAGATAACCATAAGACCACTATTCATTTCCTTTTTCTCTCTTACGGAACTGCTTTCCAGAACAGTGGCCACTAGCCACATGGGGCTCTTTACATTTAAATTAATTATAACCAAGCAGGGAATACTAAGTTACTTTAAATGACGACCAAGGAAACTGAGCTAACGATAGGAATGTTGGGAAGAGGGGCGCCTGGGCGGCTGAGTTGGTTGGGCAACTGACTTCGGCTCAGGTCATGATCTCACTGTCCGTGAGTTCAAGCCCCGCGTCGGGCTCTGTGCTGACAGCTCAGAGCCTGGAGCCTGCTTTGGATTCCGTGTCTCCCTCTCTCTCCCCCTTCCCTGCTCATGCTCTGTCTCTCTGTCTCTTGATAATAAATAAACGTTAAAAAAAAAAAATTAAAAAAAAAAAAAAAAGGAATGTTGGGAAGAAAAATTAAGAAAAGAGAGTAAGAGGCTGAACTCTCTATGTTGTAAATATAGACATATCTAGAACATGCACTGTAAGAGACTGTGAAACAGCTCAGAAGAGCTTAAGGCTGAAGAGTTCTCTCCAGACTTCAAAATGATATTCTTGGACAAGCTCTACATTCTACACACAATCTTGTAATGACTCTTTGAAACATTCAAGAAACGCTAAAAATGTCACATACGTCCACCCGGCCACCACTTGATGGAGGTCACGGTAGGGCTGTTGAGAATGAACTCCTGAGTTTCAGGGTCGTAAGTGGCTGTGGTTTCCAACCCTCGGAGATGAGTTCCTAAGGAAATAAGTTACATTCACTTCGGGTAAAATATGGGCAAAAAAAAAACACAACAAAACACAGGGTTAAATCTCCTGCCTCCTCCTTTCAGCTCTAGAAACAGCTCAGAGAACAACAAAATCTAAAGGCAACAAAACATTTGTATATGAGCTACAAATAGCTGATAACCAAGATACGTTAATTTCCTATCTTTTTTTTTTGTTTTTGTTTTTTTTTTACAGAAAACTCTATGGGGGTGCCTGGCTGGCTCAGCTGGTGAAGCCTGTGACTCCTGATCTCAGGGTCATGAGTTCAAGCCCCACACTGGGTGTGGAGTGTACTTAACATAAAAATTAAAACAAACAAACAAACAAACAAACTCTACATCTCAACATGGGGCTTGAATTCATAACCCCGTGATCAAGAGTCACGTGCTCCACTGACGGAGCCAGCCAGGCATCCCCATCATTTCCTATACTTAAACCAGACAACTCCTATTAGGTTGAAAATATGTCAAGCATGTTCTGTTTCTACACTTGAAATTGATTCACCTCTATGACAGTGGATTTGTAACATGACTTAAATCAACCAGAAGAAAATGTAAAGGCATTTTAGAATCATATTTTCAGAAGATCACAGGATATGAACATAACAGGGAAGCTAAACGTCTCTTTAACACCTCTAAGCTTTAGTATGCCAACGTCAACTCACGTTTTGTGTTTACCACACCAGTTCAACATTCTGGACTTCTCTATTTACGAAGACTAAGATAACAGGTGACAGAAAGAGACTCCAGCCAAAGTTCTTGTAAATTAAGGACTTATTTCAGAGGGATGGCTAGAATAGAAAATGAGACTTAAAAAAAAACTATAATCACTATGGGGAAAAAGAGCCAGAGCTGTGACTTTTGGATTTCTAAAGATCAAAGAATAAGGTGTGAGTTTTCCAATACCAGGCCTTTAACTTCCACCTGGCTGGTTCCTTAGCGTGACAAGGAAGAGCTCCCGGTTTCAGACGTTTATTGGAGACGGACAAGGGGTCATGCGTTAGATCCTAATATAAATGTGCCAAAATTCTTTGAAAACAGTTATGGAAAAATGTTCTAAGTGACACTCCCTCTAATAACACTACCCTGAAGCAAATGCTGAGGACCTTTTTACCAGACTGGTTTGATAATGACAGACCTCATTAAACACTTACACTTTGAACATTTAGAAACTTCCAAGTGGAGTTACAGAAACGGCCACTTTATGAGGGATCCACAACCTTCCCAAGTGTGAATCCAGGAACCAGATACTAAGACTCATTTCACCACAGAAGGTTTTTGGGTTTTTTTTAGCCAAAGAAGTTTTTATAGAAAAAGAAGTAATACAGTAACAGAACAGATAGTGACAAATTGTTTGCAAATGCACAGCCGAACCAAACAGTACTCCACTTTCAGTCTTGTGAAATATGACTCAGCACCAAGAGCCAAACTGGCTGTAAAATCAAGATGAAGTTGTACACACAGAAGGAGCAAGTGTGGCAAACATACATCAGACCAGTTGTTCTGAAACCTCTAAGTAGGAGCAGAGAAGACAGAAGGAAATGAATAGCAAACACAGATACCAATTCAGACCAGATAACAGGGACAGCCACCATCTCCCAGACCAATGGCCTAGAAGTGCGGCTTATCTTATTTTTGAAATAACCTTTGGCCAAGCCAACTTCAGAACTTTACTGAATCACGGCACAAAAAAAGTCAAAGTATAAAATGCTCACATTATGGTTATATGAAGCCACTCATTTCCCGGAAGCAAGTCAAAGAGCACATGTACTATTAAGCTGTGTTTCTTCTGGAATTTGTGCAAGTTCATTAAGCTATCAGTAGCAAAGGTAATGAGAGTAATAAAGAAAAAAAGATGGGTTCCGATTCCACATGCACACAAATCCTACGTAACTCCAGTGAACTTGAAAACCCACTCAGGAAACAAATCCTTGACCTACTGAAGGGGAACCATGAAAAAGAATAATCAGCCTATCTCTGTGCTAACATAACCTTTAATTTCCACTGACCAAGGCAATGTCTACGCCAAGACTTGTATACGCGAAAAGCCTGGACTCCGCAGAAAGATCACGGTAGGTGGCGATGCCATTGCTAACCTGTGGTGGGCTCTCCCTGTTTGCTAAGCTTGCAGAGTCCCACCCAACCCAGAAGGTAGACTGAATGCACCATACCATGGCCCATCTCTGTCTGGGCATAAGTGCCAATGATCTCCAAGTTCCAGGCGGGCATGAAGAAGCGCTCCTGTTGTTCCGCGGTTGCCTGGTGAAGTAAAGTAGGCAAGAACATGCCCAAGTGAAGATCCAGAGGCTCAGGCCGCCCTCGGTGCACAAAACTTCGAAGAAATACCAAGGACGGGCATTTGAGAGAAGAGTCATCAGGTGTGAGAGAATCAGCAATGTGAACAGAGTAAAGGGAAGGAGAAAAAAAAATTCTTTTAAGTATGGGTTAGCTGGGTAGACTTTATCATGGATAGGAGCACTGCCCCCTTTTGTATTACTTTCATAAACTCTTGGCAAATTCCATTTTCCTTAATTTGGCGAGAAGTTTTTTCTTAAGCGACTCAACCCTTGGATAATTAATCTGGGTTGAGGACTGGCTTCCGATTCCAAAGCCTGTGCAGCGCAGAAATATGCGAGTCGGGCAGAGGATTCCACCCTTGCAATTAAACCAAAGGAAATAAAAAACGTGAAGAGGTTGTATGGAATGGAGAATTCAAGTTGTACAATGATTTACCCTGATGAGAAGGTGAGACCGGAGAACTTCGGTCTCTCAGGCCGACAATACGCTCCCCCAGATAAAGTTTCTCCTAGATGCATTTTCAAGAACGCTTCCAGGCTGGAGTGCTTTGTGCCCATAAAACATCCAGCACAGATCCACACCCCTCACGTGAATCTGGTAATTTCATTCAGATTCATCACAAATATCCAGCCAGGCCCTACGGAAACAATTTAATACAAAAATGGGCAGTGCTCTGCATCTGGTAATTACGTGCAGAAATAAAAAGAGACATGCAATTTCTAGGAAAGACCATAATAATAATAATTACAAATAACAGATTCATGCATTACAAGGCGGTTAAACGTGATTTATCACTAATGATAATAAACATCTCAGGTTTAGTAATTTTGAATCCACTTAAAAAAAATGTATTTCATTTATTGTTTTTTTTTTTAAGTAGGCTCCACACCCAGCATGGGGCTTGAACTCATGGCACTGAGATCAAGAGTCACATGCTCTACCAACTCAGCCAGCCAAGTGGCCCCGGAATCCACTTTCTAAAGTCATTCTTTTCCATTTAAAATCTGCAGGTGCCTTAGACTTGTGTGAATTTATTTCCAATAGGAAGCAGATTGATACGCCTTTGTTCTTCTTCCACATGGCTGGCATTCTATTTAACTTCCAGCTCTAACTTCATCAACTATATACTGCTCTTGTTATTCTATTAGAAATGAACTGACACAACATTTCAGTTTTAAAATTTCTCAGTTTGTTCCGAAAGTAAGGAGGGACATGACCGGGGCACGCTGCCCAGGCAAGAGCCGATCAACTGTCTTCCAGTCGGGTGGCTGGGCTTTCAGCTATCCGATCACATAAAAATCAAAGAACGTGCAACCGATGTGCTCATTTCACAAAGAAATTAGATTGAGGTGAGTTAAGTGCCTTCAGATCAAGAAGATAATGGCAGAGTGAGGACAAGAATCCCACCACCTAATCACATCTTCTGATCGGGGCAGTTCTTATCCAAGTGCAATGAGGACCGAGCACAATGATGAGGACACCAGGAAACCTTGCCCAGATCAGAGCAGCCATCCTAGGAAGCAGCAAATGGAAATCCCGTAAGGTGTCAGCACTGGTGGAAAATGGGTGAAAGGTCCATGGGATCTCTCTCTGCTATTTCTGCAACTTCCTACGAATTGATCATCATTTTAAAATAAAAAGTTAAAAAAATAGTGGAAATCCTCAGATAAACACATTCATGTGATGAGAGAGAGTGCTTTCACTCACAAACAGGAATGCCACTGTCTCCAGTTTCGAAAAGGATGGTACCTAGGAAGAAAAATAAATGTACACCTAGGACGCAACAGAAGAAAACTCTTTGAACCAGGGCTGAAAACTGAGGCTTGGGACCAGCCACTTTTAGGGCTGAAAGACTACTATGCGTTACTAGAACCCAGGGCAACTGCTGGTAAAGGCAGGGCCACTCTGAAGCACCCATCAGACTCCTGGGGGGGGTCTGCATCAGGGTGCCGTATAATGGAGCAACAAATACCAAGGTTACACAAATACACTTAGCAGGGCAGGGGTAAACTATTGTAATCAGAAACCGTTTTGAGGGGCACCTGGGTGGCTCAGTGGGTTAAGCCTCAGGTCATGATCTCACAGCTCCTGAGCTCAGGCCTCGCACAGGGCTCTGTGCTGACAGCTCAGAGCCTGGAGCCTACTTCAGATTCGGTGTCCCTCTCTCTGCCCCTCCCTCTCTCACTCTCTGTCTCTCCAAAATAAATAAACATTAAAAAAAAAAAGAAAGAAAAAGAAACCGTTTTGAGACCAAAGAATGTTTTTAGGAGAAAAATGTCTCTTGTGACTAAGATAAGGACTATTCACAAGTGGATGAAATTTAGACACGTTGCAAGGAGAAAGTGACTGGATAGTTTTTGTTTTTATTTATTTATTTTTACTTAAATCAAGTATTTGTTGCATAAAGCTGGTTATGCATGATAAAGATTATATATTATTTTTAAATAATTTATTTTGAAATTATAAAGGACGAACATTTTGCTATGGTGAAGCGGTGCAGTCAATTCTTTTAAAACCATTAACACCTGGGGCGCCTGGGTGGCTCAGTCGGTTGAGCGTCTGACTTCGGCTCAGGTCATGATCTCACAGCTTGTGGGTTCGAGCTCCGCATCGGGCTCTGTGCTGACAGCTCGGAGCCTGGAGCCTGCTTTGAATTCTGTGTCTCCCTCTCTCTCTGCCCCTAACCCACTCGCATTCTGTCTCGGTCTCTCTCAAAAATAAATAAACTTAAAAAAACAAAACAAAACAGAAAAAAAAAACATTGACACCAAAAGGCCTGCCCAGTATCTGCTACGTGATACTGGGCTGGAAAGGCTGGTAGCCAATGCTGAGGACAAATTATTAGACTGATAATATATAAGAAAGAAAGAACTCAAAATAGCATCTCCATGGACAGCATGATTATAATGCCAGGGAATCAACAATAAAATACCATCAATAATAAGTGAACTTAGAAAAGCTGTAGGCTGTAAGGAAAAAAACCCACTGCATTATTATCCATTAGGACCATTAAAGGAGATATATCAGGAAAGAGAAAAACAATTTATAAAAGCAACAAAATGTTTAAAAATGTTTAAGTAACTTAGCTCAGGATATTAAAGATTTAATTAAGAAAAAAATATCAGGGGTGCCTGGGTGGCTCAGTCAGTTAAGCGGCTAACTTTGGCTCAGGTCATGATCTCGCTGTCCATGAGTTCGAGCCCCGCGTCGGGCTCTGTGCTGACAGCTCAGAGCCTGGAGCCTGTTTCAGATTCTGTGTCTCCCTCTCTCTGACCCTCCCCTGTTCATGCTTTGTCTCTCTCTGTCTCAAAAATACACGTTAAAAGAAAAAGAAAATTAAAAAAAAAAAATATCAGCACTAATGGGATGGATAAAAGATAAATAACAGAAAAGAAATTGCTAAATCCTGGTCAAGATGTCAGTCCTTTATTATAATAAAGATAATACTTCCAAGGAAATATAAGGATTTAATGTAACACAGATTTGAAATTCCTGTAGAATATAATTTAGATTTTGACAACTTAAGATCATAATTCTCCCAGAAGTATATAATAACACCAAATATGTAGGTCTTAAAATGTAACAATAGCAGGCTTATCTTACTAGATTTTTAAATATCTTACAAAACAATAATGAACCAGTGTATGACATTTATGAGAAAAATGGACAAATCAACGTAATATTTTTTTTAATTTTTTTTTAACGTTTTTATTTATTTTTGAGACAGAGAGAGACAGAGCATGAACGGGGGAGGGGCAGAGAGAGAGGGAGACACAGAATCGGAAACAGGCTCCAGGCTCTGAGCCATCAGCCAGAGCCTGACGCGGGGCTCGAACCCACGGACCGCGAGATCGTGACCTGGCTGAAGTCGGACGCTTAACCGACTGCGCCACCCAGGCGCCCCGTCAACGTAATATATTTTAAGGTTCCAGAAATAAATAGAAACTCGTAAAACTCTAAGAAGAACCGGAAAGAATTAACAATGAGAAAAAAAAAAAACCCACTAGTTAATAAAACATAAAATTAGTATGGGATTCATGCATCACTCTATACCATATACAAGTCAAAGCATTAAGCATCAATCAATCAAACAAAAAAAACCTGTTAGAAAATAGAGAATAATTATCCAAGCTATGGGGAAAAAATTTTATACCCACTCAGAGAAGGATGCATTAAATACAGAAAGCCAAAACGTTTAACAAAACAGACGGCAATAGAAAAAACCACTGGAAGGATACTATATAACCATGTAAGATCAACACACAGATTCTACTGAATCAATACTCAGAGAAAAGTCCAGTTCATACATAGGAAATGTATACAGTAAGCCAACACATGTAATAACATCCAGGCTCGCTGGCACTGGAAAATTAAAACTTCAACTCTTAGATATGAAAGTAGCAAAAGCATTTAAAGTAACCACGCTGACGGGGTGTATGGAGACACAGTATGCTAGCAAGTCCCTAAATACACTATAAAAAGGTTCTGTGTTAAACTATGAAATGGAGGCTATACAATGTTCCTTTCAATACAGTAATTCACATCTGAGAAAGATATTCTGAAGGCATAACTCCAAAGGACACAGTTTTTAATAAAGAAGTTTATATCATTATTAAAAACAATAGCGGGGAATTAGAACAGCCCAAAAACCACGGGAGCGTGTCTCACGAGAAGTTCAACAGGGAAGAGACTCCGAAGAAAGAGAACAGGAGACAGAGCAGTGAAAATACAAGTGGAGAAAAACTAGTGGCTTACACAATCAAGTTGACGATCTATTTCTCGAGTTTCAAAGGAAGAAAGGTGCTTTAGTTCATATTTGAGTATTAGAGATGGGAAGGTGCAGATATAGCCCATCAATATTCCAGGATGGTAACTACGTATTATATAAGCTCTATTTTCCTGAATAACAACAACAGAAAACAAAGCAAGAATTGCTGTAAAGTGGCCACAACTTGAAATGAACAAGTATCTGTCAAGACCAAACATACCACCTGCTTTGTGACCCGGAGAAATGTATGGCCAGGATGATTATCACTGGACCACGTTCCACAGACGGTCCCTTCAACACCAGAACCCCACGGTGCACCCCTCAGCCCACACCTCTGCCTTTGCTTAAGGGTACAGACCCAGAGACCAAATGTGCGTCCGGTTTTGTGCACCTACACAGACAGGTGAGTATTTAGAGGAGAGAAGACAGAAAACAGGTGATCGAGACTTCGTGCAAGGGACTGAATTTTAAGATTCTTGAGGATCCTGGGATGAGCCTGAGCAATACCATCTCCTCACTTCTCCGCAGCCACCTAGGGCTGAAAGAATCCCAAACTCAACGTGACCGTCAACTCTGTGACAATACTTTAGACAATTGTCATTAACCATTCAATGTTCCAGAGGCTCAGGATTTCCTCCCTCTGCACAATCTGCTCTATTTCCAGTCTCTTTGATGTTGAAGGACTTCTTATTCTGACCCAGTCACCGGACGCAAATGAACTGACAGCCTGGTGCTCCCGGAAAAGGACAGTAGCAGACACAGCACGACAAACACCAATATGAATGAACAAGATTCCAGCAAAGCAGCAAGACCCAATCTCACAACCCTGTTCTCTAAAATACAGAGATTAAGACAAAGCTGGTTCAAATACAAGAAAATATCCGAAAAATAAAGGCAGCAAAGGAAAGAAAACTAACAAATGCAAACTCACCCAGAACAACATAGGATCTCAGTCCAATTTCTGGGCTCCTCAAGCCGGTAAACTTCAAGTTCCAGTTTCTTCCTCTTTCAAAATTTAGGGCAAGTATACACTTACATTGTAGTTTACAGAGGCAGAAAGGTTAGACCGATATACATATCAGGCCTATTTAGCCTCAGAATAATTTACATCTTTATGCCTCCTATAAATAGCACCACTGTAAGTCAAATTCCACAATGATGCATACAAAAACAAAACAAAGGGCTCTGTACCACAAAACTATTTTAAGATTACAAAACTCTCCCTCTCTTTCTCTCCACCACCTCCCCGCACCAGGATGACTGTAAGAGTGTTACATTCCTGCCCTTAGGCAGGTTACTTTAGCGTTGGCCATCCCCGGAGCTCAAGTCCTGGGTGTCTTGGCCGGGTGTTCGAGTTCGTAAGACAACATCACGACAGAACCTGCAGCTCTCACAGGGATCATGATAAAGAACATCTTAAACCATTTCACAAATCAAAAAGCACCAAATCAAACACAAAAATGAAGGGTATCTCCGTCCCTTCCTCTTTTCCTTATTTACATAATGGAAGCATTATGGTAATTAAGGAATGAGACTCGGCAGCTCAAATTCAAAACCCCCAAACCTGCCAATGGCCTTGTCTATGAAAACAAACCTCTTTCACCTTAAGACCAAGCACAAAACTTTTTTGAGTAGGGCATTTATGAACAATTTAACCAATGACTGACAATACAAAGTCCAAAAACACGTAAAAGGAAAAGATATAATAAAAAGACTACTGTAGTCGGGGCGCCTGGGTGGCTCATTCGGTTGAGCGTCAGACTTCGGCTCAGGTCACCATCTCACAGCTCGTGAGTTCGAGCCCCCACATCCGGCTCTGTGCTGACAGCTCGAAGCCTGGAGCCTGCCTCGGATTCTGAGTCTCCCTCTCTCTCTAACCCTCCCCTGCTTGCATTCTGTCTCTCTCAAAAGTAAATAAACATTAAAAAAAAAAAAAAAAAAAAAAGAAAGAAAGAAAGACTACTGTAGTCAAATGCAGAGAATCCTGAACCTTTCCCCAAACTGCCCTACAGCCCAGCTAGCAGGCAATGGAAGAAAGATTAAGACACTTAAATGCTCCAACCCTCTGCCCCGCCCAGAAAATCAGCATCTTCAGCTTCATTAAAGCAGAGAGGCAACTTCCAGATGTTGCTGAGCCATTAACACTCACAAGAATTTGCAACAAAGTCATCTGTATAATAGACACCAACACAATTTTGCCATGTTTCAATCCTATCTTTCCAAACTGCTCAACAGTCATTAAAATGGGGTACATGTGAAGCAGGGGTAAAAAGGCTTTCAGAAGGAACAGTGGAGGATGAGAGTCCTGGGCACATTTATGGGGAAATGACCTATGAGAAAACAAGAAGCTGGATTTTATTTAAGGTTTGACATCTGAAAGACCAAATCCCAAAAGGGTAGCAGCAGGAAAAGACGAACACCAGGGGTCATTTGTCAATTTAAGTCCTGAGGTGGGTTACCCACGGACCCTCAAATGTGGACTAACCGTGGCCCATTTCCGTCTGGGCGTAGGTGCCAATTATCTCCAATCCTTTGCAGGAGAGCAGCCATTTCTCTTGCTGAGCAGTGGTGCCCTGATTCAGCAAGGTGGGAATAAACATGGAGTAATTGAGGCTCACAGGTTCCACAAAATTGACCAAATGTATTCTACAGGAGAGAAAAGAAAAGGGATCTCAGCCTTACTCTAGAAACTGCATTCTACTACCCATTCTTGTCAGACAGCCATGGCCCTCAGGGACTGAGGTTAGGACAATCTGAAGCCTTCTCTCAAGAAATTACATCAGAAGTTTACCATTTCCCCAGCAAAAAGGCCAAATCCAGTGGTATCTACTGCCTCCCCCTCAAGTCATTTCAGGGCCAGAAATCCTCTTTAATTCTACACTTCATCCAGGAAGCAAATTCTACCCATGTTTTATAGCTTAGAAACCCCTGTGTTTTTTGTTTTGTTGGTGTCATTTGTTGGTTTGATTGGTTGGATTCTTTGGAGTGTGTGTGTTTATTTTCAGATTTTACTTGTTCTGAAAATCAGAAGGAACCCCATAGGACATTTATTTGTAGGACTGTTAACAAAAGCAACTAAATAGTTTAATCTTTCCCTAGATAAATAAAGCAAACATCTAGGATAGTAAATATATACTATACCCCAGGGCCAAACCACAGATCTCTAAAAGTCTTCTGAGTTTACAGATGGGTAAGTAGGTAATGTGAGAATATTAAACGTTTACTGCTGATGATCTTTGATAACCACTCCAGATTAAAGGAATTCCAATCATACTAAAATTCAGTCTTCAACTATTTTCTCATAAAACAGAATCTGTGGGTGCACCCGAGTGGCTTAGTCGGTTGGGGATCTGACTCTTGATTTCGGCTCAGGTCACGATCTCACAGTCATGAGATTGAGGCCCTCGTTGGCTCCCCGATGATGCCTGCTTGAGATCCTCTCTCCCTCTCTGTCCCTCCCCTGCTTGTACACCTGCATGCTCTCTCAAATAAAATAAATAATAAAACAAACTGTGCAATAGTCAAAATACAATTTACATATGCCAGTCGGCTTGGTTATGCCATTAAAGATTTTACTGGGGTCTATTTTACTCTACCTACCTACCTACCTACCTATCTATCGATGTTAAAGGACAAAACAAGTGTCACCTAACTGCTTTTCACAACTCTGCAAGGAATGAATAGGAAGCAGTGTCACCGGTTTATCTTGGTCTGTCCAATGAGGACAGCATGAATTAAAAGAAAGAGGGAGAAGGCTATCAGTTCACTTTTGGGGATTGAATCCCAACCCCACCGCCTTTAGGTTGGAAGATCACCTTTAAGGGTGCTGTGGACAAGCTGAAACATCTAAGGAGTGCCTGGATCCGAGAAACATCAAAAATGCCCTTTTAACCCAGAGATTCGAGACTTTTTACACCAGTGTCAAATGTCAATTTAAACTAAGTGGAGAACAAGAGGAAAAAGGAGGGGTATGAATAGAAGAAGTGAATTGAGTTAGCTTCCCAGTAACTTGGATTAACAGGAGTTTCCTGCTGCTGGACTGTAGAGAAGCAACACCCCGCCTCACTGAAGTTGAGGGTCAAAAGCCTGAGGAGGTGGATAAATGTAGAAATTGTTCCCTCAAAGGTAAGAGCACCACCGCATTCCTTAACAATCATATTTTCCTAAAAGAGGAAACAGACTTAGGAGAGTTTCTGAGAAACAGAAGCAGTAATTTAGGTGCTAAAAATGGTGGCAAGATAAGACACTCCTATTCCCTGGAGGGAAGTGAGGAGCTGTGGGTTTATAAAATGACGATACTGACACAATATATAATTCTGGGAAACTCAGAGAGAAAAATACGTGACACAAAACAGACTGCCCAATGTTTATGTTAATAAACAGAGTGAGATTCTTTGGAAGATACTCGAAAACCAACTCATGAACAAAATCCCAGTGCTTGTTTTTCAATTGTTTAATTCCTCCTGAAAATGCTTTTCAAGGAATCAGCTGTAAAACCTAAAGAGAGTAACAGATACCACGGCTGATCTTCATCAGAATTTTAAACATTCTTAAGACCATTTTAGTTTTCATAGTAAACAGGACAGTTAATAGACAAAATTACAGGAGAGTAGATTAGGAAAACAACTTTTACATTCCCCAAACAGCAAGGTTTTTACCCCGAAGACTGGAGAGCACATTTCTTTTATTGCTCGAGTTGAGAAATCTCAGTAGTTTACTAATATTCCATCAACTTTAAAATATTCCCATATGTGAATTTTATTTTGAGATAGGAGAAATAATTGTAAAGAAACCAGTAAATGCTCAAAATCTCCAGAAAGAGAAATATTACTGTATTTCATCAGTTCTAGCATGTAATAAGTCAGGTGTATCTCACAACTAACAGGATGTCATAGTTAACTGGCTGCATTGCTTTCTTCTTAGCGCTACGTGAAACATGCGTGTTAGTTACAATGGATGGCAGGTTGAAACTCAATGGCATTCAGTAACTGCCAAAACTAATTTTCAATCCCCTTTTCTCGCAGAAGTTGATCTCCCTGTCCCATCCTAGAACCACTGGAAGGATATCAAAAGGTGTGTTAAATTTTGTACTCTACATTCCCTAAACAGCAAGGTGTATATCATGAAAAACGATAGACGAAACTGGCTTGTGTCCTCTGCTCTTTAACCCACATAAAGGAATTTGTTCTACTTCATTGTGACTTCACTCCACTCTGGTTACACCACTGATTATGAAATCTCCTAACCAACTCTGAAACACGTAGCATCAACCATTTAAAAGCAAAATGAAACAAACCTCTTCTTTTGGGTCGTTTCAAAAAAGAATAAAATCTTACTAAATTCTTAAATTTTACATAAAACCCAATTCAGGTAATTCAGACACATAACCATCTAGGAGTTACTCAACCTCAATACTCCCACAGCCATGATGAGTTACAAACTTCAAAAGTGAAAAAAGAACATTTGGAAGCGAGTAAGTACTCTGATTTGGACTACCAAAAATAAACAAATCCTAACTTTATGACTAAAATGGAAAGGAGTTCTCAGGCAGTCCTAAGGGCCAGAGTAAATGATTCCATCCTCCACAATAATAACCAGGTCAGACTGAAAATAATCAGACACCGAACATATTAGAGGCAGCAGAATAAGGGAGCATTTATATTACGACATAAACGCAGAACTTGTAACATGTTCCATTCTTCTTAGCTCTTGAATATACACCATTCCCGTCACTTAATCTTTACTGATAGAAAATACTGGAATCCTTCTAAAATGTGGAAACCTAAAAAACAAAGTGCCCAGGAATAAACAAGAAGCATAAGAGAGGCTACACGCCAAAGAAAGGACCTTGTGCTAAGGTCATGTAATTATAGTGTTTATTTAGATAAAGGCAAAAAAAAAAAAAAAGTGCTTGTTTCTAATTAAAAAACAAAACACAACAAAAAACAGATGGTCTGGAAAAAGTACATACTCTTTTCAGCATAAGGACCAAGGCGTTTTGAGGTCTCCTATGCCCAAGAGCCATTTAAATCACACTGCAACCAGATTCAAGAATGCTGGGTTCTTAGAATGCTTTATATTCAATTCTGAAATCTTCATCCAACCCACATTTTCCATTATTTTAAACTCAAGATCTACACTCTCATATGGAAAGACAATCTGCTATTGCTCCAAGATACTGTTTGGTCTTGCAACTAAAATTTGTCCCAGGGTGGGGGCGCCTGGGTGGCTCAGCTGTCTGACTTCTGCTCAGGTCATGATCTCGAGGTTCGTGGGTTGGAGCCCTTTTGTCCGGCTCTGTGCTGACAGCTCAGAGTCCGAACCTGCTTCTGATTCCGTGCCTCCCTCTCCCCCTGCCCCTCCCTGCTTGCACTCTCTCTCTCTCTCTGTCTCTCTCAAAAATAAATAACCATTAAAAAAAATTTTTTTTAATCATTCCAAATCCTGCCTCTAAATTTAACAAGCCTCCTTCTTACAAAGAGCAAAGTCATTTTGCAAGCAACTCAAATCACTCCAAGTTGAAATGTCTGAACCAAACAAATGGGTACTGATTCTTAAGAAGGGGAAAAAAATCCCAAAACCCTGCAGCATCTCCACTCATTATCGGCCTTCTACAAATGTCATCCTTTTAAAGGGCTTCCAGTACAAAAGCAGACACTGTTTTTCACACACATAACTTTAAAGTGGAGTGAAAATATGCAATCTGAGTCTTCAAACACCAAGTCCGATGGAAAAGGAAGCCACAGGCTGCGGGTTTAAATGTGAAGTTTGGGCTTGGGTACTTCATCTATGGGAAGGCATACCTACTTTTTAAACCACACGATTTCTTCAGGGTCTGCGATGCCAAACTCCCTCATCTTCTTCACCATGCTGGCGCTCTTCTTAACAGCCACCTCGTAACGCTGGCTGCGACTGAGGAAATTCATGTCCTCATGCTGGAAGTCTGGGTCATTCTGAATCAGGTTCTCTGCAAGGGAGTTAAAGGGCATCAAGAGGAAGACAGAAATTCAGGGCTCCGTGACACCTTGAATCCCAGCAGCTTTCAGGGTGCGGGCACAGGTCCCCTCTCGGGATGGACGACATCCGTCACTCAGCCCCGGGGGGGCCCCAGGGAGTGCGGGTCCCGGCTCCCCTACAGCTGAGCCCCGCGCGGCTCAGGCGCTGCGGCCTACTCTCCACAGCGCCCCCCCACGACTCCTCATCGAGGGAATCTCGAGCCGCGCTCGGGCAAGGAGGGAGGCCTCGTCTGCCGCCCTCACCGATCTCTCGGCGGCGCCGGGTGTTCTCGGGGCTGCCGTCCAAGACGTGCGTGAGCAGCTCCGGGTTGAAGCTGGCGGCTTCCCGCTCCCTGCGAAGATCCTGGTTCATGGTGGCGACCGGCAGCGGCGGTGGCAGCAGAAGCCAAGGTGGCGGCGGCGACAGCGACGACGGGTGTCCACGGCTCCAGCGCGGGCCCGGCCCTAAGAGCCGCCCCAGGACGGCGCGAGACCCCGCCCCTGCTCGCCTCGGCCCGCCCCGGCCCGCCCCTTTTCCTTTCCAGCCGCCCGTCTGCGCTCCGCCGACTGAGGCCCAGGCGGAGGCGGCGCCGGCGTGGACGCCGTGACCGCGGCCGGCCGGGGGGCGGACGAGCCCC
Source organism: Prionailurus bengalensis (assembly GCF_016509475.1). NCBI lineage: Eukaryota > Metazoa > Chordata > Mammalia > Carnivora > Felidae > Prionailurus > Prionailurus bengalensis. The sequence goes on from NC_057347.1 coordinate 55,614,899, forward strand.
CCGCTCTCGTCCAGGGAAGTCCTAGGGCGGCCCCCAGGGAAGGGGACCCCGGAAGACGAGCCAGAAATTGCCCTGGAGGAAGAAGCGCGGAGCTCCCGCTAACCCGCCCCTCCCTCGTCACGTGACCGCGCGGGGCGAAAAGAGGGAACCCAGGGCCGCTGCGACGCCCGGACAGGTTGGCGACGGGGTTGGGAAGGGGCGGGACGACGCGACTGAGGAGGAGTGCGCCTGCGCCGTAGCATTTGCCGGTCCCGCCGCTTCCGGGTCCGCCTGCAAAGGCCTCCCCAGAAATGAGGTGGGAAGGTGGACCCAAGGTTCCGGGCGGGGTTGAGTCTGTCGGCCGTGCGACGTTGTTGGGGTGGGTTGTCGTAGGATTTCCCCGAGCCCTTCCAGGTTGGAGGAAGAAAAAGGGACTAGAACAAAAGTCGCACTGGGAAGAGACTCCAGTTATCTTGTGTTAAGATAATGGCATCCTTGCTGCCTGAAGCTTCGGGGAGCTGAGTATGGGATTGCCGGCGCTGCTCCCTGTCTGTGGGGTGGGTGTGGACCAGATTGTGACCGAGCTGGCAGTTTAAAGGTCTTGGAATCCGGACTTTTTTGTTTTCCCAGTTATCATCGTCGTCATCAAAGTAACAGTTGCCCACGTTTAGGGTACCTAGTATCCGAGAATTTGTAATGAGAAAGCTCCCCATCCTCAGAGGCAGCCCCCTTCAACCAGTTGTGTTTTTAATTCTGATTGCTAAAAAAATTGCTAAACAAAATACTTACATGCTAGTTCCTGATTTCTTCTAGTTAACGTTTGACTTCATACCACGATAAATGAGGATCGAGCATAGTACACCATCCCCTTCTTTATCTCTCCCTAATTTACCCTTGTAACTTAAAGCAAGCTACTCATCCATTGGGTTTTAAAACTATGCACTCCGTTCTCTGTTACTTATTACATCAGTTTTTAGTAGTAATCCTGGGAATAGGTTAAGGTAAGTGAAGCATCCCCTTGGGACACAATTTAAGGGAGCACTAATCAAGATAGATAAAGGCAAGATAGTTATTACTGATCTTTCCTTTTGTCTCTGTTCCCCATATACCAGGACAGCCACTGTTGCTACGTTTTTAATCCCCCCAGACATTAAACTATTATTTAGTTTGGCTACTGTGTTTGGATTTTACTCCTCTTGTCAGAAGCTGGCTTTCCAAATACCACCAAGGTAACAATATAAGACAAAAGTGAGGTGATGGCTTACTCAGGTAAGGGAGAGCACTACTTGGCAGAGCTTTGGCAGGGCCTCAGGAGAAGGTAAGGCTAGAATTTATGGTGAGTTGGAAATTTGGTTTAAGGCATGTCGTTCACTTCAGGGTTGGGTAAGAACTGATGCACGACCGTGGAAAAATGGTGGAAACATCAAGGCAAGAGAATTCAGATCATCTCAGCGGGCAAACTGGCTATTGATGGTCAAACCATTTGCATAGGCTGGACATTCAGGAAAAGTATTTAAAGGAAAAAAAAATGCTAATGGAAGCGTAGGACCACAAAGTCCCGTTAATGTAGGCAGTAAGATGTGGTTTGGGTTCTCTGTGTCCAGGCTGAATGTGGAGGTAGATGGTCTTTTCTTCATGAATACATTCACCTGTTCAGTGAATATTTAATACTGTACCAGGTGCTGTGTTAGGCACAGGAGAGACTCTGAGGAATAGAGGAAACCCTGCCCTCCTGGAACTGGTAATCTAGTGGGAGACAGAGGCATTAAACAAGTAAACAAATCCCACTGTTTGAAATTGTATTATTCAGTAAACTGGAATGAAAGAAAATAAAGAAGCTAAGGGGATAGAGTGACTGGGGGTGGTGGAGAATGAGAATTTGGAGAGGGTCGACAGGGAAGGCCTCGCCGAGGAAGAGGAGGATGTGGTGGGGCCAAAGTAAGGAAAGAAAACCAGTTACGTGAAGGTCTGGGGAAGACTGCTCAAGTCTGAGGAAAAGCAAGTGTGCAGGTCCTGAGGGCGAGCTAGAGGAGGTGTGGTGGTAAACAAGGGCAGAAAGGTAGGCCAGGTGCCAACGCCATGTGGCATTGTGGGCCAACAAAAAGACTTTCAATTTTTTACTTTATTGATTTTTTGGAGACAGAGTGGGAGTGGGGGCGAAGGGCAGCGGGGGAGAGAGAGAGAGAGAGACAGAGATTGAGAATCTTAAGCAGGCTCACTGCTCAGCAAGGATCCTGATGAAAAACTCGATCCCACGATCCTGGGGTCATGACAGCCAAAATCAAGAGTCCGACAACTGACTCTTAGCCACCTAGATGCCCCAAGATCTTCAATTTTAACACGAGTTTATGATAGGAAGCTTTTAGATTTTCATTGGGGTTATGTGATCTGATTTACATTTTTAAACATTTTGTTGTGGAAAAGTTCAAACGTACAAAGGTAGAAGGAATAATACAACAAACCCCATATACTTTTCCCCCAGGTCCAATAATTTTCCACTATAATTCCATCCACTTCCCTACCACATTAATTTTAAGTAAATCCAATATCCTATCACCTATAAATACTTTTAGGATGTATCTTTAAACTATTTTTAACATGATCCTAATATCATCATCACACTTGGAAATATTAGCACAAATTTCTTGTCATCATTGCAATCAATTCAAATGTTTCTTAAAAAACTATCTACAGTAGGGGCACCTGGGTGGTTCAGTCAGTTAAGCATCTGACTTCAACTCAGGTCATGATCTCGTGGTTGATGAGTTTGGGCACCACGTTGGACTCTGTGGTTCCTCATCAGACTCTTACCCAGTACATGTAACATTCATTGATGATTCTTCTCTGGATACATTTTTACTCTGGTGATTGCAAAACTTTTAAAGACACGGTACACAATCCTTTTATTTTGTTTTTGTAAAATTCACTTCCTTGAGGTTACATTTAAAATTTGTAGCAATCCCCATGTGATAGAATCTTCTGAGGCCAAAGTTCAAACAACCTGATGCAATTTGAACTTTAAAGTTGAAGGTTCGTTCTGCAATATAAGCTAGCAAAGAATTGTAACTTTACAAACATTTATGAGTCAGGGTTGGTGATCAAGCCCAGGTGGGGGACATGTGGTGCTCTGAGACAACATGGGAGCACCACGCCCCTTCCCACATACCTTGCTCCACACGTCTCTTCCATCTGGCTGTTCCTGACTCTTATCTTTTTATAATAAACCGGGGATCTCTTCCAATTGTGGAGTAGTAAACATATACGATCAAGATTCTTATCCCCTAGAAGGAAACCCAAAGCTGATAAAAGCTGTAATGATCTTGGTTTTGGGTGTTACTTCTCTGTCCTTCAGTCCTACTGCAGAAATCTTAGCAATTGCTTCAGAAAAAAAAGGAAGAAGCAGTCACACTGGGTCACTATCCTTCCCATCCTTCCCGTATGGTATTTTCTAATTTCCCAGTTGTTTTTTAAAAAAGAAGAAGGGGCAGTTGGGTGGCGCAGTCGGTTAAGCGTCCGACTTCAGCCGGGTCACCATCTCGCGGTCCGTGAGTTCGAGCCCCGCGTCAGGCTCTGGGCTGATGGCTCGGAGCCTGGAGCCTGCTTCCGATTCTGTGTCTCCCTCTCTCTCTGCCCCTCCCCCGTTCATGCTCTGTCTCTCTCTGTCTCAAAAATAAATAAATGTTAAAAAAAAATTTTTTTTTTAAATAAAAAAGAAGAATAAGAAGATTTCTCTTGTTCATACCATGGATTTTTCTCCCAGAAGTGGGTATTTTGCCTTGGGCAATGAAAAGGGAAGGCTCTCAAGTACAGGTTATACCAGTACTCAGACTTCTAAAGACATTGAAATTTGAAATCCTGCTGAGCCACAAGAAAAGCCAGTCCTGACATACCTACTCAGAAACTCTCTTGAATGTCTGATGATACACAGATAATGATTTGGTGAGCCCGCTGTGCTTTGTAAATTAACAGACATGTCTTAATAAACACATAGCAACTTTTGTTGGAAAAAAAATCAATGAGGTTAAAGTTTACAAAAGCGCATGCCCCCTCCCCAGAGTCAATTCCACTGTACGACAATTCAAAAAATAATAATAAATTTAGTGATGTGGTTACTTACAGCGTATAGTATATGTGGTGTCTGAGAGCAGAAAAATTACTTTTTACAAGATTCTAAGTTTTCACCTTTTTGCTAGATTGGACAGAATTGTCCCCATTCTTCCAAAACAGAAACCACAACATTTTCCCCTTACGGCTGACTTTTGGTTTTTTTTGGTTTGTTTTTTTTTGCTTCTCTCTCATGCCAGAGATGATTAGGGGGCTCTCTCATTTCTGGGGACAGGAACGGCTCTGCTCCCTGGTCACAGTGATTAGAACATCGGCACTTAGGGCAAAATAGGATGGGGCCTTGGCCAGTTGCCCCTGTGCTGCTGTTCTGCACGCTGTCTTGAAATGACCTTAGAACATTGACCAACAACACTCCTGATGAACCCCACGTTAGAGGTCCTGAAACCAATTGTGCAAGTTTCTAGGTAACATAAACTTCTGCACTAAAGCTGTGTCCTCTGGTTTTTCCAAGAATCTTACTGGGGAAGATATAATTACAAATTTCTTTGTTTGTATGTCCATTGACGCATCCTGTCAAATAGCTGAAGCTGTCACCTTCAGGATTCCTTTGTCATTAATCCTCACGGTCCTCCGGTCATTGAACTCTGGAGTGTTCTTTTGCTCTCACATATGCAGATGTACATATTAGATGTAAACGCCTGCTCCTTACTTTTTTTCCTAATGATAGATCTTGGAGATCTTGCCATGCAAACGCGTATAATGTGTCATCCTAAGAAGCCTGCTGAATGTCCATAGTATCGTTATTACATCACTTATATAACTGGTCTTTTCTTTCTCTTTTTAAATTTTTTTTTATGTTTTTATTTATTTTTGAGTGACAGAGACAGAGCATGTATGGGGGAGGGGCAGAGAGAAAGGGAGTAGGCTCCAGGCTCTGAGCTGTCAGCACAGAGCCCCATGCAGGGCTCAAACTCGTGAACCGTGAGATCATGACCTGAGCCGAAGTCGGATGCTTAACCGACTGAGCCACCCCAGTGCCCCTTCCCTTTCTCTTTTTAAAATTACTAACAAAAACTCGTAACCCTAGTGTAACCATGAGAGACATTAGACAAAACCCAAACTGAAGGTCATAGTACAAAATACCTCAAAATTCTCAAGGTCAAAAGGCAAGGAGAGTCTGAGAAATTATCACAGCCTGGAAGAGTCTAAAGAGACATAACAACTGAATGTAATGCGGCATTCCGGAAGGGACTGTGGAACAGAAAAGGGACATTAGGGAAAAAACTAAGGAAATCCAAATAAAGTATGTTGTTGAGTTGTTAATAACATATTGATAGAGGTTCATTAATAGTGGCAAATGTGTCGTACTAATGTAAGATGTTAATTAGAGGGAAAACAGGGTATGATGTACTATCTTTACAGGGTTGCTGTTTTTTTTTTTTTCTTTCAATAGGCTCCACTCCCAGCACTGAGCCCAACGTGGAGCTCGAACTCGAGACCCTGAGATCCAGAAGTGAGCTGATAACGAGTTGGACGCTTACCCAACTGAGCCACCCAGGTGCCCCTACAGGTTTTTTTTTTTTTTATAAATTTTTTTTTAATATTTATTTTTGAGAGAGACAGAGACAGAGACAGAGTGTGAGCTGGGGAAGGGGCAGAGAGAGGGAGACACAGAATCCGAAGCAGGCTCCAGGTGCTGAGCTGTCAGCACAGAGCCGGACGTGGGGCTCGAACCCATGAACCACGAGATCATGACCTGAGCCGATGTCGGACACTTAGCTGACTGAGCCACCAGGCGCCCCCCCCCTTTTTTTTTTAAATATAAATCTAAAACTGTTCAAAAATAAACAGGTGATTTTTAAAAAGTGAAGACTCCCTTTATGTACACCTAGGAGAGAATGTCAAAATATATCAGGTGAAAAAAATCAAGATATGAGACAGCATGTATACTGGAGGGGGGAAATAAATATCTACTTATATTTACTTTTATTTGCATAATGCAACACTGGAAGGGTGCATAAGAAATGAGTAAAACTGTTTTTTTTTTTTTTTTTTTTTTTTCAACGTTTATTTATTTTGGGGACAGAGAGAGACAGAGCATGAACGGGGGAGGGGCAGAGAGAGAGGGAGACACAGAATCGGAAACAGGCTCCAGGCTCTGAGCCATCAGCCCAGAGCCCGACGCGGGGCTCGAACTCACGGACCGCGAGATCGTGACCTGGCCGAGGTCGGATGCCCAACCGACTGCGCCACCCAGGTGCCCCAAAAACTGGTTTTATTTAAGGGCCAGGGTTGGCAAACGTCAGCCCAGGCCAGATCCAGCTCACGGCATGTTTTTGTAAATAAAGTGGAAGGAACAAGCCATGCTCGTTTCTCTATGTATTGTTGTGATTGCCATACTACAATGGCAGGGTTCAGTAGTCACCACAGAGATTGTGTGTCACCCTCTGCCCTTTCACAGACCCCTCTTCAGGGGATCGGGGAGGGAGTGGGTTGCATAGGGATTTGGGTGGGACAACACTTTTCCACGTAGATCGTGTTTTATGTTGTTTTGTTTTTTAAAATTGGTGAATGCATAACCTATCAAAAATCTGATTTTTCACTTTTTTAAGTGTTAATTTTTTTTAAATGTGTTTATTCATTAAAAATTTTTTTAATGTTTATTTTTGAGAGAGAGACAGAGTGGGAGTAGGGGAGGAGCAGAGAGAGAGAGAGAGAGAGACACAGAATCTGAAGCAATCTCCAGGCTCCGAGCTGTCAGCACAGAGCCCGACGTGGGACTTCAACTCACAGACCACGAGATCATGACCTGAGCCGAAGTCAGACGCTTAACTGACTGAGACACCCAGGCGCCCTAAAGTGTTCTTATTTATTTTTGAGAGAGAGAGAGACAGAGAGACAGAGAGACAGAGACAGAGTGTGGGCGAGGGAGGGGCAGAGACAGAGGGAGGCACCGAATCTGAGGCAGGCTCCAGGCTCCGAGGTGTAGCAGAGCCCAAGGTGGGGCTCAGACCCACGAACTGTGTGATCGTGACCTGAGCTGAAGTCAGAAACTCAACCGACGGAGCCACCCGGGCACCCCGAAATATTTTGTTTTTTATTAAACTGCTACCCACTGGAACTAGCCTTTCCTGTGTGGCTGGTCTCGGGAACCTGCTAATCTCAGTCTTGTGTTCTGCTTGGTTTGTCAGGAATCCTCAGAAATCCACCTCTGGTCTTTGAGATGCTGCCCAAACCTGGGATCTATTACTTCCCCTGGGAAGTCAGTGCTGGCCAAGTTCCCGACGGGGGCACACTGAGAACATTCGGAAGGTCAGAATGGTTTTTTCACGTAGTCGGGGGAATGTTTCCATTCGTCACCCCCACCCCCGACAGAAAAACACTAATTAAAATAGTTTTATTATAATTTTGCCTAGTAATTTTTTTGATGTTTTTAGAAGTTTTACTTATTTAAGTAGTCTCTACACCTCACATGGGGCTCAGACTCACGACTTCAACATCAAGAGTTGTATGCTTCCCTGACTGAGCCAACCAGGCGCCCCTTGTTTAGTTATTTTATTTTTTTAATTTTTTAATGTTTGTTTGTTTATTTATTTTGAGAGAGGGAGAGATAGAGAGAAAGCAGGGAAGGGGCAGAGAGAAAGGGAGACAGAATCCGAAGCAGGCTCCAGGCTCTGAGCTGTCAGCACAGAGCCCGACATGGGGCTCGAACCCCCGAGCCGTGAGATCATGACCTGAGCTGAAGTCGGACACTCAACCGACTGAGCCACCCAGGCGCCCCTAAATGCTAAAAACCTAGCATATTTTCATTGTACAAAATGTAGACCATCCCTAAAAGTATAAAGAAAGCAAGCAAAAACACATGTAATGCCACTTACTGTCTGGACAGCCACTGCTAACCTTTTGGTGATTACTTGACACGTTTTCACGTGTATGTATGTACATGAATATGAGAATGGGTGTGTGTTCGCACAACATGTGTATAGCGTCATTAGGGAAATGCAAATTAAAACCCACGATGAAGGGCGCCTGGGTGGCTCAATCAGTTAAGCATCTGACTTTATTTTTAAAGGGATGTCTTGGGGCGCCTGGGTGGCGCAGTCGGTTAAGCGTCCGACTTCAGCCAGGTCACGATCTCGCGGTCCGTGAGTTCGAGCCCCGCGTCGGGCTCTGGGCTGATGGCTCAGAGCCTGGAGCCTGTTTCCGATTCTGTGTCTCCCTCTCTCTCTGCCCCTCCCCCGTTCATGCTCTGTCTCTCTCTGTCCCAAAAATAAATAAACGTTGAAAAAAAAAAATTTTTAAGGGATGTCTTTCTTTCTTTCTTTCTTTCTTTCTTTCTTTCTTTCTTTCTTTTTCTTTCTTTCTTTCTTTCTTTCTTTCTTTCTTTCTTTCTTTCTTTCTTTCTTTCTCTTTCTTTCTTTCTTTCTTTCTTTCTTTCTTTCTTTCTTTCTTTCTTTCTTTCTTTCTTATTTTGAGAGAGAGAGCAAGCAGGGGAGGGGCAGAGAGAGAGGGAGAGAGAGAATCCCGGGAAGGCCCCACACTGTCAGTGCAGAGCCTGATGCAGGGCTTAAACTCGCAGACCATGAGATCACAGCCTGAGCTGAAATCAAGAGTTGGACACTTAACTGACTGAGCCATCTAGGTGCCCCAAGTATCTGACTCTTGATTTCAGGTCAGGTCATAATCTCAAGGCTCATGAGTGTGAGCCCTGCATTGGGCTTGACACCAACAGTGTGGAGCCTGCTTGGCATTCTCTGTCTCTCTCTCTCTCTCTCTCTCTCTCTCACAAAACAAGTGAATAAACTTAAAAATATATTTAAGAAAAAGCCAATGAGATGCTCCTGTACACTCACTAGAGTGGCTACATTTAAAAAGACTAATAACATGGGGGTGCCTGGTGACTCAGTTGGTTAAGGGTCCAACTCTTGATTTCGGCTCAGGTCACGATCTCATGGTTCATGAGTTCAAGACCCACATTGGGCTGTTCGACGACAGTGTGGAGCCTGCTTGGGATTCCCTCTCTCTCCCCGGCTTCTCTCTGCCCCTCCCCTGCTCTCTCGCGCTCTCTCAAAAATAAATAAACTATTTAAAAAATTTTAAAAAGACTAACAAAACCAAATGCTGGAACTCCTGTACATACTCCTGGTAGGAATGTAAAATGGTACAACTGTTTTGGAAAACAGTTCGGCAGTTTCTTTAAAAGCTACACAGGGGCTCCTAAGTGGCTCAGTTGGTTGAGCGTCTGACTCTTTGATTTCAGCTCAGGTCATGATCCTGGGGTCATGGGATCGAGCCCCGCTTAGGGCTCCACACTGAGTGTGAAGCCTGCTTGAGATTCTCCCTCTCTCTCTCTCTCTCTCTCTCTCTCTCTCTCTTTAAAATAAAAGAAAAAGGGGCGCCTGGGTGGCTCAGTCGGTTAAGCCGCCGACTTCGGCTCAGGTCACGATCTCGCGGTCCGTGAGTTCAAGCCCCGCGTCGGGCTCTGTGCTGACAGCTCAGAGCCTGGAGCCCGTTTCAGATTCTGTGTCTCCCTCTCTCTGACCCTCCCCCGTTCATGCTCTGTCTCTCTCTGTCTCAAAAATAAATAAACGTTAAAAAAAAAAATTTTTTTTAAATAAATAAATAAATAAAATAAAAGAAAGAAAGAGAAAGAAAGAAAGAAAAAAGATTTAAAAGGTAAACATGTATCTCATGCGGTGCCTGACTGGCTGAGTCCATAGAGCATGAAACTCTTATGATCTCAGGGTTATGAGTTCGAGCCCCACATTGGGTATAAGAGATTAAATTAAAAAATATATATATGTATATATATATGTATTTATATTTATATATATATGTACACACATATATATACATATGTGTGTGTGTGTGTATATGAACATATATCTATCATGATCCAGCTATTCTCCTCCTAGGCATGTACTCAAGAGAAATGAAAACATGTCTGCACCAAGATTTGTGCACAATATTTTAATTTTTTAAAATGTTTTATTTATTTTTGAGAGAGACAGAGAGACAGAGCACGAGCAGGCGAGGGGCAGAGAGAGAGGGAGACACAGAATCTCAAGCAGGCTCCAGGCTCCGAGCTGTCAGCACAGAGCCCGACGCGGGGCTCGAACTCACAGACCGCGAGATCATGACCTGAACCGAAGTCGGACGCTTAACCTACTGAGCCACCCACACGCCCCTTGTGCACAGTTTATAGCAGCTTTCTTTGTAATAGCCAGAAACTAGAAGCATCCCGGATGTCCATTTGAGTGAATAAATAAATCGTGTATCCACACAATGGAATACTACTCAGAAGTAAAACGGAGTGAACTATTGTAACATGCACTGTTACGGATGAATCTCAAAATAAATATGCTGAAGTAAGGAAATCAGCCCACCCCCCCAAGTTACATGTTGTATGACTCCTTTTATAGAAAAGTCTAGAAAATGCAAAGTAATCTATCGTGGAAAAAAGGAGACCGGTTGCCTGCAGGAGTTCCCTGGGTGTGGCATGTAGGAAGGTTACAAAAAGGCAAGAGAACTTTTCAGGGAGATGAAAATGATACGTTCCTGTCTTCATTCTCAAGTGTGTACGATGTCAAATGTCAAATTTTGTCCCTTAAATGTGTATTGTTTATTGTATGTCAGTTATACCCAAGTAAAACTGGAAGGGAAGACCATATGTTATAGAGTGTTCAAACAGAGGAGGGCAAAAGGCTTGAAGAAGCACTTCCTAAAAGCAGATATACATAACAATTAGCAGTCCTACCAATAAGTGAACAATTTTGCATATGACGATTAAAAAATATATATGTATATACACTCAAATGGACAATAAGCACATGAAAAGATGCTCAACATCATTAGTCACCAGGGAGATGCAAATTAAAACCACAATGATATGGTATTTTCATGCCCAGTAGAATGGCTAATATTAAAAAGACTGACCATACCAAGTACTGGCAAGGATTCGGAGTGACTAGAATCCTCAGATGTTACGGGTGGGGTGCAAAATGGCACAACCATTTTGAAAAACAATTTGGCAGTTTCTTTTTTTTTTTTTTTTTATGATTATTTTTGAGAGAGAGACACACAGCACGAGTAGGGGAGGGGCAGAGAGAGAGGGAGACACAGAATCCGAAGCAGGATCCAGGCTCTGAGCTGTCAGCACAGAGCCCAATGCAGGGCTTGAACCCATGAGGCTTGCCAGATCATGACCTGAGCCGAAGTCAGACACTTAACCAACTGAGCCGCCCAGGCGCCCCTACACTTTTATTTTTTTTAAGAGAGGGAGAGAGAGAACGCATATGCGTGCAAGTGGGAGAAGGGCAGAGAGAGAGAGAGAGAGAGAGAGAGAGAGAGAGAGAGAGAATCTTAAGCAGGCTCCACACTTTATCCCATGACCCAGGGATCATGACCTGAGCTGAAATCAAGAGTTCGACGCTCAATTGACTGAGCTGCCCAGGCACCCCAAACAAATTATTTTTAATAATTTCAATGGTGTCCTACTGAGCAATAAAAGGAATAAACCACTGATTTACCCAACGGCATAAATGAATCTCAAAACCATTATGCTGACCGAAAGAAGCTAGACACAAAAGAATACATATTGTTCTGATTCTATTTATATGAGGTACTTGAGTAGAAAAATTCATCTGTAGAGACCAAAAGCAGATCAGTGGGTTGCCTGGGATGGGAGATGAGGAGATTGATTTCAGAGTGGCACAAGGGAACTTTTGGGGGTGATACAAATGTGCCAAAGCACCCTGAAATGTGGCAAATCTTAATTGGGGTGGTGGTTATATAAGTGTATACTTTTGCCAACACTCTTTAAACAAATGCCTCTTAATGCATGGAATTCGTATCTTAACAACGTAGACTGAAAACAATTTTCCGACTTGTTGCTGCCATTTTTATATCTCTGACCAGAGTCCCCTGGATTTATGGGGCTCCCGGAACCTCTTGAGCTTTTAGTGTTAGTTCTGTGTGTGGATACAAATGATCACGCTTTTCCTGACCTGCAGGTTGTGCCTCTATGACATGACTCAGTCCCGAGTCACCCTGAGGGCTCAGCATGGATCTGACGAGCACCAGATCCTGGTGTGTACCAAGCTGGTGGAGCCGTTCCAAGCCCAAGTGGACTCCATGTATCTTGTCCTTGGGGAGCTCGAGCACCAGGGTGAGTCGTGGCCTCACACACTCTTTTCACTGTGGGTCTCAAGTGGAACAGTCTTCAGTCAGGATGGGGCCTGGCTTCTGACCCAACAAGAGTCCCTCACCGGGGTTAACTTTCCTTCTAAACCAGCCCACCAGTTCAAGGACTCGTGGGAAACGGATGTGATCCAGCTCAGTGGACCTGCTCTCCGGAAGTGAGAGAGGAGAGAGCCCATTAATTTCTGAAGGCTTACCATGTGCTAGGCTTGGTACTAGGTAGTTTGCTTAAATCTTTGTGAATCTGCCCACCGGTATTCAACTGAGTCTTAACTGTTGCCGTTTCATAGGTGAGAACACCAAGGCTCAGAGAGGATGGGGCTAGAATAACAGGCCAAGAAGTCAGGGTATCAGCAACCTGGGAGAATCTCTCCCAGGCATCAAGTGTCGAAGGTTGCTCTTTTTTTTTTTTTTTTTTAATGTTTATTTTTGAAAGGGAGAGAGAGCGCGAGAGAGCGTGCGTGTGTGTGCACAAGAGCAGGGGAGGGGCAGAGAGAGGGGGACAGAGCATCCGAAGCGGGCTCTGTGCTGACAGCACAGAGCCTGATGTGGGGCTCAGACTCACAGACCGCGAGATCATGACCTGAGCTGAAGTTGGACGCTCAACCGACAGAGCCACTCAGGCTTGCCGAAGGTTGTTGTTTAAAACCTAGGTACTAGAATGAATTCTTTGCTTCGGTCTCTGGCCATTCCTGTGTCATCTTCCTTTACACAGCTGATATCATACTATGTAATGTCGTATCTGGTCATTTTGGCTTCATGTACATTGTAAACATTTCCCCAGGTTTTAAAAGTTTGTGTAGTGGCGCCTGGGTGGCTCAGTCGGTTAAGCGTCCGACTTCGGCTCAGGTCATGATCTCACGGTTCGTGAGTTCGAGCTCCGCATCAGGCTCTGTGCTGACAGCTCAGAGCCTGGAGCCTGCTTCAGATTCTGTGTCTCCCTCTCTCTCTCTGACCCTCCCCCGTTCATGCTCTGTCTCTCTCTGTCTCAAAAGTAAATAAACGTTAAAAAAAAAAAAAAGTTTGTGTAGACATAATGTTTTATAGCCATATAATATTTTATATGTACCTTGATTCACATGACCATTGCACGTGTATATTGTTTCCATTTTTTGCTCTTACAAAAATACTGTATGTTGACTGGTTAAAGAAATTATAGTATATTCAGTCAGTGGGATGTTATGCAGCCATTAAAAATGGTGTTGTAGGGGCACCTGGGTGGCTCAGTCGGTTAAGCGTCTGAGCTCAGCTCAGATCATGATCTCACAGTTTGTGAGTTCGAGCCCCACATTAGGTTCTGTGCTGACAGCTCAGAGCCTGGAGCCTGCTTCAGATTCCGAGTCTCCCTCTCTCTGCCCCTCCCCTACTCATGCTCTGTCTCTATCTCTCAAAAATGAATAAACATTAAAAAAAATTTTTTTTAAATGGTGTTGTAAATCTTTATCAGTTGACATGAAGATATGTTCATAATATCTTACTAAGAAAAAGCAGTTTACAGGGGCGCCTGGGTGGCTCAGTTGGCTGAGTGTCCGACTTCAGCTCAGGTCATGATCTCATGGTCCGTGAGTTCAAGTCCTGTGTCGGGCTCTGTGCTGATAGCTCAGAGCCTGGAGCCTGCTTCGGATTCTGTGTCTCCCTCTCTGACCCTCCCCCAGTCATGCTCTGTCTCTCTCTGTCTCAAAAATAAATAAACATTAAAAATTTTTTTAAATAAATTAAAAAAAAGAAAAAAAGAAAAAGTTTACAAAACAGTATGTATTGTAAGATCACATATTTTTAAGTAATCTTTATATCCAACGTGAGGCTCGAACTTACAACCCTGTAATGTATGTATTGTAAGATCACATATTTTTAAGTAATCTTTATATCCAACGTGAGGCTCGAACTTACAACCCTGAGATCAAGAGTCACCTACTATCCCAACTAAGCCAGCCAGGCACCCCTAATATACTTTTTTTTGCATACATCTATGTATATGAAAGATTATTCACCGAAATGTTAATAGAAGTTATTTCTGGTGGTGGGATTGTGGGATTCTTTGTATTTTTATTGGCATTTTACAGTGAAAACATATTGATTTTTTTAAATCTTTCCTTAAAAATGTTTTTAATTGATTATTTTGAGAGAGAGAAAGAGAGAGAGAGAGAGAGAGAGAGAGAGAGAGAGAGAGAGAGAGAGAATGAGAAAGGCAGAGAAAGAGAGAGAATCCCAAGCAGGTTATGTGATGTCAGCACAGAACCTGATGCAGGGCTCAAACCTGTGAACTTCGAGATCGTGACCTGAGCTGAAATCAAGAGTTGGGGGCACCTGGGTGGCTTAGTTGGTTAAGCATCCAACTTTAACTCAGGTCATGACCTCACTGTTCATGAGCTCGAGCCCCCCCATCGGGCTCTGTGCTGATAGTTCAGAGCCTGGAGCCTGCTTCAGATGTTGTGTCCCTCTCTCTGCCCCTAACCCACTCACACTGTGTCTCTCTTCCTCAAAAATAAACATTTCAAAAAATTTTTTAAATAAAAGAGTCAGAGACTTAACTGACAGAGCCACCCAGGTGCCCCGAAAATGTATGCTTTTATAGCCAGAGGGTAAAAATGTTAAAAAAAAAAAAATTGTCTACATTGAGATATATTAAAAATGCCACAGTTAATACCCTTCGGCACTAATCTCTGTCCATTTTCTGATTATTGCCTCAGGCTAGTTTCCTGAACATAGAATTGCTGTATCAGAGGATACAAACACATATGTTTCTTGCTTTACATCACCAACGTCCTTTCTAAAAGTCAGGGTGGTTTTTAACCCTGGATGAAATGTACTAGAAGAAATGTTAATGTTCATGTTTAATTACCTTTGATTTCATAATAGTTAATCTTTATTCAGGCTCAAGCCTTTGAGCTCACAGAGTTCCTGCCCTCCTGTTGATTTGAGAGAGGCATCAGGAGGGGGCTGCGAATGGGTACAATGGACTTTTGCACAAATGATTTCTACTTTGACTGCAGCCCCAGGTCACCTGAGGCTTTCTCCTGTACTCCCAGCCCTGCAGTGAATCCTGGGAGCTCTCGGGAGCCCACTGCACAGAGTCTGGGGTGCTAAGGCCTGCTTGCCAATACAGAGAGGGGTTGAAACTTAGGACGGCAGGCCAGGATGAGAGCAGGACCTGGCGTGGGTGTTCAGAATTACTTGTGGGAAGAAAAATGGAAAAAAACTTGTGTAAGTTCAACCCATGTAATTTTTTTAATTTAATATTTTCAAATCAAATGTGCGCGAGTGGAATGGTAGAATGGACCTCCCTGTCTGTACCCATCACCCAGACTCACCCGGGATCCATAGTCTACGGTTCCTGAGTCTCCACTGCCTGCATTTATTTATTTGTTTTATTGGTGTCTTTTAGAGCAAATCTGATATCATTTTGTTTACCCAGAAACACCTCGCAGGTCTCTAACATTACCACATCATACTCAAACACATTGACTGTTCTTGATATAATAGAATACATTTGTCCATGTTCACTCTCCTCCTCGCCATGACTTTTTTTTTTTTTTTTTTGAGAGAGAGAGACAGAGACAGACACAGAGACAGAGACGGAGAATATGAAGCCAGCTCCCCGCCGAGAGTGAAGAGCCCCGTGCGTGGCTTGAACTCATGAACCATGACATCTTGATCTGAGCCAAAGTCAGATGCTTTAACTGACTAAGCCACCCAGGTGCCCCTTCATGGCTGTTTAAAAATTGGTTAGTTCAGATCAAGATCCCAAGTCTATATATGGCATAAAGACTTGGGTTACAGGGGGCGCCTGGGTGGCGCAGTCGGTTAAGCGTCCGACTTCAGCCAGGTCACGATCTCGCGCTCCGTGAGTTCGAGCCCCGCGTCGGGCTCTGGGCTGATGGCTCAGAGCCTGGAGCCTGTTTCCGATTCTGTGTCTCCCTCTCTCTGCCCCTCCCCCATTCATGCTCTGTCTCTCTCTGTCCCAAAAATAAATAAACGTTGAAAAAAAAAAAAAAGACTTGGGTTACATACCCCAAGTCTCTTGTAATATTTCTGGTTTCTTTTTTTTTATTTTTTTTTAATTTTTGAAAGAGAGAGAGAGAGAGTGGGAGAGGGGTAGTGAGAGAGGGAGACACAGAATCCGAAGCAGGCTCCAGGCTCTGAGCTGTCAGCACAGAGCCCGACACGGGGCTCGAACTCATGAACTGCCTCGCGCGACTCATGACCTGAGCCGAAGTCGGACGCTCAACTAACTGAGCCACCTAGGCGCCCCATCTTTTTTTAAATGCCATTTATTAGAGAACTCGGGTCTGGAATTGGCCAATTGCTTCCTCCTGGTTGCGTTAAACCTTCTCCGTCCTGCCTTTTCCTGAGGGCAGTTCAGGGACAGCACAGGGTCGAAGAGAAGCAAAGGTTCTTTAGATAGGAATCACAGTCAATAAATGCAAGAAACTTCGAGAGGCACCTCTTTGAAAGCCCTGATGAAATAATGAATCTAGGCCAAGATTGATCTTATCACTGGCTGCTCCCATTGCTCCATGAAAGTATGACTGGAACGTTGCAAAGCCGGAGTCAGCCAGCAGCACCCACACCCGCCCGATAAGCCAGGCACCGCGGAAGTGGATCGATCAGTGTTGCACCTGCGCCGTGACTCACTTTGAAAGCACAGACAGCACCACTCTCAAGTGTCTTTGCGTCCCCGCTCCCCAAAACTGGACCTGAATAATCAAGCCTCAGATCAAGCAGCAGTCTCCCTAGGCTCTGGCTACGTTACTGCTTCTCCTTACTTTCATCACAGTCTATTTTTTTCTTTCTTAAAAAAATGTTTCAGAGCCCCCCCCCCCCCCCCAGTGGCTCAGTCGGTTAAACGTCCAACTTCGGCTCAGGTCATGATCTCATGGTTCGTGAGTTCGAGCCCCACGTCGGGCTCTGTGCTGGTGGCTCAGAGCCTGGAACCTGCTTCGGATTCTGTGTCTCCCTCTCTCTCTGCCCCTCCCCCACTCACACTCGGTCTCTCTCAAAAATTAATAAACACTAAAAAAAATTTTTTTAAGTTTCCCCCAAATTTCTAATTTCTGAATAACACATGCTCATCATTGGCAACTGACACGGGAGGAAAGACAACGATGGGGGGGGGAGGGGCAGAGTGTGGGCTGAACGTGGAGGTGGCCGCTGATCCATATAGACCAAGATGCTCCTGTGTGGCTGCTTTCAGACCTCCTCCGTATGTCCTGTCCCAGCCAGATTCCAAGTCCTTTGGGGCACAAAGGTCATCTAGACACAAGACAATGCCCTGTGGCAAGCTTAGCAGTTCTGATGACAGAAAACAGGCCACTTAAGGTCACTTTCCGAAATTTGTGCACACAGCTAGCCAGGAAGAACAAAAAGGTGAAGCTGTGTCAGAAACCTGCTGGCTGTGACACGTTCTTTGGGCACCATCTAAGGGCTCAAGGACTTCCTGCCCAGGGATTGAGGTTTGGGGACGTAGGCTTTCCCCCAGTGCTGCTCCAGAGTCCCTAGACTTCCTAGGCTGCAGGTGACCTTGCCTACAGCGAGAGGGCTGCCCTAGGGCCCTCGCCATAAATCCCATAAACCCCACCTGCCTGGTTTTCTTCCGGCTGACTGTTGTTCCCTTACAAGCCTTCCTGTTGTGTTCTCTAGAACCTTCCCTCCTCCCTGAAAGACTCCTTTTTATGCTCTCACCTTCGATGGGACTTGCCTGAAACCTGGCTCTTCCCCAGGACGACAGCTCCCCTCCTGTCCCCAAGTGGCACCCGGTCAGCTTCCCAGGCCACTGCCGCCGCCAGACCCAGAGAGGTGCCAGCAGCCAGCTGGCTCCTCAGGTCTGCCGTTGTGAATCCTTATCCTTCTCTGCGGCCGACCGGTTCTGCCTGCAGGCGCCTCTTGCCCCACCTCTGCGTCCCGTGGCCGCATCTCTGCCACCTGAAACTTGCCACCTCGTACCTACCTGTCTGCTGCTCTCTCCTCTGCAGCGCCCTGCAGGACCTGTGGACCTGAGACACTCCTTCCTTTTTCTCCCACCTTCTCTGCCCTTCGCTTTCCCCTCCTCTAGCCCCACCTCACTCTGAGGGCAGCCCCTTTGCTGGCAGAACTTTCACGCCCTCGTTTCCATCAACCCCCGACCTTCGCCCTCTTGGGTCCCACCTGTTGACGGAGAAGGCTCACATGCTCTGTGGATTCCCAGCATGATGGTTTCAAGGTGTCCTGCCGCACCGGGCCTTCTGCGTGTCCCCGTCAACCCACCCTCCCGTGGTCCACAACATCTTTTCAGCCACTCACCTGTCACACATATGCTTCATCACCTCCATGCTTTTGGCAGATGACCTTGCCTCCTATGTCCCGGGTGAAATCTTAAATGGCCTGCGTCCACACCCACCAGACGCTCCTTGCGTCTCGTCTGGGAGAGAGAAGGGTCCGACCTCCGTGCGGCTCAGCCCCTGTGCTGTGACGCACAGCCTGCCCTTCCGTGGGGACTTTGCTCTCCCAACCGAGTCCTTGACCTGTTCCCGCTGCTTCTTCCTTCTCAACACATAAATCCCTCAAGCTTCTTGCATATTAAAATA
Source organism: Prionailurus bengalensis (assembly GCF_016509475.1). Lineage (NCBI taxonomy): Eukaryota > Metazoa > Chordata > Mammalia > Carnivora > Felidae > Prionailurus > Prionailurus bengalensis. The sequence continues at coordinate 55,633,705 of NC_057347.1, forward strand.
ATCGTGTCCTGGGGCGCCTGGGTGGCTCAGTCGGTTAAGCGTGACTTTGGCTCAGGTCGTGATCTAGCGGTTTGTGGGTTCGAGCCCCGCGTCGGGCTCTGTGCTGACAGCTCGGCGCCTGGCGCCTGCTTCCGGTTCTGTGTCTCCTTCTCCCTCTGCCCCTCCCCCACTTGTGCTCTGTCTCTATCAAAACTAAAGAAACGTAAAATTAAAAAAATTTTTTTTAATAATAGTGTCCTCTTCTGTGTCCCTACCTCGCTGTGGCCCTCCTTCTCTGGGCAAACTTCCTAAAAGCAGGTCTGTTTTGGGGGCGCCTGGGTGGCTCCATCAGTTAAGCACCCGACTCTTGATTTCAGCTCAGGTCATGATCTCATGGTGCACGGGTTCGAGCCCCACAGCGCAGAGCCTGCTTGGAATTCTCTCTCTGCCCCTCCCCTGCTCAGGCTCACTCTCTCTCTCTCTCTCTCCCCAAATAAATACACTTAAAAGAAAGAAGGTCTGTTCTTCATATCACCCCTTCCTTCTCTCCTACCCACGCCTCTACCCACTGCCTTCCAACGTTGTCTTCATCCAGGCTCTGTTGCTCTGGGCTCGTTAAACTTCCAAGAACTTCCCCTAAATGACTCTCTCCTTGGCCGTCTTGTGTATAAACGCCGTTCTCCCCTCCCTACAGCATTTCTTCAAATGCTTTCAATCCCAGTTACAGAGACCTTCTGCAGACGGACTGACACAGATGGACTGATGGACTGACCCAGTTTGTCCCGTGTGGTAACCGTCTTTCTAAAGGTCACCTCCATGTTTAATACCATTTTTCATTCACAGGGAGAAACGTGTTCCTCAGTGTAAATAGAGAAGGGAGCGTTTCCCCAGGCTGGTGGGAGGGAAGGGCTGATAGGCATCATGTAAGGAAAGTCCTGCAAAATCAAGTCAATTAACTAATAAAATCTTCGTACAGGTGGTTTTAATTGCAAACGAGAGCTGTGATTTTGTTCTTGCTTGTCCCGTGTCACCCTGAACATGGGCAGCTGCTCTGTGACACCTGTGTGGGGCTACACGTGTCACAAGAAAAGGTCTAGCCTTTTGGTGCCGAGTGACATTTGCCAGGTATCCTGTTTGATTCATCAGTATCCATCACCCAGCTATTCCTGAAGTGGCCCAAGTGATGAGAATCAACCATCTACAGCGATGGAGAGATCCAGACAGTGCCACACGGCCACTGCTCTCCAGGCTGTGCCCTGTCTGCAGCCCAGAACTGGGACCAGTGGAAGCTGAGGACACACAGGCAGCCTCCTGTTCCAAACAAGTTTATCTGCCGGTGCTGAAGGCTGGAATCTAGACAGTCCAACATTCTGAATTGTGCCCCCAGGCTATGTTAAATCAAGAAAGTGGTCCAGGGGGCGCCTGGGTGGCTCAGCCCGTTAAGCATCCCACTTTGGCTCAGGTCATGATCTCGCGGTTCGTGGGTTCGAGCCCCGTGTCGGACTCTGTGCTGACAGCTCAGAGCCTGGAGCTTGTTTCGGATTCTGTGTCTCCCTCTCTCTCTGCTCCTCCCCTGCTAGCACTGTCTCTCTCTCTCTCTCTCTCTCTGCCTCAAAAATAAATAAACATAGGGGCGCCTGGGTGGCGCAGTCGGTTAAGCGACCGACTTCAGCCAGGTCACGATCTCGCGGTCCGTGAGTTCGAGCCCCGCGTCAGGCTCTGGGCTGATGGCTCAGAGCCTGGAGCCTGTTTCCGGTTCTGTGTCTCCCTCTCCCTCTGCCCCTCCCCCGTTCATGCTCTGTCTCTCTCTGTCCCAAAAATAAATAAACGTTGAAAAAAAATTAAAAAAAAAATAAATAAACATTAAAAAAAATTTTTTTTTAAATCGTCTAGGGGTACCTGGCTGGCTCAGTCAGTAGAGTGTGCAATTCTTGATCTCAGAATTGTGAGTTCAAGCCCCATATTGAGAGTAGAGCCTACTTAAAGAAAAAAAAAAAAAAGAAAGTAAAAGAAAAAAAAAGAAAGAAAGAAAGCGGTCTAGACTAGGAGGATGGTGATTGAGACCCTCTTCAACTCCAGGCACTTGGGACCTACAGAGCAGGTGGCAGGAATTAAGACGACAAAGGAGGGGCACCTGGGTGGCTTAGTCGGTGAAGCATCTGAATCTTGATCTCAGCTCAGCGCTTGATCTCAGGGTCCTGAGTTCGAGCCCCACGTTGGGCTCCACGCGGGGTGTGGTGCCTACTTTATGAGACTGACGCGCTGCCCCCTGCACTAAGAAGGCGACGGGTGGAGCCTACTGAAAAAAAAAAAAAAAGACAACAAAGGAGGGAAGTAGAGGGTACCTCGATCTGGCCCTTCCGCCATGCAGAAGTGGGATTTTCAGGCTATCGCCTCAGTTCCAGACATGTGCTAATTGTGGTGTGGCAGGGCCACAGTTCTGAAGCCCTAGAAAGAAAATTACGGGGACCCCACGTGCCATCCCTCCAACTCATCCTGTTAAAATTCAGTCCTGAGAGCAAGGCCAGGGGAAACAGCTGGCACGCGTCCGTAAGGTGACCCATGTGTCAGCCACTGCCAGTGCCTTGTGCTTGTGTCTTTCAGACGGAGGCTCCGTGGTGAAGGCCCGGGTGCTGACTTGTGTGGAAGGAATGAATCTGCCCTTGTTAGAACAAGCCGTCCGGGAGCAGAGGAGGTACCGGCAGGAGAGGGACAGCAGCCAGCAGCAAGCGACAGTGCCTGACAGCTGTCCCCCCCAAACCTTCCCTGAAGCCAAGCCCCCTGGAGATGCCAGAGCCACTGCAGGGAAGACGCAGGACCTTCCCCAGGAGTGACAGCCTTTGTCTGGAGCTGGAGAGAAGGGGTGGGGGTGGGGGTGGGGTGGGGTTACTAATTTGGATTGTCCCAGACACCCTGTGGGAGGCTGCACTGTGGGGTGCTGGGGCCTGAGCCTCGAGTGGGAATATGGAGGGTTCTGGAAAGTCCTCATGAATAAAAACCCCAGTGGGGGGAGACCTTGTGTTGTGTGCACGTGGTGCAGCGCCGGCGGGGACCAGGAGGGGGAGCCGGGGAGCCGGCAGCCTGTTAGCAGTGAAGCTCCAGGAGCACAGGGTTTCTGGTGAATTCTGGGCTGCGGTTACCAGGGGGGTGGTGCTGGGGGTCCCCAGGGCTCGGGTGGGGGTCCCAGGATGCAGGGGGGCTGTCCCCACCGAGGTTCTGCCCTCACAGGAGGCTGAGCGTCCCCAGACGGTTGAGGCCCAGCCCCTCACCCTGGCCTTGCGGCCTAGAGCACGACTGTGGCTTCAGAAACCCTTCCAGACCCCTGACCTCTGCCCTGAGCTGCCCTGATCTCTACCCCGGCCCCTCAGGCCACCCTTCTGGGTAGCCTTCGCCCCCAGAACCTGGGGCTGGCAGGGCAGAGGCGGGAGTTCCGCTGAGAAGTTTGGGCCCTCCTGCGCTCCGTAGCTGGGCACCTTCCTGACTGGGCTGGGGGAGGCCTGCGCTGGGGATGTGTTCTCTGGGGCTGAGTGGGGCAGAGGCGGACCTGGGCCCAGGCAGGCGCTGGCCTAGGTGTTCCGGGGGGGCTGGAGGGGCAGCGGGGGCGCTGGGTGTGCCAGTGAATGCCCCAGGCGCCCTCTGTTTCCTGGGCAGCCCTGCGGCTATGGATGTGTTCCAGAAGGTAGAGAAGATCGGAGAGGGCACCTATGGGGTGGTGTATAAGGCCAAGAACAAGGAGACGGGGCAGCTCGTGGCCCTCAAGAAGATCAGGCTGGATTTGTGAGTGCCCGGAGGGCCCCGGGACACATCAGCCCCAGGGGTGACCCCCATCCGTCCCACACCTCAGGGTGCACTTCTGAGTGTGCCCAGTTACAGCGGGGCGGGGGGGGGGGCGCGCAGAGGTGCAGCCCTCCTCGTTCCCTCCGCGCTTTGCCCGGGGCCCCTGGTGGTGCTCGTGTGTGCCTCATGAGGACCGCAGCGCCCCGTCGCTGGGGGCCGGGCCATCCTTCTGGAATACGGAACACACAGGTGACTCCCCCCCCACCGGGGGGGCAGAGGCACCCTTCTTGGCTCCCTGCCTCCACTGCCGTGCCCTCCTTTCCCGTAGGGAAACTGAGGGAGTCCCAAGCACTGCCATCAGGGAGATCTCCCTGCTCAAAGAGCTGAAGCACCCCAACATCGTCAGGTGAGGTGGGGAAGGAGGCGGGGAGGCTGGGCCCGTCTCCGTCCAGCCAGGAGCCGTGTTGTGACTGGTGGACCCCGGGCAGGCTGCTGGATGTGGTGCACAGCGAGAAGAAGCTTTACCTGGTGTTTGAGTTCCTCAGCCAGGACCTAAAGAAGTACATGGACTCCACGCCGGCCTCCGAGCTCCCCCTGCACTTGGTCAAGGTAGCGAGGGAAGGACGGGGAAGGCCAGCGAACGCCCCCCTCCGCCAGCCCCACTTCCGCTCATCCGGCCCCTTCCTTGCTCCCTGTGGCAGAGCTACCTCTTCCAGCTGCTGCAGGGGGTGAGTTTCTGCCACTCTCATCGGGTCATCCACCGAGACCTGAAGCCCCAGAATCTGCTCATCAATGAGTTGGGTGCCATCAAGCTGGCTGACTTCGGACTGGCTCGAGCCTTCGGGGTGCCCCTACGCACCTACACCCACGAGGTTCCGCAGGCCCGGCCCCGGGGGAGAGGACGGCTGAAGGGATGTCACCTGAACACTCAGCCACCCTGCATGATGCTGTTTTCTTGCTCCCACAGGTGGTGACACTTTGGTATCGCGCCCCTGAGATCCTCTTGGGCAGCAAGTTCTATTCCACGGCTGTGGATGTCTGGAGCATTGGCTGCATCTTTGCCGAGATGGTAAAGAGGGACAGACATGGCCACAGGGGGGGCTACAGGCAGGGTCCTGCTGGGGGCGGCGGGGGAGAGGGGGACAGTGCGACTCTGATGCACCTATTAGAGGTGGATTAAGGGGTGTTTGGGCCTGGTTGCGGGACTAAGGAAGTGGAGCTCATTCCAGAAAAGGCCGGGATTCTCAGCACAGCCCCGGGAAGGATATCTTGTCTGGTGTTGGATTCTGTATGACAAGGGAGTGGACCCCACACCCCATCTCCCTCATTGCAGGTGACCCGTAGAGCCCTGTTTCCTGGTGACTCTGAGATTGACCAGCTCTTCCGGATCTTTCGGACCCTGGGGACGCCCAGTGAAGCCATATGGCCAGGAGTCACCCAGCTGCCCGACTATAAGGGCAGTTTCCCCAAGTGGACCAGGAAGGGATTGGAGGAGATTGTGCCCGGCCTGGAACCAGAGGGCAAGGACCTGCTCATGGTAGGTACAGGTTGGGGGCAGGGGAGGGCCAGAAAGGCTGCTGCTCCCACCACAAGTGTCCTCTTTGTCAGCCAGCCCCTTGTGTCACCTCACCTCCTTCGGAGTCTCTTTTCTGACCCCTGATTGTCCCACACCCTGCACATACTGATTGTTCAATCTGGAGACCCCCCCTCCCCTGAGGAGTCGAGTGTTTGTGTTTCCTTTTAAAACTCCGATCTTCTAGTTAGTTAGCTTTGTTTTTATGCTGTGATACCTGCCCTTTCTCTGTAAGCTCTCCCAGGCAGGGAGCACGCCTCCTGCCATGGTGGTTACTCTCTGCACCAGGCTGTTCCCTGCCGTCTGGGCCCCTGCCACACAGCCTTCACTCACCTGTCCTGTTGTACCATCTTGACCCACTGGGCTGGGCCCAGGCCAGGCTGCTCGGGAGGCCCCAGGTAGAACCACCTCTTCTTGCCCACAAAGATTTGGGGCCACGTTTGTCTCTTTAATCTGGTCGTTGGGCCAGAGGAAGGCAGGGCCGTATTTTCATCTTTCCAGAGGCCTGCGTAGGTCTGTCTACCAACCCAGTGCCAGCAGGACGGCATAGACCTCCAGCCAAGTCGCTTACATTCCATCGGGATTACTCCTAGGCAAGGGGTCTGTCCGCAGCCTAGCCGGGCTCAGGGACTCCTACTTCCTGCCCCGCCCTCAAGCATGCGCCCTGGACAGCTTGGGCCCTCGCCTTCTCCATACATAGAAGTCTGTCTCAACCAGACACGGGCTGAGGCCTGGGGACCTCAGGCAGGGAGAAGACAGATGGTCTCAGCCTCTAGTCCGCAGGAGGCGGGGAAGGTTTCCCAGGGCCGGACTAGAGCTCATTCTTTGTCCCCAGATTCCGAGAGCATCCAGACCTGGCTTGCGAGCTGGGAGATGGTAGTTGCCTGCGGGTCTGGCTTGAAGGCAGCTGCTCCTGGGTTTGGGACCTGCCCCCTAGGGCCCGTGGGTAACTCCTCTCAGGGGCCCGGCCCAGCCCAGTGCTCAATCTCTTTTCTCCTCCTTCCTCCACAGCAACTCCTGCAGTACGACCCCAGCCAGCGGATCTCCGCCAAGGCCGCCCTCTCACATCCGTACTTCTTGTCCGCTGAGACCTCCCCGGCCCCCCCGCAGTGTGTGGTGGAGCGTTTCTGCCGCTGAGAGGGTGTGAGGTCCTCCGCCTCGGAGCCTCTCTCCGTTGCTGCCCCAGCTGCCTCCCCACCCATGTCCCAAGAAAGAGGACCTATCTGGGAGAGAGCAAAGTTCTGAGGAATTTGGCATCGGCTGCCGGAGAGCGGAGTTTGGGTTAGTCCTGCCCGCAGGTTAACGAGTTCCAGTGTTGTTTGTTGGGTTTGACAGTATCGGTTCAAGACGGGGGCACCGGAGCTCTGTGCGCAGGGGGTGTGTTAGAGGTTGGGCCCCCCCCGCCGCAGGAACAGCTGCTGAGATGAGGAGGAAGCCTGCCCCCGTGTGGCGGCGAGGCAGAGCCAGACAACGTTCCCCCCCCCCCCCCCAAGGGAAGGGGTGCCCCCTGCCGGTCTTTTTGGATTTAAAATGTTTGGGGGAAGAGTTGCATACCAGTTAAGAGTCCCAGTTTAACGGGAAGAGAGAGGACATTTTCCTGATCCCAGGGAACGTCTGGGATGTGTGTGGCTGTTCTAAGTACTTGTCTTATACTTAGGATATGCTTATGTTGTTTGCCTCTGGCTTTAAGAACAGTAAATAAAAGTGCTGTATTTCCTGAGTTTTCCAGTGTTTTTCTTGGGGGCGGGGCCGGGGGGGGGCGAAGGGCGTGTACCAAGGACTTGCTGACAAGGGGGAGGTTGACAGAAGGCTGGAGACTGTTCCTGGCCAGAAGTCAAAGTCCCGGAGCAGAGGCAGTGGGGACGGGAGGGGCTGTTCACGGTCTCTCCGGGGCCTGCCGGTGCACCCCTCCCAGAGTCAAGGGAGCCAAAGCCCTTGGAAGCATCCATTCCCTTGGCCAGGCTGGCTGGATGGGTCTGCTTCCCACCTGGGAAGGACCCCAGCAACTCTCCCTTGTGCTTATGGCTCAGACAAATCCATCCTGCATTCCCAAATGTGAACTAGACGCGGGGAGAACTCATTTATTGGAAGCACCGGGGCAGGGAGGAGGGAGGAGAGACAGATGTGCCGATGGCTGGGTCTGGGGATGGGCTGGGCAGCCAAAGTTGGGGGAGGGGTCCCACACCGCAAACTTCCGAGTAATAGCACAGGTATCAGAGGAAGGACCCACCCGCTTGGATGAGGCTGTTCCCCGGGGCGAGGAGTGCACGGGTCCCACCCTCCCCCTCACACCCGCTCCCCGGGACCGCCTGGCCCCCTCAGCGCAGGGGCAGGGAGCGCAGTACTGACGGGGAGGCGGCACGGTAGCAGCGGTACCCCTCCAGGGCAGCTGGGAGCAGCAGCAGGCCGCTCAGGGGGTCTCTCCGGCAGCGCCCCATGGCCTCCTTATAGCTCATCCGCTCCTTGGAGATGGGGTCTGTCAAATCCTTCTCATAGCCGGACTCATCCTGCAGAAGCTGGGCCAGCTCCTCGCTGATCATTCCAGAGAGCACCGCCTGCGGGACCGGGATGCGGCCGGTCCTCTTGGGGTCGATGAGCCCCCCAGTCAGGTACTGCACCTGCAGGTGTGGGAGCACGCTCTCCTGGGGCATCCAGCCCTTCTGGACGGCCTCGCCCACCGACAGCCTCTTCTTGGTGACGGGATCCTCGATGCCCGTGAAGGCCTTCTGGGCGTTGAGCAGCCTCTGCGTGGAGGTGTTCTCGATCAGCCCCCGCTCCATAGCCTTGTGCACGGAGTAGCGCTCCCGGCTGAGGAGGTCTATGATGCCCCCCGTGGCCGCCTGGGCCTCCAGCAGCTTCTGCCCGGTGATGGGGTCCAGCATGTTCTTGGCCACTGCCGTCTTGATGGTGCATTTGTTGTCCGTGGTTGTGTCGTAGATGCCGGCGATGGGGAAGCTGTCATCGCCGAGTCCGAGAGAGAGGCTGGGAGAGAAGAAACCGGTGCCCTGGGGCGCTGGGGAGGCCAGGGGGGACTTGGAGATGATGGAGCCGATGGAGAGTGAGGAGCAGGGCTTGGTCTCCCCCGCCACGAGCAGAGCGAACTCGGAGATGGGGAGGCGGCCGTCCTTGTAGAGATGGTACTCTTCCTTGGAGATGCGCCGGCAGCGCAGGGCGGCCTCGATGGAGTACTGCTTCCCGCTCTTGCGGTCCAGGAGCACGGACTCCTCCCCGCAGGGGCCCGAGGTGGTGACCTCCTCCCAGTCACACTCGAGCTCCTGTAGCTGAAGGTACTGGCCTCGATCGATGATGCCCCTCTTGTAGGCCTCATATGGGGACATGTCCTTCCCCGTCTCCGGTTCCAGGATGGAGATCTTGGTGGAAAGGTTGGTCTCTCGCGTCTGGGTCTCCTGGTTGAGCTCCTCCCTGCTCACCTTGGCGTGGAGGTCCCGGAGGGTCCTCTCCTTCTCGTGGATCTGGTCCTTCTCACGGAGGATGGCCGCCTCGAGCTGCGAGAGCTCCTGGCCCCGCTGGGCGGCCTTCTGCCGCTCGCTCTCCGTCCTCTGGCTGAGCAGCTGCGCCTCCTCCTGCAGATGCAGCACCGTCTGCTGCTTCTGCTTCTCCAGCTCCCGCAGCTCCTGCTGCAGCTGCCTTCGCTCCTGGGCCGCCTGGTCCCGGCCCTTCTGCAGCTCGGCCTCCTCCCGGGCCCGCGTCTTCCTCAGCGCCTCGGCCTTGTCGATGCGCTCCCGCAGGTGCCGCACCTCCTCCTCCCGGCTCTGCCGGGCCGAGCGCTCCCGGTTGAGCGCCTCCCACGCCCGGGACCGCTCACCCTCCAGCACCCGGTCCCTCTCCACCCGGATTACCTCCTTGTAGATGGTCTTCTCTTGCGCTTTGGTTGTCTGGAGGACGTCGATCTGGACCCTCAGGTTCTTGCACTCCCGCTGCAGCCCCGTCACCCGGGCTCTCTCCTGGTCCAGGTCCTGCCGCAGGGCTTCTGTGGACTTCTCCAGGTCCGGGTCCTTCTCCAGCTTGACCACCTCCTCCATGATGATCTTCTCTTGCGGCACAGGAGGCCGCTCCTCGAGCTCCCGGATCTTCAGGGTCAGCCGCCGCAGCTCCCTCTCCGCGGCCAGCTTCTTGCCCCGGTCCTCCTGGAAGCCGAGCAGGCCCTCCCTCTCCTGCACGCCAGCCTGCAGCTGCTGGACTTCCCGCTCCAGCTGCCGCCGCCGGCCCGCCTCCTCGTCCAGGCTCCGGCTCAGCCGGCTGTGCTCCTCGCGGAGCTTCGGGTCCTTCCGGGTGACCACCACCTCCTGCACCACCACCTTCTCCTCGGGCCGCCTCCTCTCCAGCAGCAGGTACTTACTCTGCAGCTCGGAGACCGCGTCCTCGGCCGCCCGCCTCTTCTGCGCGGCTTCTCGCACCTCCTGGCGCAGCCGCTCGGCCTCCTTCTCCAGGACGGGCTCCTTCTCGTGGCGCACCACCTCCTTGTTCACCGTCCTGGTCTCCACCTTGGAGCGCTCCCGCTTCCACTCGTCGCGCTCCCCCCGCAGGCGGATGAGCTGCTCCTGGGCCCGCCCGCTGCCGTTGACCAGCTCGTTGAGCTGCGCCTTCAGGTGGTCGATTTCCCGCAGCACCTCGGGGCTCCTCTCGTGTTTCACCACCTCCTGCGTCACCTCCTTGTACTCCACCGCGGGCTTCTGGGCGCGCAGGGCCGCCAGGTCGGGCAGCAGCGCCGCCACCTCCTGCTCCGCGCGGCTCCTCTTGCCGGCGGTCTCCTGCAGCTGGGCCCTGAGCCTCGCCATCTCCTGCTGCGTCTCCGGAGCCACCTGGAAGGTCTCGTGGACGCGCTCCTGGAGCTCCACTTTGGGCCTCTGCTTCTCCGCCGCGCCGTGCCTTCCCCGCAGCTCCTCCAGCTCCCGCGCCAGGGTCGCGTTCTCGCTCCGGGTCTCCTCGAGGAGGCTCCTCAGCCTCGCCGCCTCTTCGAGAAGGCCCGGGTCCCGCTCCACCTTCTTCACCTCCTTCACGATCACCTTGGGCTCCACGGCGCCGATTGCCCGCTCCAGCTCTTCGAGACGAGCCCGCAGCTTGGCCACGGCCTCCTCGGCGCCCTTCCTCCGCACGGTGTCCTCTTCCAGCTGCAGCCTCAGGGCCTGGGCCGCCTTGAGCATCTCCAGGTCCTTCTCCACCTTGACCACCTCTTTCACCACAACCTTCTCCTTCACGTTCGGCTCCTTCTTCTCCAGGGCCAGCAGCTCCTTCTTGAGCTCCTCCAGCCGGACCGAGACGGTGGCGTTCTGTCCCCGCAGGTGCTGGATCTCGCGGCCGAGCTGGGCCGCCTGGCTGTCCAGGTCAGGGTCCCTCTCGATCTGGGTGACCTCCTTGGTCAGCAGGTGGGGCTGCATGGCCCTCCTCTTGCTCTCCAGCTGGACCACCTGCTGGGCCACTGCCTCCAGGTCCGCCTGCAGGCTGGCCCGCTTCTTGCCCTCATCCTCCACCTGGGACTTCACCCTGGACAGGTCGCTCTCCAGCTGGGGGTCCCGGTAGAACTCCACCACTTCCTTCTCTTCCAGCCTCTCCAAGGGCCGCTGGGTCCTCAGCTGCAGCAGCCGGTTCCTCTGTTCCTCCAGCTCGTGCTGCACCTGAGCTACCCGCTTCCTCTCCTCCTCCAGCTGGGACTTCAGGGCCTCGGAACCCTTCCCTGCTCGGGCGGGGCCCTCAGACCCCTGCCGTGCATCACGGGCCACCTGGATATCCTCACTGAGCTCCTTCTGCAGAGGGAGAGGAGGAGGCAAAGAGTCCTGGAGGGGAGGTGGGCTGGGGGGGGGGGGAGGGATGAGCCCCATTTCTATCACCCCCACTGCACCCTGAGATCAGAGACCCCTCCCTGCTTCCTGAGGCTTCTGGTAGGTTCCGGGAGCAGGAGTCGCAGACGTTGGACGCAGGATTTTGAGAGGACCCCTCAGCCCCACGATGCAAGGCAGTGTTCGGGAGGAATTTGCACCAGAATGTGCAAACGGGACAGGGTCTCCTTTCCAAGCCTCTGCCCCTCCCCTTCCAGCCAGGCTCCCGGGTGTGGGCCCACGCTCCTCTGGGGGTGTCGGTGTAGGAGAAAGTTGGCGAGTTCCTCAGCCAGACACCAAGAGCCATGGAAGGCTTCTGTCTCCCAGGGATGGAGACTTAGGTGGCCTCTTGCCCCTTGCGGCTGGTCCTGAGCTAAAGACTTCGTGGGGATCTTCTCCTGTCCCCACTGGCAGACTGCCCAGTGGCTAAGCTGTGACTACACTGAATGACATCTCCAGGGCCTGACTCTGAGACGGTTACCAGCCTGGAAGAGCCGCTGGGGAGAGAACCAGGGAAGGTAGAGAGCTGTACCCCTCAGGCCGCCGAGCCTGCCATGTCCGTGACCAGCCCAGGCTGCCTCGCACAGGGACGGAGTGGGCGCTGTCCCCGTACCTTCTCGAGCATCCTTCTGGCAAACTCCAGCTGGCGCAGCTGCTGCTGGCATGCAGCTGCCACCTCCGTGTAGGCCTTTGTCAAGTTCTTCTCCTAGAGACGGGGAGCAGGGAGGGAGAGGGAGGACAGGGTCAGCTCCAGCTGTAGAGCTGGCAGGGCTGGCGCCGAGGGACACTGAGCCTCGCCGGGTCCCATCGCACCTGGGCCTGGATGCTCTCCTGCAGGGGAGCTACTCGGGGTCTCTTGGGGGCTGACCCTGCCTGAGTGGTCTCCAGGGAGCAGCTGTAGGTATCTGCCTGCAACGCGTAGTCCTGAACAGGGAGGGAAGGACAATAGGCCGATGGTCAGTGGGGGAGACAGGGGATGGGAGAGCAGAGGACTGGCAGAGGGAGGGGAGATAAGTGAAGTGCTTACCTGGAGGGCTGCCTGCAGGTCCTGGGAGAGGCGGGACGCCATGGCCCTGTCCTGCTCTCGGCCCTGGATCTCCTGCTGTAGCCTCTGCCAGGGAGAAAGCGGGAGTCGAGGGAGGTCGGCAAACACCATTCAGCCAGGCCCTCCTCTGGGGCCTCAGGCAGCCAGCACGCTCCAGGGGCCGCAGGGGCAGGAGTTCACCTGGGAAACTGCCCTTTCCGGGAATTCTTCCTTCCTCTTTTTGGGAGAATCCCTTCCTTCTGCCCAGTGCCCCTCAGAGTCACGTTCTAGCCCAGGGGCCTTCACCCTGTGACCCACCTAGAGAGCTTGTTGAAACAGAGATTGAAGGCCCCCCTCCAGAGGTCATGACTGAGCAGAGCTGGGCTGGGGCCTGAGAATTTGCACACCTAACTGTCTCCATGATGCCGGTGCTCCAGGTCCAGGGACCTGAGGACCACTGCTCCATCTGAATCGTTCCTAACCTTGGCCGCCCCTTTTCTTCACTTGGGGAACTTTTTAAAAAGTGCTGATGTGGGGCACCCGGGTGGCTCGGCCAGTTAATTGTCTGACTCTTGATTTCGGCTCAGGTCATGCAGGATCTCACGGTTCGTGAGATCAAGCCCCGAGTCTGGCTCACGTGCTGTCTGCTTGAGATTCCCTCTCTCTGTTCTTCCTTCCATGCACACACGCAGGCTCTCTCTCTCCCTCAAAATAAATAAATGAACTTAAAACAACAACAAAAAAGTACCGACGTTCTGGTCCCGGCGATTCCAATTTAATCAGTCTGGAGTGGGGTTCTGGGACAGGGATGTTTTAAAAGCCCCCTGGGGGGCGCCTGGGTGGCGCAGTCGGTTGGGCGTCCGACTTCAGCCAGGTCACGATCTCGCGGTCCGTGAGTTCGAGCCCCGCGTCAGGCTCTGGGCTGATGGCTCAGAGCCTGGAGCCTGTTTCCGATTCTGTGTCTCCCTCTCTCTCTGCCCCTCCCCCGTTCATGCTCTGTCTCTCTCTGTCCCAAAAATAAAATGAACGTTGAAAAAAAAATTAAAAAAAATAAAAATAAAAATAAAAGCCCCCTGGGTGATTCTAATCTCCAGCCAGGTCTAAGAATCTCTGTCCCAAGCCACCTGCCCGACCTTATACCCCTTTGCTTTCTCCCTAGACACTGTCATTCCTCCTGCAGCCCCAGGCCCTTGTCTTCCAGACCACTTGCCCTGACCCCCCTGTGTCCTGCCAGGGGCTCCCACGGGGCTCTGGCTCTCCACCAGAGCCCTCGCCAGCAAGGTGGTCTGCAAGGCACTGGCCTCCCCCACCAGACGGGCTGTGCCCGTCGCCTCTGGTTCATTGCCAGTGCGTAGCAGGGGACTGGCAAGTAGGAGGAAGAGGATGAGGGAGGAGCTGGAACCCCCAGGAGCGTAAAGCTCGCTGCCCACCTCGTACCAGATGGCGCTGGGCTTGCCGTTTCTGTGGGCCAGGCGGAGCGAGTGTTTAGGGTGGGGGTGACCCCAGCAGGGGCCTGAGCTCTGAGGTCTCTTAGAACGCTGGCCACTAGGGGGCCACACGCACGCGGGCGGCTCTCCCCGTGGGGAGGGCCCCCAGAGAGGCTGGAGGTGGCCTGCGGTCCCAGCTCCTCACCTTCTGTGCCTGCAGCTTGTAGGCCACCTGGCTGGGCCCATCGCTGGGCCGCACCTGGTTGTGGGGCAGGTGCTCCAGCCAGAAGCTCAGGTTGTCCCTGCAGTTCTTGAACTGCTGGTAGGTGAGGCTGGCGTCCTGCAACATCTTCTCCCTGCAGTGGGAGGAGGAGGAGGCCCGGAGCAGAGGTGACAGCTACCCTCTGGGGACAGGTGAGGGGTGCACAGAGGAGACTGGTGGGTGCCTTCCTCCCTGGGACGGGTCAGAAGGCCCTATTGTGGGCCTATGCTGGAGCTGGGCATTCAGGGAAGGCCCAGACAGTCTCTGCCAGGGAGGTAGGCAGGCTCGCCCTGGGAGACGGGTGCTGTTATTATCCCATTTTAATTAGCAATAATCGCGCCTCGGATAAACCTCATTGGCTACGATACTGCCACTGCGCAAAGCTGGTTATTATCCCGTTTTAGAGTTGAGGAAACCCAGCCTCAGAGAGGTGAAGTCACCAGTCCAAGGTCACACAGCTCGGTGGCAGCAGCCACTGCTGTGCACTGAGGGGGGAGGAGGAGGCGCGCCTCGAGCCCTAACAGCCCAGCCACTCACCGCAGGTCCAGCTGGTCCCCCACAGCGTGGTAGCGATCGGTGAGGGCCCTCGCCTGGCGCTGCTGGTGAGGCAGATCTTGGCAGAACTCACAGAAGCTGTTCTGCAGGGTGCTGCACGCATGCTCGGTGGCCTTCAGCTCGCGGTGCAGCCCCAGCACGCAGGCCTGCTGTTCCAGCAGCTCCCTCCGCAGGCTCTGGGGAGGACGGGACATGGCGCCATGCACCCTCGTGGCTCCATGAGTCACCACGCCCACCCCCCCACCGCCCGCAAATGCTCGGCAAGGCCACCCGGCCCCTCACCTGCAGCTCGCTGACCCTCTCCTGCAGCGCGCCTGGGCTGGCAGGGAGAGGGGCCTCCTGTGCCACAGAAGATTCCAAGCCTCGGATGACCCTCTCCGTGTCCTGGATCTGCCGCTCCAGACCCAGGGCAGCTCTGGCTCTGTGTCAAGGGGGCCCCATGTCAGGAGCTCCCAGGGCCACACGCACCCCAATGGTTCCACCCAGCGGTCCCCCTTCCCAGTCCCCGGAGCACTCACTTCTCCCCGTAGAGGTTGCAGAGAACCTGAACATCACTGTACTTGTTCTTGACGCTGTTGAGGACCACAGGCAGGTGCAGGGCCACGGGGCCCACGGGATGGCCAGACAGAAATGCTTCACACTCCTGCTGGGCTGCCTCCTTCTCTGCTCCCAGGCTCTGCAGCCGCTGGGCTGTGCCCTGGGGCGGGGCGGGACAGGGTCAGAGGTCTCCTTCCAGAAGGGCCCACCCAACCCTGCCCACAAGGCCTCAGAGCATGGTGGGTATGAGCCTGGGCTGAGGCCAGCGATCAGGGATCAGTCCTGGCCCCCAGAATCCCCCTGTGGATGACCTTGGGCCTGTCAACCTCCCTGAGCCCCAGTGTCTTCATCTGCAGAAAGACTGATGGGAGGAGGCAGCACGACCCTGTGGGTGTCACTGCGCCATTCACAAAACGGTTCCCTGCCCGGTCGCCCAGGTCAGGCGGCAAAGCCCTAGCTCTGTCCACATGGGTTATTCTGTTCCTCCTCAGCCACTCACTGTCTACCTTCAGGCCTAAGTGCGCTTCCTAGGGCCCCCAGCACCCCTAACGTGGCAGACGTGGTGGGTTCAGGACTTGAGGACCCAGTTGGGGGCTGCCATGTCCCCATGCAGTCATAACTGGTGACTCAGGTGTAAAGGCCCAGCCCCCTGTCAGCCCCAGAGCCTCAGGCGGCGGGGGGATCTGTGTTGAGGCTGCATTCTGCCCCCTGCCCGCTCTGCCGTTCCCCCATGACGTCCCCTCGGAGTCAAGACCCAGTCTTCAACACCTCCCTCGCATCCTGTCCCAGCCCTGGAGCCCTCCTGTCCCCACCGGCCCTCTGAGCATCTCACACCTCCGGTACAAGGTGGAGTGGAGACCAGCTGTTTGCATGGGGACATGGGCCAACGAGATTCAAAAATTTAGAAACCAAACCCCAGCACTGTATTGAACAGAAACTGGTCGGCAAGGACATAACTCAAACTGCCACCCCTTTCCTCCCTGCCCTGTGGGGAGGGGCTGCTTTTACTGTTAGCGCTCAGAGGACTGTCCTTTTGTGATGGAGTTTACACACTGCAACCTCTCCTGGGGAGGCTCTCCCACCTGCCTCCAGGAGGAAGCCCAGGCATCCTTGCTGCTCTCGGGACCCTCGCTGGAACACCTCCCAGGTGCAGGGTCCAGGGCCTTTACCCTGGGCCCTGCCCTTCTAGAACCTTCCTTGGGCCTGACGTCATCCCTGGGACAACCAGATGCATGGGTATCACTGTGTCTGTTTTCAGTAGCGATGAAATCAGAGCCCAGAGAGGTTAAGTGATTTGCCAAGATCACAAAGCTGGTCAGCGGAGGAGCCACAGTGGGAGTCAGCTTGTCTTGAACCCTGGACTGTCCGCTCCCTGCCTCTGCCTTGGGTCCCTGCGGCTGCGCGCACACTCGCCTCACCTTTAGTTCGTGCGCCCCCAGGGGAGGGGTTGTTCTTATCCCTGTTGTCCTCGCTCATCCACCCACCTTGTGGCTTTGGATGCGGCCCTCCAGGTCCTCCAGTGGTGCCGTGCGGCTCAGTGGGGCCCGGGCCCAGGCCAGCACCTGCCTCTCTATTTGCCCTAGGTCTCCATCCAGTCGGGTCATCTGTGTCAGGAGCTTCTGGGCCTGTGGGTCTTCTGGGGCTGGGCCAGTGGGAGCTGGGGGCATAGAGTTCCTGTAAGGGTCCAGGGCCTACCTGCCCTCTGCCCATCTGCCTGAGGAGCTCTTCCCTGGTGCCCCCATAGCATCCTGTGTGGGGAAGGGAGGGAGGCGGGTGGGTAGGGCCTAACTGGGGGAAGGATCATGCTCCCTCAGGGCTTGCCAACCCAAGAGATGGAACCCCCCAGCAGAAGTCCCTAATCCAGGGTCCCCCCCTTCCCATCACAACCCCCCCCCGCCGACAGCGACCAAAGTAGGGATCTACTCCTTCTCTCCCAACAATCCCCAAGTCTCTGGCCAGCCCTCAGTACCCTGCTGGCCAGTCTGTAAGGGCTGTGTAGTGCTGGCCGTCAGGTGGCTCTGGACTGTGGCCAATTTCTGCTTCAGGGCCTGCAGCTCCGAGGCCAGCCTAGAACAAGGGGGAGATCAGAGAGGGACGTCTCTCCTCTCTCTCTGAACGCCCCCCCCCCGCAACTCCGCCCCAGGAGTCACTGCTCCAGGTGAAGGGCAAACACCACAGGACCTGGTCTGGGCCCACAGCCTGCCTCCTGCCCCCGAGTATCCCCAGGCGGACCCACTTGGAGGCCCTGGCCACGGCTTCAGGGTCCGGAGCCGGGATGCAGAAGCAGGCGGCTGGGGCACGTTTGGTCTCCCCACCTGGGCCTTGCACGACCCAGGTGTACTGGTCGGTGTTGTCCATCAACACATACCGCTCACCCCGCAGCAGCTGCACCTGGGGGACAGGGCAGGTGGGGCTCGTGTTGGCTCAGGGGCAGGGGGACCTGAGGCCAAGATGGAGTCGGGGCTGGGTACACGAGCTGGGGTGGGGGCAGAGACAGGCCACAGGCAGAGCAGGGCTTGGAGGACAGAGGGCTGGGGCAGGGTGGGGATGGGTGGGAGCGGAGGCAATGGTGGGACTGGAGGAGGCAGGGCTGCGGCTGGGCGGGCAGAGCCTGTACTTCTTCTGAGTCCCAGTCGCAGATGCTGTCCACGTGCAGAGGCTGCTGGGGGGGGTTCCTGCGCTGCTGCAGAGGGGCCACCTGATGGCTCCGCCGCTGCAAGTCCCCAACGGTCTTCTCAGCGACAGCCAGCTGCTTCTTCTCTGCCTGTGGGGTCCCAGGCTGCACTTGAGGCCTGCCCCGTACTGCCCACCCCCACCATGAGAGCCAAGGGGCCTTCATGAAGACAGGGTCTCTAAGTCAGCAATGTAAAATGATGCCCTCCAAGGGGCCCAGGATCCTGGGGTCTGCTGGTTGGGGTGGGGCGGGGCGGGGTGGGGGGCTGCTCAGCGTCACCCAGGCCTCTAGAGTAGGGGCTGGGGGGGGCGGGGGGGGGGCGGCGCACAGATCTCTCCCAGGCGGTCTCTGCCGCATTGCAGGTGAGGAAACTGAGGCCCAGAGGTGGAAAGGGCTTGCTGGTAACAGACCAGCCCCTTCCTACTAGAGCAGACCGCCTTCTCCTCCCCACCCAGGGTGGGCTCAGGACGGGCATAAGTCCCCGGAGAAGGGTGAGACCTAGACGCAAGGGCCAGCCCCATCCCCTGGAGCGGGGTGCAGGTGGTCTGGTGGGGCTCGCTCACCTCCAGCTGTTGTAGCAGCTCTGTGGGGGCGCCAGGGGGCCCCCCAGGGGCAGGGCTGTACTGGGTGTCCAGGCTGGAGTTCAGCTTTGCCAGGGTTTGGCTGACGGAGTCGGCCTCTTCCTGGAACTGAGGTCGTGGGTGGTCAGGGGGAGAGCTCTGCCCACCAACCCTGCACTGGCCCCTGCACCGGCCCCTGCACCGTCGGCCTTTCTACCCAGGCCGTGCGGCTTTTTTAACCGGAGTGTTCTGCAAATGGGCGTTTCTGGCTCACTGGGCTTGTTTCGGGGTTATGAAACACCGTGGCTTCTGTGCTTCCTGCCCAGATGGAGTGGGGCTCTCCTGCTTACTCCAGTACCTGGTGTCGTCCTGGCTGGAACCTGGGGTGGGTGCCCCCAAGTGGAAGCTAGGAGTGTGCTTTACAAAGAAACTCCTGGGGGCACCTGGGTGCCTCTGTCGATTAAGCATCCGACTCTTGACTCCGGCTCAGGCCGTGATCTCACGGTTCGTGGGATCGAGCCCCGCTTCGGGCTCTGCACTCCCATCACGGAGCCTGCTTGGGATTCTCTCTTTCTCTCTCTCTCTCTCTCTGCCCCCCTCCCACTCATGCATGCTTGCTCTCTCTCTCTCAAAATAAGTAAACTTAAAAAAAAAAAAAGAAAAGAAACATCCTGCAGTTGGGTGATATTGTGGAATTCTTGTCCGTGTGATAATGGTATGGCAGTTACGTAGGAAAACATTTTTAAAAAGGAAGGAAAACCCCTTTGGCTTATGTCCCTCTTGAAGTATATGAAACATCACTTGTGATTTATGCAGAAGAGTAAGATTTTAACTAATTTATTTAGCTTGCCTTTGAGAACCAACCCCTTCCCCACCCCCCGGCCCCCAGGAGCCACCTCGCCCTGTTGTGAATGTTTGCGTGACCTCGTTTTCCCTCTGGGACCCAGTCACGATGACACAGCTCCGCCGTTTTTATGAGGTGCCTTGTCTCCCTCCGTGTGAGCGTGTCCTGTGGCGTTCTCCAGGCACCTCTGCGCCCAGGGCCCCGGTGGCCGCCCGCCCCTGTCTCCTCCGGCCCCCACCCAGCCCCGCGCACCGGCTCACCTGGCGATACGTCTCCACATGCTGCAGCTGGCTCTCCTGGCAAATGCACAGGTTCAGAAAGTTCTGCCACGCCATCTTCAGGGCCTCCTGGTGGGTCTGGGGACAGCAACACCCAGCCCTCGGACCGCGCCCGCCGCGCCCTGTGCCCCCATCCACTGCCCGCCCGGCCGGCCCCACCCTGGGCCGCGTCTCCCTCTCCCCAGCCTCCCTGGGGAGCCCCCGGATTGAGGGAGCGGGCGGCCCTGAGACCACGGCAGCCTCTGTCCCTCGCACCTGGATGGGCCCCACAGCCGGGTGCCCCAGCTCCACCATGCGCTCCCCGTCGTCCTCTAGCTGGTTCACGCTCTGCTCCTGGCTCAGCAGCTCGTGCTGCTTGAAGTGCTGGGGGAAGAGTCCGGAGCATCAGTGACGGGGGGAGGACGGGACGGGATGTCCGCGTGCCCCCCTCCCCCAGCCCCCCACTCTGCCGCCGACCTCGTACTCCCGCCGCACGCCCTCGGGGTCCGCCATGAGGTCGCTCCAGTCCTGCTGCAGGATGCCCTGCTGCTGCTGGGCCAGGGTGTTCAGCTGGCGCGTGCAGCCCTGCAGGTGCGTGTACAGGCTGCCCAGGCTCTGCCTGCGCCACGAGGCCGCCTTCTGTGCTCCGCGGGACGTGGCGGGGGAAGGGGGGTAGCAAGGGGCGCCGTCAGGCTGTGCCTGGAAACGCTGGCCCCGGGAAGGGTGCAGGGGGCCAGGCCCAGCCCTCTCCCTGTCCACCCAGCCCTTCCGCTCACCAGGAGGTCCCGGTATTGGCTCTGGATGGTAGCTGCGTCCTGCTTCACCAAGGGGGGAGACAGAGCAGGCTCAGCAAGAGGCGGCATGCAGGGGAGATTGTACCCCTTGTCCTGGGCCCACTGTGCCCCCCCCCACCTCCATCCCTTGCCCCAGAGGGCCCGCCAGGCCACTTAGGCTAGGATGGGAGAAAAGGGAGGGGAGGGGAGGGGAGGGGAGGGGAGGGGAGGGGAGGGGAGGGGAGGGGCCAGGCAGGGATGTACATCCCCCACCTGCCCGATGAGGTTCCGCAGCTGCTGCCCGTAGGCCTCGATCTCCTTCTGCAGGATGTTGTGCTCGGCAATCTGCTCTTCCAGCTGGGCCATGCCGGGCCCGTACCGGCCCTCGCGCACCTGCTTCTGCAGAAGGAGCTGGGGGTTCAGCTCAGCCGCAGGGCGCCAGCCCTCCCACGCCCTCCCCGCGTCCCCGTGCAGAGGAGCGGAGTCGGTCGTTTGGGCAGAGGGTGGACAGGCCCGCAGAGCAGCCCAGGTGAACGGCAGGCAGCTCACCCCGGGGGACATGCTGCCCTCTGGTGGCCCTGGCTGAGCGTCATCACGACTGCAGTCCCTGATGCCTACTGGTCCCCAGAATGCAGAGCTCGGCCGCTAAAATGTCTTCCTGCCCCTGCCTGCCTCCTTACCTGCCCTGGCCTCGGTACCTCCCGCCTACCCACCTGTCGCTAGGCTCTGGGACCCTGCGACACCTGCGACACCCGTGCCCTCCCCACTGTCCCTTCATTGTCATCAGGCACCGTTGTGTTGTGATATCAAGGCACGGTTCCCCACCCAATGCTCAGGGTGACACGCCCATGACCTGGCTCTGCCTGCCTCCCCAGAAGACCCCGCTTCCCACCCCACCCCAGGCTGGAGCCTCCCTTTCTTCTTTCTGGGATGTCCTCTCACCATTTCACCCCAACCTAACTGAACCGTCCCACCTCTTCACACACCCCTTCCTGCAGGAAGCCTCCCCTGGCTGTGCACGGTCCCCTGCGAGCTCTCCCTTCCCAGACCCTCCCAGGTGCAAGCACTCAGCAGGCCCCCCCACCGCCCCCCGATGACACAGAGCTCTGTGATTTCCGGTTGGGTCAGCTGTGATTTTGAGCTCCCTGAGGTGTCTCCGACATTGGGGATGACCCTGACCTGTTTCTGCTCCAGCACCCGTGCCCAGTCTACTCTGGGCCCCACGGCGGGGGGCAGCACCATCTTCTCGTACAGGGCGCGGTACTCGGCACACGCCTGGGTCACCCGCTCGTGCAGCTGCTTGATGCTAAGAAGGAGGGGGGCCGGCAGGTCAGGGCTGGGCCTGGGGCTCCCCTGGAGCCCCGACGCTTCCGTTCTCCAGCCCCGGCCCCGGCTGCCAGCCACCCCACTCACTCCTTCTCGATCTCCTCGGCCTGCGGGTGCTTGAGCCGCCGGGCCTTGTCCACGTCCAAGAAGAGGTCCTTCAGCAGCACCTCGGCCTCCTTCAGGCTGCGGCCCACCTCCTGCCGGTGCTTCAGGGCCTGGTCCTGCTCGCCGTGCACTCGGTCCTGCGGGCGTGGGACCACATCCTGGCTGCCCATCACCACCCCTGCCCCGAGCCCCACTCTCGCATTCCCATCTGCCGACCTCAGTGCCCACACCAGCGGAGGGCCAGGCCCAGGGCATCTGTGGGGCAGGTGCAGAGACTTGGGGGAGCCCCTTTGACCCTCCCAAGTTGGAAGGCCAACAGAGAAACAGAGCGGAGCCCTCTCTCCCACTGTGTTTGGGGAACGACCAGAGAAGGCCAAGGGTGGTCTGTCCCACCTTCACCGCCTGCACTCCAGATGCTCCAGGGAGCCTCCCTTGCCCCCTCACCCCTGCGGCCTTACCTGCTGCAGTTTCTTCTGGGTCTCCAGGATGTCCCTCTCCACCTGGTCAGCATTGGCCTGCATGCGGGAGATGAGCAGGGCCAGCTCCTGGGTGGCAGCCCTGGGGTGGGGTGGGGACAGAGAGCAGCCTGGTTGGAAAAGAGCCACCTGCATGGGGTCCACCTGTGTGGGGTCCCCTGTGTCCCTCGGACCTGTTCTTCTCTGCAGCCAGGCTCTCTGCCCAGAAGGGCGGCTTCCAAGATGTGGGGTCTCTGGTCTCTCTCTGCAGGAGGTTCTGGGAGATTCCCAGTCCTGAAGGTCGGAGAGCACTGTCCCCACATGAGGGTTCAGAGAATGGGGGTCTCCAATGTGTCTGGCACAAGGGAGCAGGCCACCATCACCGTCCTGGCAGTGAGTTCCTAACCCCACCCAGCTCCCTGCCTCTCACTTGGGAGTGAATCATGCCTCAGCCGCTAAGGCCCGAGACAGCATGGCTGGGCTTTGGGAGGGGCAGTGGGCTGGCTGGGGGTAGGGGAGCGGCGGCATGTCCCCCACCCCAACCTCCTCCCACCCCAGCCCTGTCTCCCCCTCACACCCTGGGCTTTGCCTATGCCCAGGCTAATAACCATCTGGAGGAGCCACACAGCACTGGGGCAGGGGGAGGCATAGAGATTGTGCGGACACTTCAACATCCCCAGATTAAGGGGATTTAAGCCTAGATTAGGACCTGACTTGCTCTAGGTCTCACAGCAAGGAGCAGAGTATAAGCCTGATCTGGCTCCCCAGAGTCCTTTGCACCGGGCACTTGCTGTGTGCCTGAGCTCACGCTCTGCGACCTAGAGGGTCAAGCAAACCTAGTAAAAGGTAGAGTCGTCCAAGCCTCATAAGCACAGCACCCTGTGAGGTCACGGCCCTGGGGAAGGGGAAGGCTTCAGGGAGCTGGGCCTTGAATTAGGGATCAAAGGATGAACCCCCACCCCTGGTTGCCCCAACAGAGGGATGGTGCCAGAAAGAACTCTGGGCAGGGGCAGCTGGGTGGCTCATTTGGCTAAGCATCCAACTCTTTCAAAAAAAAAAAAAAAGTTAATGTTTATTTTTGAGAGAGAGAGAGAGAGTGAATGGGGTAGGGGCAGAGAAAGAGGGAGACACAGAATCCAGAGCAGGCTCCAGGCTCCGAGCTGTCAGCACAGAGCCTGACGCGGGGCTCGAACCCACGAACCGTGAGATCATGACCCGAGCCAAAGTTGGACGCTTAACCAACTGGGCCACCCAAGCACCCCTAGTATCCAACTCTTGATTTTGGCTCAGGTCATGATCTCACGGTTCAGTTCCTAAGATTGAGCCCCGAGTTGGGCTCTGCACTGATCTCAAAGAACCTGCTTGGGATTCTCTCTCTCTGCCTCTCCCCTGCTCACGAGTGCTCTCTCTCAAAATAAACATTTTTATTTTTTTTTAATTTTTTTCAATGTTTTTATTTATTTTTGGGACAGAGAGAGACAGAGCATGAACGGGGGAGGGGCAGAGAGAGAGGGAGACACAGAATCGGAAACAGGCTCCAGGCTCCGAGCCATCAGCCCAGAGCCCGACGCGGGGCTCGAACCCACGGACCGCGAGATCGTGACCTGGCTGAAGTCGGACGCTTAACCGACTGCGCCACCCAGGCGCCCCAAACATTTTTAAAAAATGAAAGAACTGTGGACCAAACAGCCTGGGTATGATCACTTTCCAGAGCTATACTGCTGTGTGGCTTTGGGCAAGTTGCTTAAACTCTCTGTGCCCGAAGTGCCTCGTTTGTAAAGTGGGGCTTCGATACTATCTACATCACAGTGTTTCTGTGTTAGGAGGATGAATCCATCTGAAGCAGCCAGTGCGCAGCCTGTGTAGTCGGCATCCAGCTAGGTCTTATTCCACTAGAATATAGGCACCACAAAGTTAAGGACCTGTTGGTTCTGTGTAAGGTGGCATCCTCAGTGCCTAGAACAGTCCTGGCACACAGTAGGTGCTCAATAAACGTGTCAAAGGACTAGACTGCACATGAGGGGAACAATGAGCCCTGTGTGGGGCGACTGTAGCCAGAGCCAACTGAGCTGTGTAGACAGAGCCGCCAGCTGCCCCAGGCTAGGAAAGGGCTGCCCGGGAGCCTGGCTGGGGACAGGGGGCTGTGGGTCCTGCCTGAGCCCCGGGTCACCTGTCTTCAGGCCTGACCTCCTGGGAGGGCTGCTCCCATCGGGAGGAGCACACTCCACCCTGGGCAGGGCCCAGGAGCCCCAAAGGACAGGTCACTGCAGTGAGAGTCCTAACTGCCGTCTTTCCTGTCTGCCCAGAAGCCCAGCCTCAGTGTCATCACCCTGATCCCTATCAGGGTAATGAGCCTTTCATCTCCACTCCCATCTGCCACCTCCACCCTGCAGAGGGGGCTGACAGCCAGTGAGAGGAAAGAACGAGAAGGGAGCAGCCAAGTCTGTCTGCGGACCGCGGGGCTGTCGAGAGGCAGGCCGGGCCGGGCAGGGCAGGGAGCTGGGGCAGCAGAGGGAGGCTCTGAGGATGTCCCGGGCCTTCTGGCCCTCCCCTTTCCCTGCGGCACCCTCTCCTCACACCCCAACACTGTAACAAAACTCAAGGCCCCAGGTGAGAGCCTGGAGAGGAAAGCTACAGCTTGGACCCAGCAGCACAACAGCCCCGCCTCCCTGCGCCAGGCACCCAGCCTCCCTTCTCCGCCTCCGTCCCTCTGCCCACCCTGTACCCAGGTTCCAAGGGTCAGCCCAGCCCAAGCAGAGCCGTGAGGGCAGAGCCACGGACAGGGAGCCAGGCACTCCCGTCTCCCAGCACCCCCGGGGGCCCTCCTCATCCATCGTGTCTCCTGCAGAGCACCCCAGCCGTGGCCCTCAGGCCCCTTGGAGAATGTGGGAGCCCCAGGCCGTCCCTGGCCTCCTGCTAGGACTGGAGCTGTCTGGGCAAGGGAGAGAGTCCACCCCCGGGGCCCTTTGGCCTCGGGACGCTAAATGCCAGCACTGGGCTGGTCCTGAGCTCCAGGCGGGCTGCCATTTGCAGGTGGAAATGGGATCACCTGGGCCGGGCACCACCCCGCTCCAGCCCGCTGCCCCGGGCCCCACTTACCGGCTGTGCTTGCTGGGGGAGCCCTTGGGAGAGCCCTTGGCCGGGGAGCCCTTAGGGGACCCCTTTCCCTGGGAGCCTTTGTTCAGACCCTTGAACATGGTTGTAAAGGCAGGTGCCGCTCAGGCGGGGCTCGGCCGGTGCAGGCGGGTGGCAGGCAGCGGGCGTGTGTCCTCGCTGGCTGCTCAGCTGGGCTCTGGCGAGGTGGGGTGGCCAGGCACCGAGAAGGCAGTTTCTGGGAGGCCCCTCCCCGCAGGTGAGGCGGCGAGCGGGCGCCGGCCGGGGCTGCCACGCATGCACCCACACTGCCCACACTCAGCTGCTCCTGCACAACCAGTTTGGGAGGAAGAGGCACAGCCCAGAGGGCGGGGCGCCCGAGCCTGCCTGACTCCCAGAGAAGGTTTGGACTTGTTACACCCACACGCCCAGAGGGAAGCGGCAGAGATCGCATCCAGGCAGGCGGGGAAATAGCCGGGCCCAGGAGGGACAGGGTTGCGGACAGACAGAGGTTCGCGCATGCTCAAAGACAGAAGCCCGGCCTCACAGCTCAGGCTGGGGGTTGATAAACACCTCCAGGCAATACAGGGCACCTGGCTATCGGGCTATCGGGCACGCCCCACCCACAGCTCTTACCCCACCGGCCGGGGGCGGCTGGCCTCTGCTCTGTGCTCTCCACCACCATGATGGGGCAGCCAGGGGGCATTCACCCCAGACAACTGGCGCAAGGTACATTTTTAAAAGCGGGCACCACCCAGTTGGCTCCCCAGAGGACACCCCACAGTCCCGCTGCCCGGTCTTCCCGGCTGGCTCAGTGTCATCCTGTCTGTCCGTGGCCCTGGGGCCAGATGCAGTAGGACATAACATCGCTGGGATCCTCCAAAGAGTCCGAGACCAGCTCCAGAGGGGCTGGGGCGCCCCTCCCCCAAGAACCCCCAGCATTAGCCTTCAGGTGCTGTTGAGCCTAGGGTCCGGCTGAGCCCCTTGGGAAGCTACTAGACCTGGGTTTTCCTGACTACCTCTCCTCACCTGGTCCCCCAGAAGTGGTCCCTGGTGGCTTTTTCTCCAGACAGGTGGAGTGGCGGACAGCCGTACCAGTTTCGTGGCCTCTTCCTCACACTGAGTGCCAGGGAGGCCATCTCGGTGGCCGCCTTCTCCCACGGTGCCCCCTCTATTGCCAGCCACTCATTTCACTGGCCCGCCGAGAAGAACCCTTCCGTGGCTCTAGAGCCACTCCCTGGAACCATTACAGTTTCGGTGGAGGAAGGGCTGGGGCAGTAGCAAAAGGGAGGGAGGCAGTCGTGCTGGGTTTGGAGGCCTGGGACCTCCCGGCAGGCCCAGCTGAGGGCAGAAAACACCCAGAGAAGAAAGAAGGATCCCTCCGACTGGAGACGGCAGGGACAGAGCTGAGACCGCCCGTGTGCGCCGGGAGGACAAAAAAGGTTTGAGTCCCTTTGGGCAGCATCTCATGGACAAGCCACCGAACTTGGTCCTGGGGAGGGGACACAGCAGTCACCCATCCTGGAGGGGCAGGGGCTGAGGGGGGGCAGCAGGGGTGGGGAGGGCACCAAGGAGCCTTGACAGAGCAAGTAGCAGTAGGGGAGCAGAGTGGTCTGCAAAGTCCTGTTCCCAGTTGAACGTGATGGTGAGCGGAGCCAAGGATGGAAGGCCAGGCCCAGAGGGCACGTGGCCCCCGCCGCCCCAGCCCTCCCTCCCTGTTATTGCAGGGTGACAATTTTCTTCTAACCACAACTAGCAATCAACCGTTCTCAGAAAAGGGCCATTGTTTAAATGACTGCAAGGTCCAGCAGCCAGCCCTGAATGCCAACTTCGCGTATCCAACCAGAGAGCTCACTTCCTTATCTTCGAGATGGGGCAAGTGGCGGCAGCCCCTGGGAGAGCCGAGACAGGAAGGCTGCCTTCCCGAGAGCTCCAAGTCTCTTCCTGGGAGGTGGTGGGCAATGGAGGGAGGGGGCAGGGAGAAAAGAGGTCTAGACTCCAGCCCTGGGAACAGCTGGGGCCAGGGGAGGGCCCCTTAACCGTGGACAGGGGAGAGGGAAGCAGACCCCGGCTGGAGAAGGCAGGAGGCGGAGATTTGGAACATTTGAGCTTGGTCTCCTGTCTGCAGAAGCTCTCCCGGAAATAAACAAGCGCCACAGGAGGCCTGCACACGCCCCAGCGATTAAGGCTAACTGATTCACTGCAAGAAAACCAAGAGGTGAATTCCTGGCGTGACTGTCTAATGCCGAGTCAAATCAGCACCCAGCTCCCCAGACGGGGGCTGACACGCAGGCAGGAACAGCCTGATCTCGGAGATGTTCCTAGTCAGATGGCAGTGATCCTGACCCCCAAGACTAAAAGCACAGGAGAAAGGGAAGGGACAAAGAAAGAAAAGAAGTAGGGCTTTAAATATGTGAGCAAGCCAAGTGTCACTGAGAAGGCCGGGATGGGACAGAGCCTCCATGGAGACCTGTACCGTCCCACACGGCAGCCACTTGATTTCAAAGACTCAGTATGAAAAGATGTAAAATATCTCATTTTTTTTATATTGATTAAAGTCAAAATATTTTGGATACCCTGTGTTAAATGAAATGCATTAAAAAAATAGTTTTATGGGTTGCTTTTCACTTCGCTTTTAATGTGCGTTTCCCGAAAACTTAAAATTACAGATGTGGCTTGCATTTGTGGCTCACGGTAAGTTGACCCTTGAACAATGTGGGGGGTGCAGGGTGCCAGCCCCCCGTTAAGTTGAAAATCTCTGCATGACTTTTGACACCCCCCAAACTTAACTACTAACAACCTACTGTTGACTGCAAGTCTTACTGGTAACACCAATGGTCGATTAGCCCAGATTTTATATGTGATGTGTATTATATAGTCTCACAATGAAGAAAGCTGGAGAAGAAATATTAAGAAAGTCTTTAGGAAGAGAAAATCTGTTTATAGTACTGGACTGCATTTATTTTCTTTAAAAAAAATTTTTTTTTAACGTTTATTTTTGAGACAGAGAGAGACAGAGCATGAACGGGGGAGGGGCAGAGAGAGAGGGAGACACAGAATCGGAAGCAGGCTCCAGGCTCCGAGCCATCAGCCCAGAGCCCGATGCGGGGCTCGAACTCACGGACCGTGAGATCGTGACCTGAGCTGAAGTCGGAGGCTCAACCGACTGAGCCACCCAGGCGCCCCTGGACTGCATTTATTAAAAAAAAAAAAAAAAAAAAAAGCCCCAAATAAGTTGGCCTGCACAGTACACACCCATCTTTTTCAGGGGCCACCTGTACAATTCTACCAAACAGCTCTGACCTGGAAGCTGGACAGGGCGTCCCAACTTTCAGGCTTCCCAGGCCTGGCCCCTGCCACATCTCCTTCTGCAGCAGGCCGGCCGAGCTCCACCTGGCTCCTTGTCCTACCCCCAGGGCCTCCCCTCGCCTGGAGCTTGCGTCCTCCTCTGTGGCGTGAGCAGCTGAGGTGGACTAGTCCAAGGTCTCCCCCCAGCACTGTGCCAGCTACGACTTCAAGCGGTAGCTGCTTGCATCCCCCAGCCTGGAGCACGCAGGCCGAGTGACGTGGGCCACTCGCAGCTCGTGGGGCCGGAGCCCAGAGCAGGGCTGATCAGAACTGAAAGCCGCCCAGGTCCCAGTTCCAAGGCCGCCATGCACGCACGCAGCTGGGCAACAGGGTGGCAGCTGGGACCGTGTGCCAGGGCTTATGCGCCGCCCCCCCCCCCCCCCCCCCGGGCTCCTGCAGAGAGGGGCATTCTTCTCCCTGCTGAAGCAGATGGTGGCAATTGCTGACTTTGCCCCGGGAGCCATCACCTGCCAAACTCCCGTGTGGCCCTCGATCAGGCCAGACTTGCATCTCTGCAAATTGCCCTGTTTGAACAGAAGCTCTGCCACCAGGCCCGTGGAGCCGAGCTGACTGATAAGCTCTCCCGCCTCACGCTTCCTTGGCCCGCTGAGGAGCGAAGGTGCCTCCACCAGCTGGGCCTGGAGAGGTGAGGGCTGCCGGGGCAGGGCATTAGGGATGAGCCTCTCTCTGCCTGCAGGCGCCAGGGGAGGCAGACCTGTGGGCCCCAGAACCCAACAAGCCTGGAGGTCAGCCTGGAGACAAGCAGAAGGTGACCACGGCTGCCTAAGAGCAGAACAGGAGGAAAAGGAGCTCTTCCTTTTGGGCCTTTTACAGGAAGAGTCTAGCAATTCAAACCAGCCAACAAGCGAACCCCACCTATCGCGAGATTAGGGCCCCCCATACTGGATGGCGAGACAGAGAGTACAGGGTGACCTCAGGAGTCCTCAAGTCCCAAGTTGGCCTGAGAGGACAAGGTCAAGGCGGCCTTCTGATGTCTGTTCCCCTCTAGGAGTGACTTCCCTTCCCTAGCCTTGGGCCACAGAGGCCGGCCCAGTCCAGGTGCTGGACCAGTGCTGGGACGGCCCTGCCTCTGGGCCGCAGTGAAGCCTGCTATTGCACAAGCAACCCCTATGTTCCAGGAAGTTCCAGAAGTCTGCAGCTGCCCACTGTCACCCAGGAACTGCTGGGCCTCCAGGTCTCCCAGGGTGCCCAAGGGCTCCGGGCTGCCACCTTGAAGACCTGCGGCCCACCTGTGAAGTTCAGGTCTGGTGGAGGCGGCGAACCTGCACGGAGCCCCGGGCACTGGCCTGAGGAAGGACGAGGTTTACAGAACAAAACCGAAAGAGCTAGCAACAGTCTTCACAGCTGAGGAGCAGCCCTTCCTAATTAGTCTTCCCTGCCAGGAAATTGGAAGCACACAGGACAGGCAGCTCTGTGGACTCGGCTGGTTGTCCTGGTGACACCGTTTAGACCCAGCAGGGCCCAGCTCTGGAGGGAGGGCGGCAGAGAAAGGCCGTGGGGTGCGCTGAGGGAAGCCCACCCCGGCCAACTCCCTGCACGGCAGCCCCGCTTCCTGGACCCGGGGTTCACACTGTCCCAGGAGAGAGCCGCTTGCTGTTGGGCTACAGTGAGAAGAGACTTCTATGAACGGGTCCTAGCTGGGCAGGAGCTCCTCCCGCCAGGCCCCAGGTCAGAGCCCCGAAGGGGCACAGGTGCCAACGGGCTACAGGCAGCACTGGAGGGAGAAGCACGTGTTCTAATGCCAGCTGCGTCCACAGAGGAGCGAAGGGAGGGAAATTCCTCTCTGTCAAGTGGCTGTTGGGTACTAAGCCCTGTGCCTGCTGTCCTTCTCCATTAGAGACAGACGCCCCTCTTTTACAGGTGAGGACCTCCACACCCTCTCCACTCCACACGCGAGCCAGAGCGAGCTACCACCGCCAGCTTTCGGGGACCGGTTACCTGTCTGCCTCCTGCCAGATGTGGCTCTTTTCCACGTGTGAGGAGTCCTTCAACCACAGACTGAGCATGAGGACACACAGTGACAGTTAATGGAGGTGGAAAGAAAGGGGACCACAGAAGCCGGGCTCCCCCTCCAACACAACGCAGAGGGTGCGGCCGGGAGGAAAGCGGAGCCCCGCCTGCTTGGGGTTTTCTGCAGGTCCTGGCACCTGCCCAGAGCAGCTCGCCGGACGGACGGACGGGCTCTGATAGGGCCGTGGAGGCTGTCACAGTCCCGCCTTAAAGCAAAACTAAAAATCAAACCTTAGATCCTGAGATCAGTCCCTTAACAGTTCGAAATTGAAAAGGTCAGACAAAAGGTTCTCGGGAACATTCCATCGGTATTCATCATCCGAGATCCTATTTCCTCCAACTCCTACCAACTGGTAACCCCACTAACATTGCAGAGCGCTCACCGTGCTGGGTGGTGCTTGCCGCCGGGCCCGTCCTGCCCGTGCCCCGTGCAGGCTCCCTAACACCTGGTAGACCCACGGGCTAGATTCTTCCAGCTGGGGCTGTCAGGATGCAGGCAGCTTCCAATTTCTCTCTCGGCTTTGGAACATCGATAAATTTTACAGCTAAACCTGGTTTCCGTCTCTTCCGTAGCAACAAGTGTCTTAAAAATAAAACTAAAACCAACACATGTTTTTCCGATCTTTGGACATTTTCCTAGGCCTCTGAAGGTTCCAAGCTTGTGAAGGCTGTGGATGGCCATGTGCTGTTTAGAATTCCGCCATCAGCTAGCTTTTGGTACGAATGATGCCAGATGAGCCAAATCGGCATCACAGCATCACAGTGGCCAGGCGGAGCACAGCCCCTCCCGGGAAGTCCCAGGAGTCCATCGTCCTCTCCTAGAGGGGGTGAGGCCACCGTGGGGGGAGGGGTGCACTGCCACCACAGGCTGTCACCTCAGGGCCATGGTCAAAGGCTCAGGATGCCACCAGGAGATGGGACCCAGCCTGGCAGTGTTTCATTTCCAACAGGGAATCCAAGAATTCTCAGCTTAATGTAAAACCAGAGAGGCCCAGTACCCCAGAACAATCACAAGAAAGGAGGAAAAAACGTAGGAAACTGGTAAGGCAGGGCTTGTCTGACCCCAGGTGTCTCAACGCTCCTTTTTTCCAAACAGGACCAACAGATTCACGGGCAACAAACTTGGCCAAATTATGTCCCCTGGGAACTGAAGTTAGCTTTTCACTACTACCGCTTCTGCAAATCAAGACCGCCACCACTCAACAGACAAGCGAATAGAAACCATGAGCACAGCAGCTGTAGGTCATGTTCTAAAAGTGCAGAGACCATGGGCGCCCTGGGCGGCTCGGTCGGTTAAGCGTCTGACTTCAGCTCAGGGTTCGAGTTCCAGCCCCGTGTCGGGCTCTGTGCTGACAGCTCAGAGCCTGGAGCTGCTTTGGATTCTGTCGTCTCCCTCTCTCTCTGCCCACCACCCCGCCCCCCCACACCCCACTTGCACTGTCTCTCTCTCTCAAAAAATAAACATTAAAAAAAAAATTACAGTGCAGAGACCAAATTAAGCTTCCCCTACTCTCTGCAACTTGGGAGACTGAAGTTCTGGCAGGGTCCAAACCCGCTGACCAAGCGTAGCTCATCTGGGTGGAGGGAGGGGTGCCACAACTGCAGAACGAGGACAGGAAGCAAAGCGGGTGCCCGCACCCAAATCTTACACCCCGAGACCTCACTGCATCTCTCATTACCTGTGCAGAAAGGACTGAGTGGCCGCTGGCGTTCCATTCTGTGACTCTACCCAGCAAGTTGCGCCGGCCCAAGGAGCAGCCCAGGGCTCAAGTCTGAACCCATTCCCAAGAAGAGGGGAGAGCTGCTTCCTGGCCCGAGGACAGAATGGGGTCCTGCTTTTGGCCCTCCGTCTCCCGCGACAGGCTGTTTAATGTCAAGGGATCCTGTGTGAAGGGATGTACAAACTAACCGGAGACCTCGGCCCTGCCAGGTCTGTCTTCTTGTGTAAACATGTGCTCTTAATACTAAACATATCTTGTTACGGCCTCACTGGCCGACCACAGCCACCACTACAGAGCAGCTGCCAGGGACACTGGGACGAAGGGAATTTCTGGTGTCGCCACAAGAAAGGAAAAGCTTAGAGAAGGTCAATCAGAATGACTGACGCCAGCACTCTAAAGAGAGTGGGAGGGGCAGGAAGGGCCATCTGCAATACAAAGGGACACCTTCCCAGATGGGGGCAGGAGATGCAGGCTGGAGGGCTCCCTGCAGGTGGGTGCCCGGCCCAGCTGTGGCTGGAGGGTCAGCAGAGAATGTGGTGAGGGAAGTACAGAACCTAGACCACAGCCTGGTGCTGCTAAGCCGGGGAGCCAAGAAGAGGGAGAAGAGGGGGAGGAAAAGGATAAAGGCCCCCAGGGCTCCCTCAGACCATTAGAGACACTGCTCCAAGCCTCTGGGACCAAAACCCAAGACGTCAGGCTCAGGTCATCCGCGCAGTATCGTCAGAGTGGGGGAGGACACCCCTCGACTGCGTGGCACAGATGGGAAAACTTTCCATTTACAAACAAAATCCGCCTCCTAAGGCTCTCTGACCCAGAGCAGATCCTGAGGGGAGGAGAGCTCACAATCTGAGCACCTGGTGTCCTACACAACATTCAACTCTAACACAGGCGGCTGATTTGTCTTCCAGTCTCACTTCTGGCAACACCCACCCTCTGCAGTTTCCCCGGGAAAACACAAGGCACCGTGGGTTCCATCTTGAAAGAACAGTCTCAGGCCTTCATTAACTGCCCAACCTTCCCTTCAAGCCGCCCTAGTAGGCTCCAGGTCTGTGCCGCAGGGAAGCCAACACCGCCCGCAGTGGTTCTGCTTTCCTAAGGGGTGAGTGTGCGTCCCCGAAAGGGATTCAGTGGTTTCAGATACAGCTCATGTCTAAATCATTTTTATTCCTAGCTTTCTTACACTGCTTTTGGGACTTCTGCTATTGATGCTACGAAAGAAATAGAAAAGGGTCACTAAGGGAGAAAGTTTAAAAAGCATGGAAATTGATTCAAATATCATTTATGGCATCTAAAAATCTTGATGGGGGGCACCTTCTCGAACACTGCCCTATCTGGCCTCGGACACGGCCGAGTTGCCACAAGTCGGGGTACACTTGACAGGACGGGATGGGTGAGGACACGTAAAAAATGGGCACAGTCTCCAGCATCTTTGCCTTTTAATATAAGATTTGTTTTCATCATTTCTGAGTGTAACACATTTCTTCTAAAAATAGAGCTCTTTGCTTGTTCTGAAACTTAACTTCCACTAGGAGGTGACAGGGAATAAGGCTGACCGTAATTCCGGGGTGACGCTGCCAGTGTTTCCTGGTCACAGACCCCTCACGGACTCTGGATGCTCACAGCGAGGAGGAGTCCATTTCAAATCCATGGTACTGAAGAAACATGACAGAAAGTTCCGAGCTCCCATCCATGCCTGGCGTGGACCCACCCGAACGCGGCTGACACGTGGCCAGACGGCAACGGCCCTTCCTCCAGGAGGTGCGGACAGAGGGATCCCGCACACGTCCACCGGAAGACAGCAGGGTCCCCTTCTAGCACACCGGTTAAGAATGTGAGTGCACAAACACACGAGACACAGGGACGCAGCGCTGAGGATGTTACACTCCGGCCCTGGGCCGATGCAGACCTGGATTTAATATCATGGAACTCGCTGGGGTTTTCTCACAATACAGATGAAGAGGGAGATTCTCCCCCTGCCCCCAAGAAGAGCCTAGTTAGCTCCTGAATCCAAAGATGCCCTTGATGTATCCAGTGAGGCCACTCTTGGTCTTCTGCTCCAACTTGTCCTCGAGGGGTGGGAAAGCCACATGGTTGAGGGCCAGGTCAAAGAACAAAGGCTTGCAAGGGATGGGCTGGAATCCTGGCGGGAAGTGCACGAGGTTGGCTTGCTTGGTCACAAGGGAAGGGTCCAAGCAGAAAGTCTCAAACCGTTCGACCAGAGGCTGGAAGGCAAGTCAGAGGGAGGAATGCAGGCGTTAACCACAGGCCACCAGGGGAGCGTCATTCACTACGTGCTGAGCATCCAGTTCAGAGCCTACAGGGGCCCCCTCACTTGATCCCCACAAATCTCTTATGAGGGTGCCGTCATGTTCCCATTTCATAGCGGAGAGTCACTGAAGCCTAGAGAGGGTGAGCGAGGGGTGGGCCAGGACCGGGGCACAGGCCTACCGGACGTCCCAGGCAGAGCTCCCAGCCAGTGGAGCTGCTCTGCACAGTACACGTTCCTACACCACACTACACGCTCCTTATCTGGGCCCACCTAGCTGGCGTTAACCTCACCCAAGCAGCTCTGAGGTCTCTGAGTAAAAGAAGGGAGACAAGTATGGTGTTTACTTAGAAGTTAAGGGTCCTCTGCTCTGTAACTAGTGAGTTATGAATCCTACTCTTCATTCCTCAAAAGCCCCAGACGTACCTTGTTATCCTTTACTTGGGAGGAAGTCTCCGTTTGGTGGGAGTCACTTGCATCTGAAAGTTGCATAGGGACTCCGTAAGAAGAGACACTTAACACACCACAGTCACAAATGACACCTGTCACACGTATGGGTTCTAAATCCCAAGAGCCAACATGTGGGGAAGTTAGCCCTCTCCTTC
The DNA here is from genome assembly GCF_016509475.1 of Prionailurus bengalensis. Lineage (NCBI taxonomy): Eukaryota > Metazoa > Chordata > Mammalia > Carnivora > Felidae > Prionailurus > Prionailurus bengalensis. The sequence continues at coordinate 55,668,734 of NC_057347.1, forward strand.
CTGGGCCAAACTCTGCTAAGCACTGCAGACAAGCACATGATAAACCCAGAAGTAACGTCAGCCCGGTGGAGCTCCCACGGCCGTACGAAAATCACTAGGGAGAAGAGACGGCCTAACAGTTTCTCTAAATTCTTCTACACAGTTTGATGCCTTCATGTGGCAGATGTAACAGCAGAGAAAAAGAAAAATCTTACAGATTAACCAAAACAGTAGTGTACGGGGTGGCAGAGAGGAGGGATGGCAGCGAAGGAAATTCGGGAACACAGTCAGCAAAGCACAGGCAAGTGGCTCACCCAGGATCGCTGCCGCCTGCAGAGAACACTTCTCTGATCTCACTTGTGTGATGAGCTCTTGAACGTCAGGCAGGTCCTGTTAACGAGTCAGAAAACAGGTTCTCACGAGCCAGGGCCAGGTCAGAGACGGGCACCAAACTAACCTGACTGCGCTAAGTGATCCCACTGGTATTTTCGTAGGCTTGAGACTTTATAAATGGTTTGCCCTATTAGAAAACAAAACACTAGCTTGGGGTGCATGCCTGGCTCAGTCTGTGGAACGAGCAACTCAGTCTCAGGGTCGTGAGTTCAAGCCCCACTTAAAAAATGAAACAAAAACTAGCTTGTTTCAAACAGGAAAAGCTATGCCGTGGCTTAAGTAACATTGCCCGGAGAGAGTTGTGATGATAACAATAAATAAGCAGATCAGACGCTAAATGCACGATGGGCCAGGCTGTGCTGAGCAGTTCACATAACTGCTAATTCCATCTTTGCAATAATCCTGACATAACCTGCACTCCCCTTTACGGAGGAGGAGACTGAAGCATAGGGGGGCCACAGACCAGGCTGCGGTCTCATGCCCGGCAAAATTCGGAATGATCTGAATCCTCCCGCCTCCATTCCCTGACTTAGGTCAGATGGGCATTTGTAAATGCCTCTTCCTCCTGGGATAACTGTCCGCAGAGTCTGCTTCCACATCCCAAGGACATCCCATGGTTACACTGCCACCGTGCTGGTCACACGCCCTCCCCCCCACTCCTTCCTCTCTCTCCACCTTCACCGGAGGACCTGCTCCTTCCTGCTCGCCAGTCTGTGACTGCGACAAAACCACAAGCTCTCTGAAGGCAGAAGCCAGGTGTGCACGTTACCCTGGAACCCAGCACTGTTCTGAGGGAAGGGGCGGGCGCTTGGGGAGCAGTGGGTCCCGCCATGGGTAGTCCCGGCTTGCCTTTCCAAGTAGGCTCCACCAGGAAAATGTGCCTGGATTCCTTGGCCCGGCCAATGCTCTGATCTCCACCTCATCCCAGCAGTCCACAGCTTAAGAAGCTAGCTGTCATTCAACAAGCAGTAATACGAACCAAACCACCAGGTACTTTCCACAGGCAGGCAAGCTTCGAGGAGGTACACCCAGATTGCCCGGGGTTGTCGCTAAAATGCAGATTTAAACCAAGCAGGCTTGGAGTGGGGCCTCAGAGTCTGCATTTCTAGTAAGTTCCCAAATGCTGCTGCTGGCACAGGCACACTTTGTGTGGAAAGGCTTCGTCGGTGGTTCTCAACTTGGCTGCGTATCACGATCACCGAGGGGCTTTAAAAAATCCCGGTGCCCACCCTAAACACCACACTGATTAGAACCAGCATCTCTTGGGGTGGGACTCAGCCACCTTTTAACAATCTCCCCAGGTGACTGTAACATGTAGCTGAGTCTGAGAACTGTACTTCAGCTTTATTTTAACCAGGGAATGGCTTTCCTTGTTAGCACGTGAGTCCATGTGAGGCCTGGAACGCTGCCAGGAGTTACAGCCTGTGGCTCCCGGGCCCTCGGGGGCACACTACATCCCACGGCGGACCAGGCAGGACCAACCTGAGGAGGGGCCTCAGCCCCCACGGAGCCTCACAGCACAACTTCTCTGGGCCTGGAAACAAGGACCAACGACTCACCTTTAGGCTGTTCTTGAAGGCTCCGGCGTCAGAATTTACTTCATTTGCGTATTTCAGGACTCTGTCATACAGGACAAGGGCTTCGCTCCACTTCTTCACCAACACATAGGACTGAGCGATGAAAAAACACCTGAGGGGAACGGGAAAGAGCCAGAGCATCCTAGAGCAACAGTTACCTGAGATGAAGTCTTTCCTTCAAGTTAAGGCTAAATTTTACATTTGGAAACAGGTTTGTTTTTTTAATTTTTTAAATCTTTATTTATTTTTGAGACACAGAGAGAGAGAGAGAGAGAGAGAGAGAGAGAGAGAAACGAGTGGGGGAGAAACAGAGAGAGAGGGAGACACAGAATCTGAAGCAGCTCCAGGCTCCGAGCTGTGAGCACAGAGCCCGACATGGGGCTCGACTCACAAACCTTGAGATCATGACTTGAACTGAAGTCGGTTGCGTAACCAACTAAGCCACCCAGGCACCCCTGCAAACAGGTTTCTTAACCTCGGGATCACTGCACACAAGATCCCGACTCCTCATCACTGCATAGTGACCCCGACATCCTCCATCCGGGCTCGCCAGGCTAACCTAGCCTCTTCCCTGCCACCGCCGGTGACAGTGCAGGTCCTACTCTGTGAAAGACCCACTGTCTTTCATCTACTGTCTGACTCTGCCGCTCCCAAAGGCATGTGGCAGAAGCGGGGACAGGCACGAACGAGGAACGCTGCCTGGCTCAAATATGAAACCCACCCGCCACGCACACGTCCGGGCCAGCTCGTTCATCCCTGCTCATCTTTTTCAAAAACCAAACCCGAGAATCCTTTTCCGAATGGAAACTACTCCACTGGGGTCAACAGGGCCTGGGCTGCTGGTCCCCTAACAGAAGGGTCCACGTGGACCAGGAGGAGGGGTGACAAGTGCGACGACGAGGCACGCTAGAGAGTTAGCGCTAGGGCACGAGAGCCAAAAGGCGGGGCACAATTTCACAACCGACGCTATTCTGCCATCCTGTCCATGCCCATCTTGCTCCACACTGCCCACCTCCAAGTTATAAATAACATGATTCACTTAAAAACAAAACAAAACAAAACAAAACAAAACAAAAAACAAAACAAAACAGAGGCTTAGCTTTCTCCCAATCCAATTCAGGTTCCGCTCTGGTTCTGTTAACTAAACCCTTCCTACACTTGTCCCTTTTCCACTGGGAGGAAGGAGGGGAGAGGAGGGAGAAGACCTTTAGCAGGGGCTCCCCCATCCAAAGAGCAAACGAGGTACACTGGAAACTCCCAGCCACCACCTTCAGCAAAGACGTCCCCTGAGCACGCTGGGCTAACTGTTCTGACCGCAGGCCGGGTAGGCATACAGCCAACAACCCAATCTTCTCGAGTCTGCTCCACGCTCCCAAGGCTTCCAGAGACAGCACACGGCACAGGGGAGCGCCATCCACCTCACGGGACCTTACCTGTAAGCCTTGAACACCAGCGTCCTCAGGCCTATCTCCTTCTGGAAGGCTCTGTCCTCCTCTAAGCCAGGAAGCTGGAGCAATTCCACCAGATTCTGCACAAGAGAGGCAACAAGAGAACTCATCAAGGGCAGGCCTCTGACTGGGTTTTTGACAGGAAACCTTGTAAAAAACACACGTGGGCAAGGAAAGCCCGGGCCAGGAATGACGGGAAGGTCTGCAAGGGGAAGCTTGGCAGCAGCCACGCCCGGTGTCACCGCCGTCCCCTCTCTGCTACCGAAAGCCTGCTTGTCCTTTACGCCCCTGCTCGCATCTCCCCTCCTTCTGAGGCCTCCCGGACCAAGTCAGCTAGAGGAGGCCTCTTGCCTCCTTCATTTCAGAGCAGCTCTCCGTTTGGCATCTCCCACGGAGGCCTGGTTTGTGTGCACGTGTCTCTTGATCTTACTCACCAGCCAACTCCCAGGGGGCCAAGCCGGCGTGGCCTCAGGGGGTCCCACGGCCTGTGGGGGAGGACCTCGCACAGATAACACCTAAGAGGTCACTGGCCTCCACACATCAGCACGTGGCGTGTCGAGGCCCAGACTGCTGAGCTGGTAGAACGAGACCCTTTTTCCCGAGACACTAACAGCTGCTGCCTGTCACACCCCCTTCACTGTGCAAAGCCGAGTCGTTCTGTGTCCAACATGCAAAGGACGGGCCCTGGCTTCCCTAGTGCCCGTGGGTCACCTGCAGGATGATGTCATAGAGGCGGATCAGATCCTGGGGCCGCGGGGAGCGCTTGCTGTCGTCTTCCGGCTGCTGCTGCAGCAGTGCCTTCTGAAGACCTTCGGCCATGTTCTCGTTCCGCTTGATGGCCGTTGACAGCTTGATGTAAGTCAGGTAGCTGGAATGTACCACACGTCAGCTCAGGTTATGCTCAGAGAAGCTGGCGTTCTGAGAAGAGCACTGGACCACAAGTTGGGACTGACCTAGGGGAAGGGCGTGGGGCGAGGGCGTGTCCCACAGTAGGGCCATTTGGCCTGGGCCTCAAGCTCAAGGGCCCACGATTCTGGCTGCTATTCAGTGGCAAATCTGTGGCGAGCCAGTATGAGACCTTATGATGAAATCTGATTTTAGCTTGAATTATATCCCCTGTTTCTTTCTTAAAAAGCCACAAAGCTACTAACTTCAGGAGTCACTGTTAGTCCTTGAGATGATCCATGGACGGCAAGCTCGTCCCTGAAGCAAGGATTAATGACATGCTGGCCCACACTACGAGGACACTGAGCTTGCACGACAGCTGCTCCTACTCATCCGATGACCTTCTCTTCTCAGAAAATACTAAGGGACAACTTCTCTGGATGGTTATGTGTACTGAACACACATACACACTGGAGACTATGCCTGCTTATTGTAACTGGACCGTCTGGAAAATCTCTTTTAATACTTGGGGATATAAATGTGGTAACAAGCGAAGACTGTTTAAAATGTATTTAGAGGGGGAAAGTATTTGGGCCTCTAGATCTCTGTCTTACTCTGGCAGAAGACTGGAGGCATCCCTGGGAGAGGACACAGCCTGGGGACAGGCACACAGGCATAGCTGAGGTCAGGATTCCACAAAGAACCCTGGGGATTATGAGACTGTCAAATCCTAGGTGCTGCCCCCTAGCCTTCCCCTACTCGGCTTGTAGGACAAGAGCTGCTGGTACATTCTGGGGATCTGACCCACCCAAGAAAACACCCTCCGAGATTTTGGAGTCAGGGTCCCGGATGAAAAGGCAGAACCAGAACGTCTGTAGTGAAGCCCAAGCTGATGAGCCCCACGCACAAGTGGAGTTCCCACCAGACAAGGTACATTTTTTAACAGATGTCGAACACCACATAAAGAAAACATCTAATAAGGCAGAAGAGGCCAAAACCAAGGGGGAAAAACAGCAACTTGGAAGAATCAGACTTGGCAGGAAGAAGAGGGAGGGAAAACTTTCTGGTCATAAGCTTAGAAAGAGACATTAAGCTTATGGGACACCTGGGTGGCTCAGTTGGTTAAGCATCCAACTTGATTTCGGCTCAGGTCATGATCTCATGGTTTGTGGGATCAAGCCCCCATTGGGCTCTGTGCTGACAGCACAGAGGCTGCTTGGGATTCTCTCTCTCTCTGCCCCTCTCCCACTCGTACTCTCTCTCTCTCTCTCTCTCTCTCTAAATAAACAAATAAACATTAAAAAAAGAGAAAGAGACACTATTTAAAAAAATCAATATTCAGGGGCGCCTGGGTGGCGCAGTCGGTTAAGCGTCCGACTTCAGCCAGGTCATGATCTCGCGGTCCGTGAGTTCGAGCCCCGCGTCGGGCTCTGGGCTGATGGCTCAGAGCCTGGAGCCTGTTTCCGATTCTGTGTCTCCCTCTCTCTCTGCCCCTCCCTCGTTCATGCTCTGTCTCTCTCTGTCCCCCCCCCAAAAATAAATAAGTAAATAAATAAATAAATGTTGAAAAAAAAATCAATATTCAAACAATATACACAAGCTCTTAGAAATTAAAATGGTATGAGAAATGAGGAAACTTGTAAGGAAGCCAGCTTGTAAGGGAGGGACCAAAGGAAGAGCGCGGGCCATCATGGGAAGGGGTAGGAAATACCTAAATCCAACACACTCATGTCATTTAGAGACGTAGAGGTAAATACCAAGAGACTTTGTTTGAAGAATGATAAGGGGCAATCCCTATCAAAATAACACGAGCATTCTTCACAGAGCTAGAAAATCAATCCTAAAATTCTAATGGAACCAAAAAGACCCTCAACAGCAAAGCAATCTTGAAAAAGAAAACCAAAGCTGGAGCCATCACAATCTTGGACTTTAAGACATATTACAAAGCTGTAATCATCAAGACAGTATGGTACTGGCACAAAAACAGACACTCAGAACAATGGAACAGAACAGAAAACTCAGAAACGGACCTGCAAACATATGGCCAAGAAATCTATGAAAAAGCAGGAAAGAATATCCAATGGAATAAAGACAGTCTCTTCAGCAAATGGTGCTGGGAAAACCGGACAGCGACATGCAGAAGAATGAACCTGGACCACTTTCTTACACCACACACAAAAATAAATTCAAAATGGATAAAAGACCTAAACCAAGACAGGAAGCCATCAAAATCCTAGAGGAGAAGGCAGGCAAAGGCCTCTTTGACCTCAGCTGCAGCAACTTCTTACTCAACATGCTCCAGAGGCAAGGGAAACAAAAGCAAAAATGAACTATTGAGCTCTCCATCAAAATAAAAAGCTTCTGCACAGCGAAGGAAACAATCAGCAAAACTAAAAGGCAAGCAGCGGAATGGGAGAAGATATCTGCAAATGACATTATCAGATAAAGGGTTAGTATCTGAGATCTATAAAGAACTTATCAAACTTAACACCCAAAAACCAAATAATCCAGTGAAGAAACGGGCAAAAGACATGAATAGACACTTCTCCAAAGAAGACATCCAGATGGCCGACACATGAAAAAATGCTCCACATCACACATCATCTGGGAAATACAAATCAAAACCACAATGGAGGGGCGCCTGGGTGGCTCAGTCGGTTAAACGTCCGACTCCAGCTCAGGTCATGATCTCGTGGTCCGTGAGTTTGAGCCCCACATTGGGCTCTGTGCTGACCGCTCAGAGCCTGGACCCTGTTTCAGATTCTGTGTCTCCCTCTCTCTCTGACCCTCCCCCATTCATGCTCTGTCTCTGTCTCAAAAATAAATAAACGTTAAAAAAAAAAACAAAAAAAACCCCACAATGGATACCACCTCACTCACACCTGTCAGAATGGCTAGCATTAACAACTCAGGCAACAACAGATGTTGGCGAGGATGTGAAGAAGGAGGATCTCTCTTGCACTACTGGCGGGAATGCAAACTGGGGCAGCCACTCTGGAAAACAATATGAAGGTTCTCCAAAAAATTAAAAATAGAACTACCCTATGACCCAGCAATTGCTGCACTATGTATTTATCCACGGGATACAGGTGTGATGATGTTTCAAAAGGGCGCATGCACCCCAATGTTTCTAGCAGTGCTATTGACAATAGCCAAAGTATGGAAAGAGCTCAAATGTCCAACGATGGATGACCGGATAAAGAAGACGGGGCATACATGTACAATGGAGTATTACTCGGCAATCAAAAAGAATGAAATCTTGCCATTTGGAGCTACGTGGATGGAACTTGAGGGTATTATGTTAAATGAAATTAGAAAAAGAGAAATATCATACGACTTCACTCATATGAGGACTTTAAGATACAAAACAGATGAACATAAGGGAAGGGAAGCAAAAATAATATAAAAACAAGGAAGGGGGCAAAACATAAAAGACTTAAATATAGAGAACAGGGCTGCTGGAGGGGTTGTGGGAGGGGGGGATGGGCTAAATGGGCATTAAGGAATTCATCCCGAAATCACTGTTGCACTATATGCTAACTAACTTGGATGTAAATTTAAAAAAAAAAAAAAAGGACAAGTGGCTGCTTCTGAGAAATGGGAAAGATCATGAGATGGATTTTCCTAAAGCTTTTCAGAAAAATGAGATTCTCAAAACAAAGTATTATTCAGAGTGGTAAAGGAATTTAGATACATCTTTACAAAGTTTTATGAAAATACAACAGCTAATTGATTCCTGCTGTCAATTTACCCCAAAGCTGGCTAATTTAAATCCAGAGTCCTGGTACCAGCTAGTTAAAAAAAAAAATTTTTTTTTTAAATGTTTGTTTATTTTTGAGAGAGAGAGACAGAGTGCGAGTGGGGAAGGGCAGAGAGAGAGAGAGAGAGAGAGAGAGACAGACAGACAGACAGACAAACAGAATCCAAAGCAGGCTCCAGGTTTTGAGCTGTGAGCACAGAGCCTGACACGGGCTCAAACCCACGATCCGCAAGATCATGACCTGAGCCGAAGCTGGACACTTAACTGACTTAGTCACATAGGCACCCCATCCACGGTCCTGGTACCAGCTAGATATGCAAGTGGGAGAATGGATTCAAAGGCAGGGAGGCATCACAATTTGAAGGTTTTCTGAGTCCTGTTGAAGCTCAGGGTCTTTTCAAGGGTAGGAAGTTGGATCAACTCCTGACTCCCGACTCTCTGTGGCTGTTAACTACAAACGCGCTCCCTAACCTCCTGGGCCTTGGCTTTCTCACAGAACTGCTGCGATACAGGACATCAAAGAGACGTTCTTATTCGATACCCCTCCGAGTCATCTGGCACTCAATTTGACATTCACATAACATTGAATTCTCTAATGCAGACAGAGGGTGTTTGCACAGTTTTGTTTTCATAAAAAAAGGGAGGGGTTAGGGGAATGGCTGAAAATAGAGCCAAGTTCACTAAAAAAGTTACGAGCAACAACAAAGTAATTAAGATTTCAAGGTCACGTGGGGTAGAGAATCTGAGAAGTGCAGTGTTCCCAGGTCACTTTACTTCTCCCCACGAAGTTCCAAAAAGGTCACTCTTCCTTCCATCCTTCTGTGAAAGAAAATGAGCCATACCTTAAAAAAATTAACCCGACAAAGTGATTTAAAAACGTATTATGAAAAAGCAAAGGGACAGAAAGAGTCCAGCTACGTCTGAGGAAAAACCTGGCGGGGGACCTGCTCCACCAGACGCCAAGGCTTACTACAAAGGCACAGGAAATCACAGTACTGGTGCGAGTACAGAAAATAAATCAGCAGAGCAGAAGAGGGTCCAAAAAAGAGCACGTGAGGAGAAAACGGGATGCACGCCTGCCCGAGCTGGCACTGTAGGTCAGTGGGGGAAGGATGGCACAGTCAATAAATTGTAATGGAACAATCTATCATCCTAACGGAAAAAAGGTGAAGCAGATCCTTATGCTGCACTCAAAATAAACTCAATATAGAATTAAACTCAAGTTGAAATTGAACTCAAATGTAAACGGGATGATGGAAAACATTCAGAACACGGAGGAGAGTAACTTTAGGAGTCTGGCACGAGGAGGAGAGTGGTGACCTGTAGAAGAGAGGGAGGAATAACCAGGCTGGGGCCACAGGGAGCTTTGGAGTTACTAGCTGTGTTCTCGTTCTTAACATACGACGCTTAAAATTATACGGGTCACAGAATAACATACAAATGCAATATATATACTCTTTTCCTTTTCCTTTTTTTCCGAAGTAGGCTTCACACTCAGCGCAGAGCCCAATGCGAGGCTTGAACTCACAATCCTGAGATCAAGACCTGAGCTGAGATCAAGGGTTGGACACTTAATCAACTGAACCACCCAGGCGTCCCGGTATATATACTCTTATGATAAAACGTGCATACGTTTGTTAGTGTTATTTACTATATAATATTAAAATACGCAAACGTTATATATACTCTTTCATTCCAATGATATATTTTACTACATTGTGAAAAAGTAAAAAAAAATGACAGCCCTTACCTGTGCAGGTACTGAAGATTAGATACCTTCCCCGACTCCCCCTCAAGGGTGTAATCTCTCTGTTTCTGCGGAAAGCAATAAAGGTAAAGGTAAAACAGCCGACCCTGTCCTTGGCTCTGACCCCTCATTCCATGGTGTGGTCCCCAGAGTGCCGTGGAGCACAGGCACAAGCTCTAGTAAATTAGGGATCTTTAAATATCAAAGATCTCCTGGGCATATTCTAGAACAGCAGGGCCACTCGGTTGTCACCAGCACCTGAAAAACTGGACTTAAGTAAGAGAATTCAGAGTTATGGCCAGTCAGGCTTCCTGTCCACCGCTCCCAGTGTCCAGACCCAAAGCATGAACAACAGACAGTCCACAGCCCATGGCTCCATTTTAGGGTCTGCACCTCGGATGCGCGTTCTGAGATCCAAACTCTGGGCTATCAGCTCAGCCTTTCGTGGTTGGCTGAACAATGGCTCCTACAGATGTGAACATCCTAACTCCAGGACTTGTGAAGGTGTTACCTCACATGGTAAGAGATGTGAAGAAGTTAAGGATGTCTTAATCAGCCTGGATTATCCAGGTGGGCCCAGTGTAATTACAGGCTCCTTCTAAGAGGGAGCCAGGAGGGCCGGTGACAGAGACAAGGTATTGGGACTGAAGCAGAGGTCAGAGAGGAGTGAAGGGGCCAAGCTGCTGGCTTTGAGCATGGAGGAAGGGGCCACAATGCAAGAAATGTAGGTGGTCTCTAGAAGCTGAAAAACGCCTTCTCTGGAATGCTGAGAATGGATTCCTCCCCTAGAACTTCCAAAGGGATGCAGCCCTACGAACCAGTCTTACACTAAAGGCCATCTGAAGGCGGGAGAGAATTAGATGTGTGTTTTTCAAAACCACTAAGCTTGTGGTAATGTTACAGCAGCCACAGGAAACTAAGACACCTTGGTATCACCATATTCACCACACGCTGTGAGGGGTCCCTGCAACTGCTATGGGTTCAAGGTGAATGATGGAGGGCGGGGCTCTGTATATACCTATTAAGTGGATGAAGAGAAGTATAAAATACAAAGGTGGCTTAATGATAAAGGAAACAGGTCCACAGCCTAACAAATATTTATTAATGTTTTTTACTCAAAGCACCACGGCAGACGCTAAAAGATAAAGTTGCTTTTCATATGCTTATAATCTTGAAAAAACGTATTTAACAAAGTAAACATAAAACAATACGTAAGATGTTAAAAGGTAATTCTTGGCAAAGTACCAAACAAAAATTACAGCCACAAGTGCTAGATGTTTAGAACACGGGGAGACCTTTATGGGCCAGGACGGTGCAGGCAGGCTTCCCAGAAATGGTGAGCTCTGAGCTGGACACTGAACACCAGGGCGGGGTTTGGACAGGTGAAGAGGAAGAGGAGGGACAAGCCAGGTGTGAGCAGGGAAAGGAGAAAAGGGTAGGAATGCACGGAGGCGGGAAAGGCCTACTAACAAGATGGTGAATACAGCAGCTTGAGGCACAGGACCCAGAGGGGAGCAGCAAAGTACAATCTGGAAATGGGAGGCCCAGAATCCAGCTCACGGAGTTGGAACTGCACTTGCTAGACCAGTGAGCTCTCAAGCAGGGTGCACACAACCCAACGAGTGTGGTATAAGAAGAAAATGAGAACTTCTACTTATGTTTACCTCATTTCTATTAAATAATAAATTATATATTTACAAATAAGCGTATCAGAGGTACATGCTCAATTTTACTTACTGGGTGCACTATTACAAAAGTTTGGAGACCACTGCTCTAGAACTGGGAGTATCATTGGGTTTTTCAGTGAGACAGTGACATGGGATCAAGAAAGATCCCACTTTTTGCTACCAGCAGGAAAGACCTGGAGAACTGAACCCAGACCACGATGGTAAAGAACAGTCAGACCTCTATGGCAGTCTAAGACAAAAGGCTAATCAGAAACGGGGTCGGGGTGGGGGTGGGGGGGTGGACAAGTGGAGACAGAAGTCACAAAGAGAGTTAGCAGGGTTGCTGGTGATTTGTAGAGATAAAAATGGTTCCAAGGTTTTCAGCCCAGATGCCCAAAAGAATCACAGTGATATTAAAAAAAGGGAGCACTGGGGGCGCCTGGGTGGCGCAGTCGGTTAAGCGTCCGACTTCAGCCAGGTCACGATCTCGCGGTCCGTGAGTTTGAGCCCCGCGTCAGGCTCTGGGCTGATGGCTCGGAGCCTGGAGCCTGTTTCCGATTCTGTGTCTCCCTCTCTCTCTGCCCCTCCCCCGTTCATGCTCTGTCTCTCTCTGTCCCAAAAATAAATAAACGTTGAAAAAAAAAAATTTTAAAAAAAAAAAGGAGCACTGGAGAATTAATTACCTGGAGCTATGAACTTGAGACCAAAGGCTTACTATGAACCCATTAAGAGGAAGAGGATGGAGAGAAAAATCTCTCAATCTGATGGAGTTCACAGGCATCTGTTTGTCAGCAGACCACCATAGCTAAAAATACCATGGCTAAGAGTCCCTGCACTCAGACCACTGGACCCCCTGCCCCACTCCCACACTGAGAATGAGACACACAGACTGAGAAGGACCTCAGCCCCGAGCAAGAGCCTGGGGCCCAGATGAGAGTCCTACCTGATCTGGCTTGAGCTCTTCTCGAACGGCCTGGATAGCGTCCCGACACTCACTGAGCATGGATTCAAACAGACGCTCCTTGGTTTCTTCGCTTTCAGCCTACACGAAGACGGAATGAAGTAAAAGATTTTCTTCTGAGTAAGCCACAGTACTCTAATGGGAGGAGGGCATAACAGTGCCTTGATTCCCATTACACATTGAACACACACATCTAAAACACCCTAAATCACAGACCATTTCAATTGTCACTCTTCTCCACCATATAAGATTTTTCTTACAGTCTTTCTCATTATTCGCATGGAAATGGAATTTTATATATATTCACATATAAAGCGAACATACTGAGAAAGAATCTGCATAACTGATCTGAAACTGTCAAACGATAGATGCTTTAAATTTTTTCCTATCATAAAACTTTCCACCACTTTCCTCCCACACTCCTACCTCTGCTCAGGACCTGCGTCTGACATCCTTGAAGCACAGCACACCCCACACTGAAACACAGCACGCCAGAACAAATGGTCTGAAACTCTACTGTGCGCCAGCAGAATTGCCCTTACAAATGTAACCCCAAGACTCCCTGATTCTGGATTTCTATTAGGTCCAAGCAAGTGAGTAATAGTGCCAACCAATACCCAATTAAAAATAGATTTCTCTTAAGTATCATACGAAGCTCCCTTCACCACAGAAATCTTGTACCCTGATATTCCCTGTGGCTATGCTGAGGCCGACAAGCACTCCACGACAGTCTCTGTACAAGTTCAAGGGTGTGGTTACCCCTCTGCCAGCCAGCAGGGATAAGGGAAAAGTGATTCATGAACTGAGTACCTGCCAAACCACATTACCATTGTAAAGAATCTGATTGAGCAGATAGGAATGGATGAGAGGCAGAAAGGAGATGGACTGGTGTTACAGGCAGACCCACTGTGACTTTAAAACATCAACACTCCATTATTATATTTGACTTTCCACAGATACATCCAATCTAATCTCTTGACATTCGACTGACCTTTAAGCCCAAAAGAAAAAACCCAGTACTGCCCACTCCTTGAAGAGGCTGGTAGGGGCTTATAGAAAAACCTTTTCTTCTCTTGAGAACTCTTATGTTTTTCCTGGTTTCCCGTGAAAAAAAAAAGCCAACAAAAAACGTCCTTATGAATTACCCAATATAAATCAAACATACTTTTCTATTTATATTGACTTTCCTGTTGATCACTAACTTAGGAAAAAATCAAGGGCACATTCTATAAACCTATAAAGGCAAACATGGCCACCATTAATTTGCTGAACCCTGAAGAGCACTGTCCAAGAGAACTTTCTGTGAGGGGGCACCTGGCTGGCTCAGTCAGTAGAGCACATGACTCTCAATCTCGGAGCTGTTGAGTTCGAGCCCCATGTTGGGTGTAGAGATTATTTATTTTATTTTTTAAGTTTTTATTTATTATTTGTTTTAATCTTTATATTTGAGAGAGAGACACACACAGAATCCAAAGCAGGTTCCAGGCTCTGAGCTGTCAGCACAGAGCCCGACGCAGGGCTTGAACCACAAACTGTGAGATGGTGACCTGAGCCGAAGTCGGACACTTAACCGACTGAGCTACCCAGGCGCCCCAATAAAACACTCCTAAGCAGCACCTCAAGTTAGCAAGATCCTCTGCAATAACTGAATCAAACCTGCTGGCCAAAGGTTTTGAAGTGTGAACCCTGTGGGCTGGGGCGGCCACATAACGGTTAACAACCGGAGTAAGACCTGTAGACACACTTGCCACCAACCACGACCATGCACGAACCCCCAGCCACACTGTTAGCAGGCAGGGTGAGCCTGTGCGTCCAGCACCGTGTCGGGGGAGGGTTTCGCCTTTTCGGGCAAAAGGTATATGAAGTTAAGAGAAGAGCAAGCCTTGTTTCGCCAGCTACCTAGGAGCGGTCTGCCTTCCTGTAGAGAGAGCGTGGCTCAAGTAACTAAAACGATGCAAAATGCTCGGCCTCTTTACTGCCGTGGGTCACCCCGTTCCCTCTGAGTAAGGACACCTCGGCACCAAGGTGCTGAACACAAGCAAACTTTCCCACTGCTCCCACGAAAGCCTCCGTTCCAGCAGGAGTTTTACAGAAGCCTTAAACCACATTGCAGGAAAAAGCCCACGGCAAGGGAGGGCCCACGGTCACACAGCACAGTGACTCAGATCGCTAATCTCTGCAGCAGAGCTTCTCAGGGTTCGCCCGGGACTGGGCAAGAGGTCTCCAAACAGCAAGGCTGAAACGTACTTTGCTACTTTCACCCGTATTTATAAGCCTATCTGGGAGGCTAATAGCCCTGAAAAGACAATGGGACAAGATCCACCCTCCGTGGAGAGGCAGGATTCCTCAGGATCTACATGCAGACCCCTCACGTCTGCCACGGAACCAGCAAGAACGTGCTCCTGTACTCAAGTGGCAACCTCCCTGCCTGAGAATCTGTGGTACGCCTGCACCTTTTCCAGGTGTGCCTATGAGACAGAGAAACCTTAAGCCCAGAAGTAATGTGTTACTCGGACCTAATAAACTAAAAAATTCGGATCAGTTTTTTATAGAACTTGGGACAGCCCAGGATGTGTTTTTTGACAGCCTCAAGACATGTCTCAGGGCCATGTACACGTGCAGAGAAAAGGAGCTGCTGTGTATCCTGGGGTAGAGACCAGACCCCCTGCTATTCAAAAGGGCTTCCAGACTGTTTTCACTGGTCTACAAAGACTGCTGGAAGGTGGCGGTGTGACTAAGAGACTGACAAGACGAGTCTGACCACATTCTGCACTGCACCTGCAGGAGAACCAAGGGGATGGGACCAAGCCTTCCCCAGGCCACTAGGGGCCAGGAAACAACACATGGAAATCTGCTAAAGGAGGAGAACACAAACCTCCCTTAAGGGACAGATTAAAAAAAAAAAAAAAAAAAGAGAAGGGGACAAATGGTCTCCCTTCCACTCACACTTTAAAATATTAACCATGACCCGAGGATAAGACTCATCAAACCTGCCATCCTCCCCAAAAGAGCTGCCTGACAACATTTTCGCAATGCAACCACCAGTGACAATTCAGGTATGATCAAGTATTAACAAAACAAAACAGAAACAAATTATAGAGTAAGGCAATTATTTAGCACACGAAGACGTAAAGTCTGGCTCAGGAGACCAAGAATGTTGCAACTGGATTTTGGCAGTGGATTTATTCTCTGCTCCAGTCTTTTTGGTCTAACACTCTATCTCCCTGAATTATTTCTTCCTTCCAGGCTTTTCAGTGAACCGCTGTTCTAATATTTAAATGGCATAAAAGCTCTACAAGCAAACATCACTGGGCCTACCCAATTCTTGCATTCCAGTTCCTAGAGAGGGGCAACAGCAGTACTAGTTAAGAAATGCTCAAGACGTGCCTGGCCGGCTCAGTGGGTGGAGCACACAACTCTTGATCTCAGGGTTGTGGGTTCAAGCCCCACGATGGGTGTGGAGATTACTTAAAATCTTCAAGGGAAAAAACAAAAGAAAAGAAGCACTGAAGCAGTGAAATCAGGAGTCCGCCTCTCCAAGGCACAGCTCTTGGTTCCCAGGGCAAAGAACAACTCCACATAATGAGAATGGGCAAGGTGGACAGGGCCTGTGTGATATCCAGCCAAATAATCTGGCAGGGGCACAAAGGGGGAAGTGGTTCCTCTTGGGATCAACCTCAAATGGCCAAAGGGTATTTTCCATAGTTAATAACCCATGTTTGATTCAATTCAATAGACATGTAATCAGCTACAGTGCACGGCCTGACATCTAAGGATTTAACTAAACTTTATTTCATACTGTACTTGAATTATTTTATTTACCCGCCAGATTTGGTATATGTGTGGCATACGACATTAGGCACTGAACTCTTTCTAATGTTAAAACCTTACCAGGATTCTCTGGGATTGACACACTTTTGTTCGATCAAGATCTTTTACATCTACCACATTATTTGAAGATCTCTGATATTCAGAAGTGACCCTAATGCACTACTGTAAGGTCCTTAATACCCAGAGATCACTGTATTCACTGCAATCAGAACATCAACTAGGCACTTGACAGGGGCTAACAAACACTACACATCCTACAAACACTAAAATGATAAGGGAATATTATAAACTTAATGTCAATAAATTCAACACTGTACATGAAATTAATATACCCTTTTTAAAAATAAGATTCATCCAAAGGACACAAGATGAAACAAAATCTGAGTGCTTTATCTAATAAAAGAATTATATTTGTTGGGGCGCCTGGGTGGCTCAGTCGGTTGAGTGACCGACTTTGGCTCAGGTCATGATCTCACGGGTCGTGAGTTTGAGCCCCGCGTCGGGCTCTGTGCTGACAGCTCAGACCCTGCTTCAGATTCTGCGTCTCCCTCTCTCTCTGCCCCTCTTCCACTCATGCTCTGTCTCTACCTCAGAAATAAATTAACATTAAAAAAAAAAAAAAAAGAATTATATTTGTTTAAAACAAGCAAAAACAGGGGTGCCTGGGTAGCTCAGTTGGTTAAGTGCCTGACTTCGGCTCAGGTCATGATCTCGTGGTTTGTGAATTCGAGCCCCGCATCCGGCTGTGGTAACAGCCTGGAGCCTGCTTTGGATTCTGTGTCTCCCTCTCTCTCTCTGCTCCTCCCCTGCTTGTGCTCTTTCTCTCAAAAACAAACATAAAAAAAATTATTTTTATGGCACAAAAACACTCAGATCAATGGAACAATATAGAGAACCCAGAAATGGACCCATAAACGTATGGCCAACTGATCTTTGACAAAGCAGGAAAGAATATCCAATGGAATAAAGACAGTCTCTTCAGCAAGTGGTGCTAGGAAAACTGAACAACATGCAGAAAAATGAACCTGGACCACTTTCTTACACAATACACAAAAATAAACTCAAAGTGGATGAAAGACCTAAACGTTAAGACAGAAAGTCATCAAAATCCTAGAGGAGAAAGCAGGCAAAAGCCTCTTTGACCTCAGCCACAGCAACTTCTTATTCAATATGTCTCTGGAGGCCAGGGAAACCAAAGCAAAAATGAACTACTGGGACCTCATCAAAATAAAAAGCTTCTGCAGAGCGAAGGAAACAATCAGCAAAACTAAAAGGCAACTGACAGAATGGGAGAAGACATTTGCAAACGACCTATCAGATAAAGAGTATTTTAAGATTTATAAAGAACTTACCAAACTCAACATCCAAAAACCAAATAATCCAGTGAAGAAATGGGCAGAAGACATAAATAGACACTTCTCCAAAGAAGACATCTATATGGCCAACCAATACATGAAAAAATGCTCAACATCACTCGTCATCCAGGAAACGCAAATCAAAACCACAATGAGATACCACCTCACCTGTCAGAATGGCTAACATCAACAACTCAGGCCAACAACAGAGGATGCGGAGAAAGAGGATTTCTTGTACTGCTGATGGGAATGCAAGCTGGTGCGGCCATTCTGAAATGGAGGGTTCCCCAAAAAACTAAAAATAGAACTACCTTATGACCCAGCAACTGCACTACTGGGTATCTATCCAAAGGATACAGGTATGCTGTTTCGAAGGGACACATGCACCCCAATGTTTATAGCCGCACTATCAACAATAGCCAAAGTATGGAAAGAGCCCAAATGTCCATCAATGGATGAATGGATAAAGAAGATATGGTGTCGGGGCGCCTGGGTGGCTCAGTCGGTTGAGTGTCCGACTTCGGCTCAGGTCATGATCTCGTCAGCTCGAGGCCCGCGTCGGGCTCTGGGCTAACGGCTCAGAGCCTGGAGCCTGCTTCAGATTCTGTACCTCCCTCTCTCTCTGCCCCAACCCACTCGCATTCTGTCTCTGTCTCTCTCAAAAATAAATAAACATTAAAAAAAAAAAAAAAAAGGATGTGGTATGTACACAGACACACACAGACACACACAATGGAATATTACTTGGCAAACAAAAAGAATGAAATCTTGCCATTTGCAACTACGTGGATGAAACTAGAGGATATTATGCTAAGCGAAATTAGAGAAAGACAAACATATGACTTCACTCATATGAGGACTTTAAGATACAAAACAGACAAACATAAGGGAAGGGAAACAAAAATAATATAAAAACAGGGAAAGGGATAAAACATAAGAGACTCTTAAACATAGAGAACAAACAGAGGGTTGCTGGAGGCGTTGTGGGAGGGACGATGGGCTAAATGGGGCATTAAGGAATTTATCCCTGAAATCACTGTTGCACCATGTGCTAACTTGGATGTATGTTACGAAAAAACAAATTACAGAAAAAAAAATTTTTTTAAACAAGCAAAAACAAATTTTAAAAACCTTCCCACAAGTATCAGCTCGTTATGTTGTATACCTGAAAGTATATGTTTTATGTCAATTACATCCCATCCCAAAAAAGAAAACAAAAAACAAAAACTTCCTACAAAGAAAACTCCAGGCCCAATATTTTCACTAGTGAATTATAACAAGTATTTGAGAAAGAAAAATACTGATATTACATAAACTCTTTCAGAAACAAGGAAGGAAAATCTCCAAACTTGTTTTATGAAGTTGTGTGTAACCCTGATACCAAATTCTGAAAAAAGACATTATAAGCCACTATTCCTCATTAAAATAGATGCAAAATTCTTAAATACTACCAACTGAAATCCAGCAGTATGTAAAAAGTACAGTAATGTATCACAGCCAAGTGGGGTTACCTCAGATATACAAGATTGGTTTAACACTGAAAACTAACCAATGAAATTCACTATCTTAACATTCTTTTTTTTGTACAGTTTAACCATTAACTTTTTTTTAATGATTATTTAACTCTATTTTTTATTTTTTAAAATTTACATCCAAATTAGTTAGTATATAGTGAAGCAATGATTTCAGGAGTAGATTCCTTAATGCCCCTTACCCATTTAGCCCATGCCCCCTCCCACAACCCCTACTATCTTAACAATCTTATCTTCAGCCTTTACTCTCCCAAATTGAAATTTTGGTGTTGTTGTTGTTGTTGTTTTTTTTTGATGTTTAGAAAAAACATCCTCATATGGCTCCTTCTCTCCCTTTGATTTCTTACACCCTCCAACACTCCACCATATCCCACGGAATAGCAATTAAAAACCCATACGATCTTCCTGGTGTACCTGCACATTACAATTTTCACTGGCAGTGGGTCGAGCCTTATGTTAGGTTTTCTAATGACCCAACCTGACTGAGGTGCAGCTACATTTAGCAGTGAAAGCTTGCAGGAGCTGGGGCAAGAAACCTTGGCTACTTATCCTGACTTACTCTCAAAATAAAATCCTAGACCAGCTCTCTGTGGAACTGCATAAAACGTGTCCAGTGGGAAGGGCTCTTTCCCTTGTGTTAAGAAGCACCTGCATGTTCTTAAACTGAGTAACTTTAGGGGCACCCGGGTGGCTCAGTCAGTTAAGCGTCCGACTTTGGCTCACGTCATGATCTCGTGGTTTGTGGGTTTGAGCCTCACATAGGGCTGTCTGTTGTCAGCACAGAGACTGCTTCAGATCCTCTGTCTCCATCTCTCTCTGCCCCTCACCTGTTCTCGCTCTCAAAAAAAAAACGTTTAAAAATAAATAAATACATACATAAATAAATTGAGTAACTTCAGCAATGTAAGTAAGACACAAAGGATAATGGATAAATGAATGCTGGAGATCTTTAGAAAATGATAAAACACAACAATGCACCACCTTCACTATTGAGCCTTTATATTATCGCAAAGAGCTACTTACTGAAGGATACTCTTCTTCTTAAGGACTTCAAATACCAGTTAACAAAACATAGCTTATGAAGAAAACACCCAAACTATCAAATACACTGACCTTTTGCTATCCTTCCACTTCACTTTTTTGGGCACGCACTTACTAACAGAATTTTAAAACGAACATCACCTCCAGTACATCAAGATTGAAAATTCTTTGCTGTTTTTTAATGTTTATTTATTTTTTAAGAGAGAGAACAGGGGATGGGGAGAGATAAGAGGGGACAGAGGATCCAAAGCAGGCTCTGCGCTGACAGCAGAGGGCCCGATGCAGGGCTCGAATTCACGAACTGTGAAATCATGACCTGAGCCAAAGACAGATGCTTAACCGACTGAGCCACCCAGGTGCCGCAATTCTTTGTTGTTGTTTAAAAAAAATTTTTAATGTTTATTTATTTTTGAGAGAGAGAGACAGACAGAGTGCAAGTGGGGGAGGGGAAGAGAGAGAGGGAGACACAGAATCTGAAGCAGGCTCCAGGCTCTGAGCCATCAGCACAGAGTGAGTTCGATGCAGGGCTCAAACTCATGAACTGCGAGATCATGACCTGAGGCAAAGTTGCCACCTAGATGCCCCAAGATTGAAAATTCTTAACTTAGATAACTTCATTCAATAAAAAAAAGAGATTTTTTTTTATCTACATGGTAAGTCTACATGGTATTTTTCACTTTACACAATTTATCCTACAACAGTAATCCAAAATACAGAAAAGTCCATCTAGTTTTCACTGCACCATCGTTTACAGTGCTTAAAAACTGTACAGAATGCGAATGCCCAGTACATGTGCTTTGATTAAGCAGCATTTTAAAAAGCGCACTTGCCATTATCTGTGTATATTAAAACGGATATTAAGTAGAATACACTTAACTACACAAACGCAAACACTGGCAATGAGGTGAGAACACAGGACTAGCAGATGTACTGAGATGACGGACTCTGAATACAGCTGACCCTTGAACAATGTGGCAGTCAAGGGCGCAGGCCCATGAAGTCAAAAATCCCAGTAGAACTTCTGACTACACAAAAACCTAACTACTAAGAGTCTCCTGTTGACAGGAGCCTCACCAATAACATAAACAGTCTATGAACACCTATTTTCTGTGTCAGATGTATTAATACTACATTTTCCCCCTTTGTGCTTGCCAAAGCCTTTTAATTTTCCTTCGTCTTTTCACAAATATCTAACAAACAATTATAATTTGTAGAACTATTAAAAGCACGGTCCCTGGACCAGAAGAATTAGCACCACTTGGAGCTTATTAGAAAAACAAATTCTTGGGCCCCAACTCAGACTTACTAAATCAAAATCTCTGAGGGGTGGGGCCTTGAGTATGTTTTGGGTTTTTTAATCACTGTATTATTTTTTTCATCACGGTAAGTGTACTTTTTAATATTTATTTACTTAATCTCTACACCCAACATGGCACGTGAACTCACAACCCTGAGGTCAAGAGTCACAGGCTCCTCTGCCTGAGTCAGCCAGGCGCCCAGGTAAGTGTACTCGCTGATCCCTGTCCTCCTTTTCACCCATCCCACCCCCCACCACCTCCCCTCTGGTATATACTGCATTCTACATAGTACAGTCTCTGTTACATCCTATGTTCTTATAATAAAATAAGTCAGGGGAGAGAAAACATTAAGAAAATCGTACAGAAAATATGTTCAAAGCATTAGATTTATAAAAAAAAAAATCCACATTGGGGCGCCTGAGTGGCTCAGTCAGTTGGGCGTCCAACTTCGGCTCAGGTCATGATCTCGCGGTTTGTGAGTTCGAGCCCCGTGTCAGGCTCTGTGCTGACAGCTCAGCCTGGAGCCTGCTTCAGATTCTGTGTCTCCCTCTCTCTGCCCCTCCCCTGCTCACGCTCTGTCTCTCTCAATAATAAATAAATGTTAAAAAAAAATTTTTTTTTTTTAAATCCACGTATAGGTGGATCTGCGTGGTCAAACCTATATAGTTCAAGGATCACCTGTATCTTTTTTTTAACCTATTCGAGGCTGGAATAATGTTGTTATTTTCTTGTCAATACTATCAAACTTTTGGCCAATCTTGAACTGCTTTAAAAGGAGTGGCTACTGGGCACCTGAGTGGTTAACCATCCGAGTCTTGATTTCAGCTCAGGTCATGATCTCACAGTTCCGGAGTTCAAGCCCTATGTCTGGCTCCACATGGTCAGCGCCAAGCCTGCTTGGGATTCTCTGTCTTCCTCTCTCTCCGCCCCGACCCTGCTTACTCACTCACTCTCTCTCAAAATAAATAAATAAACTTAAAAAAAAAAAAAAAAGGACCAGCTATGATCTAAAGATCCAGAAGTCGACCCTTCACGTATACTAACACCTGAGTTTAAGAGTGGTCCTTTTAAACACATACACAAAGCTCAACTAATCATCACATGACTGAAATGATCTTCAATTTCAAAAGCAATGGCTTCACATGCAGTCATAAAATGCTTTTACTTCATCTAATTTAATTCAAGTTAATTTCACATATAAGGCAAAAAGATCTTCCCCCAGATGAATTTTTATCTTCTAATTATGTGTACAAAGCAGGAGAAAAGATAAATTCAGATAAAACACCACTATTCCTTCTCCTCCCACTAACTACTGAACTGGAGACGATTCCCCTGCCAAGGACTTTTTCTTTTTTTTTCTCCCGCTCTCCCTCTCTTTTTTTTTAAGTAGTCTCCATATCCAGCATGGAGTCCAACGTGGGGTTTGAACTTGTGACCCTGAGATCAAGAACTGAGCTAAGATCAAGAGTCAGATGTTTAAACGACTGAGCCACCCTAGCACCCCAAGGACTATTTGTTTCAGTGAAGGTTCTGCTCATTCAGTCTTTCCCAGGGAACCAGGACTCTGCTTGTATACTGCATTAAGTAAGATTACATTAGCTGTTCACCAAAGCCAAGTTAAATGATCCCGCTACTAGCCTTCCTGGTACGCGGGAAAGTTCAAGGAACATGAGCTTTGGAGTCAAAAGGGCAAGATTTTTTATTTTCTTTTTTAAGTTTATTATTTTGAGAGACACAGACAGCAGAGGAAGGGCAGAGAGAGAAGGAGAGAGAGAATCCCAGGCAGGATCCATGCTGTCAGCATGGAGCCCAATGTGGGACTTGAACTCACAAACTCTGAGGTCATGACTGAGCTGAAACCAAGAGTCAGATGTTTAACCTACTGAGCCACCCAGGTACCCCCCACCTTTTAAAAAAAATTTTTTTTAAGTTTGTTTATTTTGAGAGACCAAGAGAACAGAGGAGGGGCAGAGAGGGAGAGGGAGGGAGAGAAAAAATGGCATGGTTTTAAAGGCAAGCACTGTTTCCCCATCTGTAAAATGAGAGTATTACCCACTCCATAGAGTTAAAAAGGTAAAAACACGAAAGCTTTAGACAGTGTATCTGGGACATTAAGGAGGACGGTTCCCCTCCTTTGGTCATCTCTGTGGTGTGTCTGTCCAGGTGACCACTGTGTATTTTTACATTTTGTGGACTGATGTGTAAGACCATGGAAAATCCTTACAACACGCTAAGAAAAACAGGATATAAAACTGGATCTCAGTAGGATTTCAACAAGTAAAAATAATACTTGACATCTTTTATAAATATAAAAAAGACTAAAAGGAAGTACATTGTCCTTTTTATCAATATAATGCAACATCAATGAAGGTATATGGGAAGTGGGACTAAAGGTTGCTCTCTTAAAAAAACATTTTTCTTTTCTAAACATTAAACTAAATAACTTTTTAAAATTAACAAATGTTAGCTTTTCTTCTCATTTGCCTAATATACGTCTGTGGCCCTATTCCCAAGGAGCCCCCCACTTAACTCGCTCCTGGGCCACTCCCCACCCAGACTGCAGCCTGAACCCCCGCCCCATTACCAATGACGCAGCTCACCTCTTCCGGCACGTACCGCCTTGAAACAAAAGAATGAACCCAACTACATAATCTACAGGATTGCTACCAGAATCCTAGTCCAGAAGAGATACTACCACACAGCAGTGCCGATGAAATGCTCTCCAAAAAAATTTCTCGATCTTTTAAAAAAAAACAAATCAACTTACTGCTATCGTTCTAGTCTCCTGCTCTTCCAGCAAATGGAAGGGAAACAAGAAGGGCAATATACGACATAGAGACACAAAGAAATTCTTCCACTGTTGAAGGCTGCCCCCAGCCCAAAGTAGCTGTTTTGGAACAAGTCACCTAAAAGTCTGGATGCTTAAAACAACTCACGAGCACAACGAGCAAAGCACTCCTACGTACGAATCATTCAGGGTGCAACAGTTTTCTGCCACGTGGCAGGAAACGCCCCTGGTTCCTGGAGAGGCTGGAGACACATTCAGCAGCCTGTTTGTTTTTTTTTTAATGTTCTTCACCTCACACAGAGGAAGAGCTCCAAAAAGGGCCTTCCTCGTAATTGTCTACTTTGTAAAAACCCAGATCGCCAGGATGTCTCATCTTTTGGAACTTATTTGGTTGTTCACACCCATAAACAGGTGACAATCATGTCAGTAAGCACATCAAGTATACCGCTTTACGTGAACATTACGTAAACACCACACGTACAACAAGATATTCTGGCTTAGCTAGGTGCTCCTGAAAAGTCTCAGGAACAAGAGGTGGCCCCTTTAGGGACAGAAGGCTAGGACAAGAGGTCACAACAGCTAAGCTGCTGTACCACCTACTGGGCTAGACGGGACTCCTTGCATTAAAAGCCAGCCTTACTGCTCCCATTTCCACGTCGATAGCAGCTACTGCCAATTTCTGTGCCCTCTGTACCTAAGAACTCTTCTCCAAGCCCAGCCTTTACAAAAATTTGGTGACCAAATCCCAAATAGCATTAAGACGAATTTTTTGTTTTGTGAGAAATGAACACCAAGAAAACACTACACCTGGGGGCGTCTGGGTGGCTAAGTAGAGTGTATCCAACTCTTGATTTCGGCTCAGGTCATGATCTCACAGTTTCATGAGTTGGAGCTCCTTGCTGGGCTCTGTGCTGACAGCACAGAGCCTGCCTGGGATTCTCCCTCACACTCTGCCCCTCCCCTGCTCACGCTCTCTCTGTCTCTCTCAAAATAAATAAACAAATTTTGGGGCGCCTGGGTGGCGCAGTCGGTTAAGCGTCCGACTTCAGCCAGGTCACGATCTCGCGGTCCGTGAGTTCGAGCCCCGCGTCAGGCTCTGGGCTGATGGCTCAGAGCCTGGAGCCTGTTTCCGATTCTGTGTCTCCCTCTCTCTCTGCCCCTCCCCCGTTCATGCTCTGTCTCTCTCTGTCCCAAAAATAAATAAACGTTGAAAAAAAAATAATAAACAAAATAAATAAACAAATTTAAAACAAAACAAAACAAAACCAACCACTACACCTTAAGCATGCAAGGGCAACCTCAGACACATACAGAAGAGGGAACAGGCACTTCCTCCTCACCTGAGCAATGGCTGCTTCGTTATCAGCCAGTCCCAATAAAAAGATCCTCACTTTGTCGATCTTCACCGGAACCGTCCTCCCTCTCCACTCCACTTCACTCATGGTGGCTGCCTGTTTGGCTCGAGTCTGAGTGATCAACGCCTGGAAAGTAGTTTTAAAAAATTACAGTTTTAACTGGTGATGGTTAAAGTAAGTAGAAACTACTAGTTGTCTGTTTCTATAATCAACACTGTTCACTTTCTAAAGCAGAATATAAATTGTACTTAAATAATTCC
Source organism: Prionailurus bengalensis (assembly GCF_016509475.1). Classification (NCBI taxonomy): domain Eukaryota; kingdom Metazoa; phylum Chordata; class Mammalia; order Carnivora; family Felidae; genus Prionailurus; species Prionailurus bengalensis. Next base: position 55,694,611 of record NC_057347.1, read on the forward strand.
TCCTTGGTTATCATCTATCTTAGCTTACAGAAACTCAAACATTAAAAGAACATAACTGAAGGGCCGCCTGGGGGGCTCAGTTGGTTAGGCGACCGACTTCGGCTCAGGTCATGATGTCACGGTTTGTGAGTTCAAGCCCCATGTCAGGCTCTGTGCTGACAGCTCAGAGCCTGGAGCCTACTTCGGATTCTGTGTCTCCCCCTGTCTCTACCCCTCCCCTGCTCATGCTCTGTGTCTCTCTGTCTCTCAATAACAAATAAACATTAAAAAAAAAAAAAAGAACAGAACAGAAGGTTAAAAAGAGCAACACTGGGGCGCCTGGCTGGCTCATTTGGTAGAGTCTGCAACTTTCGACCTCAGGGTTTTGAGTTGAAGCCCCATGTTGAGTGTGGAGCCTACTTTAAAAAACCATAATAAAAAAACCTTAAAAACTTAAAAAATAAAAACAGTGATACTAAGGGTGTAAGGAGAAAAGCATATCCATATATACTGCAAGCAAAAATGTAAATTAGTAGAAACTTAAAGATATTTGTCAAAATGAATCAAAAACTTGTATTCAATTCCGTTTTTAGGAATGTATCCTAAGGAAATAAGTGCTCAGTGAAGCAGACTTCAGCACAATGGAGCACAGCACCACGTGGCTTTCAAAAGATGACACTTTTGCTTACTAAAAATGTGTCAAAACAAAGATGTTTACTAAAGTGGGGAAAAAATGCTGGAGATATTTTATTTAAAAAGCATGTTACTGGGGCGCCTGGGTGGTTCAGTCGGTTGAGTGTCCGACTTCAGCTCAGGTCATGATCTCATGATCCGTGAGTTCGAGCCCCACGTCAGGCTCTGTGCTGACAGCTCAGAGCCTGGAGCCTATTTCAGATTGTGTCTCCATTTCTCTCTGCCCCTCCCCTGTTCATGCTCTGTCTCTGTCTCAAAAATAAATAAACGTTAAAAAATAAATAAATGAAAAGCATGTTACTAAACACTATACTGAGATCCCATTTAAAAAATATGTGCCTGGGGCGCCTGGGTGGTTCAGTCGGTTGGACGGCCGACTTCGGCTCAGGTCATGATCTTGCGGTCCGTGAGTTTGAGCCCCACGTCGGGCTCTGTGCTGACAGCTCGGAGCCTGGAGCCTGTTTCAGATTCTGTGTCTCCCTCTCTCTGACCCTCCCCCGTTCATGCTCTGTCTCTCTCTGTCTCAAAAAATAAATAAGCGTTAAAAAAAAATAACTTAAAAAAATATATATGTGCCTGTTTTTCCTATGTATATAAAACTCTTCACGTTATTTGTAGTGATTACCTCTGATTTTACCATGTGATTTTTAGTCTTCCCCCATCTTTGGTATTTCCTACTTTTCTATTCGCCTACGTTACTTGCTTAGAAAATAAATATGAGATAAAAAAATACTGAACACTTTTAAATATTCAACGAAAAAATTTTTGTTAAAAATACACAGCAGTCGTGGGGGGTGGGGGAGCCTGGATGGCTCAGTTGGCTAAGCATCCAACTTTTGATTTTGGCTCAGGTCATGATCTCAGGATAACAGGATAGAGCCCGACATTGGGCTCTGAGCTAAGCATGGAGCCCGTTTAGGATTCTCTCTCTCCCTCTGTCCCCCTCCCCCACTCACCCACTCTATCTAAAAAAAAGAGGGGTGACTGGGTGGCTCAGCTGGTTAAGTGTCTGACTTCGGCTCAGATCACAATCTCGTATTTCATGAGTTTGAGCCTCACATATGGCTCTCTGCTGTCAGTGCGGAGCCTGTTTCAGATCCTCTGTTTCTCTCTCTCTTTGCCCCTTCTCCACTCGCACTCTCTCTCTAAAATAAATTTTTAAAAATAAATAAAATAAAATAAAATAAAATAAAATAAAATAAAATAAAATAAAATAAAGTAAAATAGGGGCGCCTGGGTGGCTTAAGCATCCAACTCTTGGTTTCAGCTCAGGTCATGATCTTAGTTTCGTGGGTTCGAGCCCCACATCAGGCTCCACGCTGGATTCTCTATTCTTTCTCTGCTCCTCCCCCCACATCCACTGTCTCTTTCTCAAAATAAAACAAATAAACTTAAAAACATATATATTCTTAAGCATCCAACTTCAGCTCAGGTCATGATCTCACGGTTCACAGGTTCAAGCCCCACGTCGGGCTCTGTGCTGACCTCAGAGCCTGGAGCCTGCTTCAGATTCTCTCCCTCTCTCTGCCCCTCCCCCGCTCACACTGTCACTGCCTCCCTCTCTCTCTCTCTCTCAAAAATAAACATAAAATGTTAAATATATATATATTTTTTAAAATACACAAACACAAATCTACATATATTAATAGCAATTACACTAGATGATAAGAGTATAGCTTATTTCTTTCTTCTGGACTTTTTCAAACCAAAGGCTTCACAAAAATGTACGGGCCAGATTACCTCCAATTTTTCAGCCAGGAGACCCTCAGTGCCCCCAGACCTCAATCTCATCTGCATGAGTTCATTGATAGCCGACTGGTCCCCTGAAAAGAGAGAGAGGTGTTGAGTGGAAAATCCTGAAGGGTCTCTTCTCTTGAGAACCACTAGATTCCACTCCACGGTCTTCCCATTGCGTGAGCACATTTCAGTGAATCCCAAGTCCTTTGACAAAGCTCTGGAGGAGCACACACGTTGGCAGGGTGGAAACAAAGCACAGGAATTGCCTTCTGCAACTCTAAGCCGAGCTGATTTCAATAGCTCTACTTTTCTCATTAGCCAAAACCCATGCCACAGATGGATGCAAGGACAAGGGAAGAACGGAAGTTCAATAAATCCTCTAGGCTCTCCCGGATGAACCACCAATAACCCACCCGTCAAGACAGCTCAGCCCTTGCTCACCAATGTTATATGCACAGTAGCGGATGTTAGGCGAGATCTCCTCCACACGTTGGTTGTACAGCACGGCCTGCTCTTCTGTGAAAGCACTGGCTAGCTTCTCATAGATAGTTCTGCGAGGAAAGAAACATCTGGTTTCACAGCAGCCTTATTTAAGAAAATAAAAAGGAACAGTGGCTGAAAACAAAACACGGCACTTTGAGGTCCTTCTACCAACTATGAGAACTGGCGTATTCTAAAGATGAATGAGAATAATCAATGTTTCTAAAGGGAAGGGAAAAAAAATAAATAAATAAATAAAACAAAAGAAATAAAAATCAAAGAAACTGTACTTTCGTAGAAACAATCATTAAGTTATCTGCTGCTTGAACGGGACTATGTACAATCAAAACTGGCCATGGCTTCTGGGCCGGAGGACTTACTTGCATTTGTTAAAAGCCTCAATGGCAGCTTTCCATTCCTGATGTTCAAAACGCAGCATTCCTGAGAGGTAAGCCGTGTAAGCCTGGGAGGGTGGGAAAAGGGAAAGGCTTCAACACCCATGAGTCGATGCCACAGCTCAGCCTCCTCCACCTGCTTTCAGCTTTGACATCAGGAATATAGACATATTCGGGGTAATTTTAAAACAGGAAACTTATGAGCGCCTGTGTGATTCAGTCAGTTCAACATCCGACTCTTGATCTCAGCTGAGGTCATGATCTCACGGTTCATGAGATCAAGTCCCACACTGGGCTCTGCGCTGACAGCCTAGAGCCTGCCTGGGATTCTCTGTCTCCCTCTCTCTCCGTCTCTCCTCTCCCCCTCAAAATAAACAAATAAACATTTAAAAAAAAGAAAGAGAGAAAACTTATTTAATAAGATGTAACATACAGAAAATTCACTATGATTCATTTACTTCCCAGGAGAGAATTTCAAAATAAAGAAAATCTGTTTCCTTCATTTAACAACCAGCTTCCAGGCTATGACCTTCAGTATCAGAAGCTGAATGTATATGTTCAGTGTCTATCACTCTTTAAAAATTCATTTCAAAAGATTCTTATTTTGTGAACTTCCCAGATCTAAGATTCCAGCTTTCCATATCCATTTCAAGAGAAATATGAGCTTTTTTTAAAAAAAGTTAAAGCTAATTATTAAAAACCAAGAGTTCAAAAACAAAAATAAGAGATGCCAACTTCCCCTTGAAAAAGCAAGACCATGTTTTTGCCTCTCCTATCAATTTATAATATCGGGAAGCTGTTCTGTTTAACCATAAGGTCACGTCTCTAACCTCCACAATGAAGAAGCTGATGTAAAGACACTAACCTGAGCCTCTAACTTGGTCTTGGCATCCACGCGATTGCTCTCACACAAGCGTTCCAATTCCTCTGCGTGCTTCACGGCTTTGCGCAGGCGAGAGAGCAAATGGAACCGTTTTCGGGGTTCAGTATTGGCTTCCTGTTTAAGCTGCATGGCATAGCTCCAGGCTCGCTCAGCGTCCATCAGAACCAGAAGCAAATACCTAAACCAGAGAGAGAACAGGCAAACTGAAGAATGAAGGCCAGGAGCGTGAGACTCAGATACTCTTCAAGACACAATCTTCAGCCTCTCATCTTTTCTCCACATCCTCCTGGCCTTCTTCCTCAGAACTACTCTTCTCCTGGTATCACCTATGGCACTCAATCAGTATCTGACCAGGATCTGCCTCCACTTTCTAACCTCCTACCAAACAGGAGATCAAATCCCGCATCAGGCTCTGCACTGACAGCTCAGAGCCTGCTTGGGATTCTCTCTCTCCCTCTCTCTGTCACTCCCCAGCTCGTGCACACGCACGTGCACGCATCTCTCTCTCCCTCTCCCAAAATAAATAAACTTAAAGGCTCTAGAGTAGGTGTTGGCATCTCAGTGCCACCCCCACTAGCTATGTGACTTTGAGCAAAGTACTAATCTTTCTGTGCCTCCGTCTCCCATGCGGTAATACAGGTAACACATTTAAACCAGAGTCTGGCACTTACTAAGAACTCAGCAAGTTAGCTGATTTATTATGATGATGATGAATCTTTTGTTAAACTACTGCCTTGATTAAATATCCTTAAACATCAGCTTAATCTTGTCTCTTCAAAATAAAGAATCACACCATCATAAGAGACCCTTCCTAACTTGTTCTCAACGGATTTAACCAATACATCCTGCTGAATCCCACCGTGGTCTCGACGCTCTAGTTTTCTGTGTCTCCATACACCAAGCTCCCAGCCTTTCAACTGTCCAGAGCATTATAATTCCTATAGTGCATTCAGACACCATGGCCTGCCGTTTCTCCTCACACAATGTTCTTTCCTCTCACAAATCCCTCAAGGTCCAGCCTCCTCCATGCATGCTTCCTGGCTTCTCCATCAAAAACTCCCAACTAACATCTCTCCTCCAAGACTTCAGAATTCTTAAGAGTAAATGACACACAATATGGTAGTTTCCCTATCTCGCAGTGCTCTGTTTTGTACCTGACTGATATCACAGGCAACAAGGGTCAAGAACTATGCCTCCCCAACTCTTCTACATCTAAGATGGTGCCTCACTCTGTCTTGGCCATATATTAGACTAGGGCACAACAAACATTTTTTTGTAAAGGGCCCAATGGTGAATATTTTAGGTTTTGTAGGCCATATGGTCTCTGTCACACTCTGTTATTGTGCTACTGTAGCACAAAAGCAGCTGTAAACAATACCTGAATAAACGGTGTGGCTGTGTTCCAACCAAACTTTGTAAAAACAGGTGGCAAAAGGCATCTATTTGGCCCACAGGCTAAAATTTGAGAAACTGGCCTAGAGACCTCTAATACATACTGCTTGACAGATTGATCCTTCAACAAATATTAAGCATGGCTACATTCAGCACTGAAATATAAAACTTTTCTGGAATAACTCACACACAGCTTTAAGATATACTGGTTTAAGTTAGCCCGTACACACTGAAATTTGCATTCTAGAAACCCCACCTAATAACCACTTAGATTCTAATCACTGACTTTAACATTTAGCATTTCGCCCTAGTTCTTGAAAAAGTTACTGAACCTCTTTGAGCCTCAGTATCCTCATTTTATGGCACAAGAAAAGTAAAAATGCGCACCCCCACAGAGCTGCTAAAATAAATCACATCAGGTAATTAAAGAGTTTTGGCACACTAACATATAACTGTTCAATAAATGTGTTAGCCAGAAGTATTTAACAACTACCACTGAGGAGTCAATACCTGTTATCAGTCAGAAGATCTTCAGTTACTTTCTTCCCTGTGAATTTGTGTCTGTTCCCCATCTTGAAGTTGAGAGTTTTCCGAAGGCGTCTTTGTCTACGGGAACAGTAGCCCCTGAAAGAAAAAAACAAAAGTAATTCAGACAAGCTGGTAGGACACTCAATAGCAAATTCTATAATAAAGTCAAGTCAGAAGTTTGAGGTGTTCTACTTATGGTTACCACTGATACCACACTTCATCTTATAAACATTTAGTGAACTAAAACCTGCAGGGCGGTAGGACTGGTGTCACAGAAAACACATTTCAAAGCTAATCTAAGGTGTCAAAAGTCACAATTGTGGTGACCTCTGGGGAGGAATGGCTTGTGACTAGAAGGAGCAAAGGGGAACTTTAGAGATGCTGGTAATGTTGTGTCTTAATCTGGGTACTGGTTACAGGTTGTGAAAAACTCATCACTTTCTGTATACTTTTCTGTATATAAATTATACTTCAATAAAATGATTTAAAAATCCTTCAATAAAATATTTTCTTAAAAGGGGAAGGAACAGATGAAAACAAAAGGGCAAAACGCTGATCACTATAACTGATTTCCTTAGTAATTAAAAAACAAAAATAAAAACAAAAACTCAAGTCATAATAGTCTAGTTTAAAACTTTTTCGTGGCTTCCCACCATACCTAGATTAACACCTGACCGAGTTACCCTGGCTTACAGGACCCTACCCATTCTGGCCCTGCTTAGTTCTCCCCCTTTATCTCCTACCTCTCCCCACCTTGCTCAAGCTGCCCCAGCGCTGTTGACCCTTTACAGCACGGCTGACTCCTTAGAATCTGCAGAGTGTTTTGTTTCGAAGTAACTTTGAAAGTCTGGTAGTCAAAGCCTGTATCTATAATATAAAATAGTTAGATACTTCTGCTTCCAAAGTTCTGAACTGTACTGTACATTAGACATCTATTCTACTTTTTTAAGAGTCATATTAAATTTGTCTTCTAACTTGAAGACTGTTACAAAGTTTACCAATAAGTTGTAATGACATCACAGAATTCTCCATATATAGGAGTGCCTGGCTGACTCAGTCAGTGGAGCATGTGGCTCTTATCTCAGGATTTTGAGTTCAAGCCCCATACTGGGCACAGAACTTAAAAAGAAAAAGTAGGGGCGCCTGAGTGGCTCAGTCGGTTAAGCGTCCAACTTCGGCTCAGGTCATGATCTTGCATTCTAGGAGTCTGAGCCCTGCGACAGACTCTGTGCTGACAGCTCAGAGCCTGGAGCCTGTTTCAGATTGTGTCTCCCTTTCTCTCTGACCTTCCCCCACTCACATGCTCGGTCTATCTCTCAAAAATAAATAAACATTAGGGGCACCTGGGTGGCTCAGTTGGTTAGGCGGCCAGCTTCGGCTCAGGTCATGATCTCATGGTTCATAGGTTCAAGCCCCGCGTCAGGTTCTGTGCTGACAGTTTGTGGAGCCTGGAGCCTGCTTCAGAATCTGTGACTTCCCCCCTCTCTTCTGTCCCCTCCCCAGCTCATGCTCTGTCTCTCAAAAAATAAATAAACGTCAAAAAAAAAATTTTTTTTAAGAAATAAACATTAAAAAAAAAAAAGAAAGAAAATTTCCATATATAATGTTTAAAAAACTGAAAAGCTCTGTATTTAACCAAGACTCTACCGACACGGTTAAGTTAAAAAAAAAAAAAAAATGATTACCATAACTGCTTGCCATTTTCAGCAGAAGCCTCCAATGCATCTACAATATTGTGAGGCACAATGGATAAAAAGATTGGCTCCTTTTATTCATTATGAAATTTTGAATTTTACAAGTATATTCTGAGCACTCAATATACTAAGTTCAAAGTGAGACTTTCTAAGGATACTTTCTGATACAACAAAATAGGTAGGATATTAACAAAAGCAAACCAAATCTGAAAATTCCACAATAATTTCCATACATCTTGCCCATGATATTTACCTATACCTCTGAAAATCTCCATGCCGTAAACCATGCTGCTGCTGGGATTCCTTGATAATCTGAAGAACTAGAGCCAAGATTAAGGAAAAGCTTACAAGAGTAAGAATCCAAATAAATCAAAACCGGGTCCTGTCAGTTCATACTTGTACCAAACCATCAAACATTTCTGGAATACTTAGTACATTAGCTACTGAAACCTCTCATAATCATTTTCAAGAGCTATCTTGTCATAGGACAGGGCTAAGCATTAAAAAAAACCTGCCTGAACTGTTACCAACTTTCAAACTAAAAAAGAAGAGTATCATCGGCCACTGAGGATCACTGAAACCCAACAGCTTAAATAAAGTTGCTGGATTCTAACTGCTGATTGTAACTGGAGTGGTTCCCACTGATTTACACCTGGACCCAGTATTTTACTCATTCAAGCAGACTCAGGTTACAAATGACGTGTACGAGTCCTCTATTTGCATAACTTCCTACGTCTACCAAACCTGCCTTTCCTGAACAGCTGTAATGCTACACGAGCCCGTGGTTAGCACATACTAACCAACCCAGACGATAGCTTATATAAAGTCATCAGTTTTTCTTTTACAAGAAAAAAGCCCTGACCATACTCCTTTTATTTTTGTTTTCCTTTTTTAAGAATCTTAAAATATTTTAAGATTATGTACCAAACATTAGGAAGTCTAGTGACCTTTATCTACAGTTTCAATTCTTTTAGTCCTCAGTGCTTCTCTATAGACATACATTAAAATACTGACCACTAAGACTATCTCAACAACTAAAAAGGGAGAAGCCATAAGGTTCTTTAAAAAAAATCAAGGTATTCTAACATTCATTTGGAACTACACCAGTTCAAAAAGTAAAACCCCCAAACCCTTGAAAACTTCATGAGGATGTCAAGCTAAATGTGTTATTTCAGAAACTCACCTACATTTTCTCCATTTCTTATTCATTACAAAAAGCCACAAACTAGTGTCTCAGGCACTCAATTGTGATATTCTGATGGAAAATACAGACAGATTCCTCCAGCTCAACTGAACGACTCTCAACCAGATAAAATGCCTACAAGCCTATTAAGAAAGCTATACAAGCGATGTTAATCTACCTTCATATTCAACAAGTTTTTCCATAGAGCAATCAATCTTTGCCTCCATAGTCAGGACACGGGTCCCCACGGCTGTGGGACAGAAGTTTTAAGCCAAAAATGTCAACGCTGTAATTTTCCCTCCTCAGTTCAGTGACTCAAGGTGCCAGGACAGGAGCTCACTGGGGTGGCCAGAGTGTCATCCCTGTCACCAGCCCTCCAAGCAGGCAACTGAGGGGGGACACTGCAGAAATCTGCCCAACCTCCTGGGGCCACGAGAAAGAACCGGACGTTTCCCCAGCCTGGAAGGCGAATGAGATGCGAGAAAAGGCCGGTCGAAATACAGACCCTGGAACTCTGAGCGCCAGAAAGCAACGGCGAGAGAAACTGCAACCCTCGGCCGCTCCTGTCTGGGACGTGCCGGGACCCGCCGCGTCTCCCGCCCCCGGCCATGCATATCGACACGTAGTCATTGCGAGTTAGGCCCGATTACTCTAGGATACTCTCCAAACTCAGGCTATCCCCGAATTCTTTGTTTGCCTTCGATCCGGCTGAAGGCCGTTCGTTTTCCTTATTTTCGTCTCCTCCGGCACCGCGTCCACCGCCGCTACCACCACTACCGCCGCCGCCGCTGCCGCCACCGGGAACCTGTTTCTCAGCAGCCATCTTGCCCCTGCGCCGCAGAGCCAGACGGGATAGAGGAGGCGGGACGACGGAGGAGGAAAAGAGCGAGGCCTGCCCAGACGGCCTGACGGGATAGTGGCGGACTCCGCCGCCGACGTCCCGGGCCGCAGGCGAGACGCGCTTGTTGGGAGTGCGCCTGCGCGTCGGCTGGGGGGTGGGGCGGCCTGCCGTGATGGTGAGCGGGTTTGGGGCTCGTCCTTGCCGGGAGGCTAGGGAGGCTAGAGGCTTTGAGATCTTTTCGGAGCAAACCCTCCTCCCCTCCTCCACCTAAGGCTGAGGATCGGGAGATGGACCCCCGCCCTCAAGTCCCCGCTCCTGCCTCCCTGCACGGGGCATCGGGCTCACTTCTCAAGCACGGAGGGAGGGAGCGGTTAGCTAAGGACTGGATTTCGGGGTGTCCACCTCCCTGGATACTCGAGAGAGGGGGTTCCCACTCTACCCGAATGAAGCACTCTCCCTGTGAGGGAACCGCCTCTACGCTTTCCTCTGGGGCCGACCCTGAGAATGCCATGGCGCTGGTGGGGTCAGGGGGTCAGCAAGCGGCCACCAGGTGTAGGAACTTAGACTGCAGGGGACCTGTGTCTCTGGTCTTTGGAGCGAGCAATTCAAGCAGTTCAGGAGGAAGAAGTGTTGGGGCGAGGGACACTGCATCTTTGCTCTGCAGTATGGCATTGTGGGCTTTGGGGTCTGAGTCCTACGTCTCAGACCCTGTCTCCCCCATTCCTGGTCGGAAAATGTTGGGCAAATAACTTAGTCTCCCTCTAAATCTTTTCCCTCCCCTGTGAAATGGAGGTAACCAATTAGGACGGTTTTTATGAAGATAAAATGAAGCAATTTAAAGTAAGTCTCTACTCAGTGTCACTAATCGTTAGGGAAATGCAAATCAAAGCCACAATGAACTATCACCTCACACCCATTAGGATGATTACTATTTTTATTTATTTATTTTGGATGGTTACTAGTTTCTAAAAAAAAAATAACAGAAAATAACATGTATTAGCAAAGATATGGAGAAATCAGGACCCTGGTGCCCTTTTGGTGCCAACGTAAAGTGGTGTAAAACAGTATGACTGTTTTTTGGAAAATTAAAGAATTCCCATATGATCTGGCAATCCCACTTCTGGGTATATATTCAAAAGAATTACAAGCAAGGTCTCCAAGAGATATTTGTACATTCATGTTCATAGCGGCATTATTCACAAAAACGCAACAGGGAGAAGGAACCCAGCGGCCCTCAGGAATAAACTAAAAATGGTACATCCGTACAATGGAATAGTATTAAGCCACATGCTACAGCATGGGTGAAGCTTGAAAATAATTGTGCGAAGCAAGCCAGTCCAAAAAAGACTAGTATTCTATGATTCCACTTATATGGGGTATTTAGTGTAGTCAAATTCATAGAAAGTACACTGGTGGTTGCTGGGGGGGGGGAGGGGGGAGGGGAAGGAAAAACGGGGGATTATTGTTTAATAGATGCAGAGGTTCGATTCTGCAGGATTAAAAAGTCCTGGAGATTGGTTGCACAACAATTTACTTGTGCATTTACTTGATACTACTGAATCGTATACTTTAAAGTGTCTAAGAAGGCAAATTGTATGTTTTGTGCATTTTACCACAATTAAACATAAATCTTAAAAAAAATAAGTCTCAGGGCATCTGGCTGGCTCAGTCAGTGGAGCATGTGACTCTTGATATCAAGTTGTGGGTACAAGCCCCGCATTAGATGTAGAGAATACTAGAAAATGAAATAAAATCTTTTAAGAAAGTCTCCTGGGGTGCCTGGGTGACTCACTATGTTAAGCGTCCAACGCTTGATTTTGGCTCAGTTCGAGGTCTCATGGTTTGTGGGATCAGGCCCCAAGTCAGGCTCCACGCTGGCAGCTCAGAGCCTGCTTGGGATTTTCTCTCTCTCCATCTCTGCCCCTCCCCTGCAAGATAAGTAAATAAACTTTAAAAAATATGAAAAAATTTAAAAAATTAAAAAATATGTCTCCTAAATGTCCGTCGACAAATGAATGGGTAGAGAGAATTGATATGACCATACAATGGAATATTATTTGGCCCTAAAAAAGCAATGAAGCACTGATACATGCTACAATGCAGATGCATCTTTAAACTATTATGCTAAGTGAATAAAGTCACACAAAGGACCACATACTGTGTGATTCCATTTATATGAAATGTCCAGGGGTGCCCGGCCTAGTCAGGAGTTGTAACTGGCTGCCTACAGCTGAGGTGGGGGTGGAGATTGGAGGTTGATGGCTAAGGAGCAGGAATTTCTTTGGAGAACATTCTAAAACTGATTGTGGTGATGGCTGCAAAACTGTGACATGCTCAGTCAGCAGAGCATGTGATTCTTGATCTTGGGGTCATGGGTTTGAGCCCCACATTGGATGTAGAGATTAAATTTAGGGTTAGGGTTAGAGATTAAACAAATAAACCTTAAAAATAAAATAAATAAAAATAAGTTACATTTAAAAGTAAAACTATAATATATATACATGTATATATATGTATGTATATATACACACACACATTAATGTTCAGAAAAGGCAAATCTATAGAGACAAATCTGTAACTGGCTGCCTAGGGCTGAGGTGGGGGTGGAGATTGGAGGTTGATGGCTAAAGAGCAGGGATTTCTTTGGAGAACGTTCTAAAATTGATTGTGGTGATGGCTGCAAAACTGTGAATATATTAAAAACCAAATGCAAACTTTAAGTGGGCAAATGGCATGACATGAGGATTATATTTCAATAAAGTTCTTTTTAAAAAGTAAGTCGGATGATATTAATCCTCTAGCTAGCCGGAAGTCTGCAGTGGCCCCTCGTTCTGCTCAGACTGGAAGGCTCGTTCCTTGCAACCAAAAAAGCCCTACCTGTCACCTCCTCTCCTGTCAGTCTCCTTGTTTATCAACTCAAGCCGTAGCAGCCTCCTTATTTAGGGATACAGGCACACTCCTGCTTTGGGACCTTTGCACTGACTGCTGTCTCTGGAATGCTCTTCCCCCAGATATCTGCTACTCTAGCTCCCTCACCTCCTTCAAGTGTTTGTCTAAATGTCACCTTCCTAATGAGGTCTGCCCGCCCCCCCCCCATTTCAAAGCAAGCCACCTCTACCACTATGGTACTCCCAGTTCCCTTACCCTGACCTACTTTTCCTGCAGGAAAAAAATGACCTGTTACTGAAGGGGCACCTGGGTGATTCAGTTGGTTAAGCATCTGACTTTGGCTCAGGTCACGATATCATGGTTCATGAGTTCGAGCCCCGCATCAGGCTCTGTGCTGACAGTGCAGAGCCTGCTTGGGATTCTCTTTCTCTCCCTCTCTCTCTCTGACCACCCCCGGCTCAAGGGTGCGTGCACCTGTGGGCGCACATTCTCTCAAAATAAATAAATAGACTTAAAAAAAATTCATACTGAAAAACCGAATGGCAAGCATCTCATAAACATGAACTGTTAGTATCTTCCTATTCCATGAGTAGGCAGGCAGGGCAAGGGTCTGGATAACGTTTCCCTGCCCAAAGGTGTAGGAGTAGGGCTTTGGGGGCTGAGATCCTGGGGGGGGGGGGGGGGCGGGGAGTGGAGAGGAAAAAGAATGTTCCAGACTGGGACCCCATGAACAGGGCAGGGAAAGATGAAGCAGAAACCAAGCGACAGTGACAGAGGGTGGTAAATTTCAGACCCAGTGAACCGGAGAGGGGAGGTGGGTAATTCTATAGAAACAGTCATGATTCTGCATCACCAGCGCTTGATGCCTAATGTGTCAAAATTAGAAACAAATATTAAGTTTTATTGCAACCTAAACACTCTCCTGGCCTTGTAGGAAAATGCTCCTGGTGCATGGGACTCTGCTGTTTAGTATTTCCTTCATGTTTTCCCTTTTTGGATATCTGACTGGGGCAAGGAGACAGAGAGGAATTTGATTCACTGAGATTCAACGAACGGGCTTCAGTTCACACATCTCATTCCATGCTCACCAGAGCCCTCCCGGAAGGGACTATGATCCCATGTTACAGCTGAAGAAACTGAGGCACAGCGCCAAGGACAGAAACTGACACACAGAAGGGGGGCGGCAGTGCCGTTCCCCCTAACCGGATGGGGAAAGCCGAGTCCCCTCCGCCCACCTCCGCCTCTTGTCACCTCCTACCCACCCCTTAGGGGCCCCCGAGGACGTCCCCAGCCAGACCCGGGAGGCCTGGAGCGCCGGCGAGACTGCAGGGCGAGGTATGCGTGGTCCCAGGTGCGCGCTCCCGGCCCCACGGCGCGCCCGCAGGCCCCAGGGTCCGGTCCCCCCACCACTCCCGCGCACGGCCGGGAGGTCAGTTCCTCTCTCGGCGCGACACCGGCCGGCTGGGTGCTGGAGCGCGCCGACGGGGGAGCAGGCACCAGCGGCCCCTGTCCCCGGGGTGGGCCACCCGAGAGCCCTTCCCCCCCAGCGCGGGGCTCAACCCACCCCTCGGGCTGCTCGCTCCTCCCCCTGACCCCAGCGCACCTCCACCTCCCCGCCCCGGCCAGGCGAGGCTCACTCCGCCCGCAGCTCCGGCGACTCGCCTGCAGCGGCTGGAGCCGCGGGAGCTGCGCGCTCGCCAGAACTCAGACGGCGGCAGGAGCCCTGGCAGCCTCGGGGTCGGGGACGCCATGAATGGCTCGGGTGGCCCGCGGGCCGAGGACGCCAGTGAGGCGAATGGCAGGGACAGCTGGCAGCCCGAGGCGGTTATCGTGCCCATGTTGTTCGTGCTCATCTTCTTGGTGGGCACCGTGGGCAACGCGCTGGTGCTGGCCGTGCTGCTGCGCGGCGGCCAGGCGGTCAGCACCACCAACCTGTTCATCCTCAACCTGGGCGTGGCCGACCTGTGCTTCATCGTGTGCTGCGTGCCTTTCCAGGCCACCATCTACACCCTGGACGGCTGGGTGTTCGGCTCGCTGCTCTGCAAGGCCGTGCATTTCCTCATCTTCCTCACCATGTACGCCAGCAGCTTCACGCTGGCCGCTGTCTCCCTGGACAGGTGAGCGAGCGCCCTGGCGGCCCCCCCCCCGGGGGGGGGGAGGGTCAGACACCCAGGTGGGGGCCACAGGAGGGAGCGGGACTCTAGGAGGGACACACGGAGAGTAGACAAGGACACTAAGAAGGCAAAGGGACCGGTAGAGAGTGAAAGACAAACTAACGTGGAGAAGGAAAAAGGGGAATAAGAATGGGGGACCGCGGTGTCCCCTTAGGTGCGTCCTCAGCTCTCCAGCGCCACCGGCACTGGAGAGCGCAGCGTTTTCTGACACAGAGCGTTTTCCCGTGTCTCTTTTGAGCTCAGTGCCCCTGTGAAGTTGGGATGGGAGGGATTACCGTGCCCAATCTACAGATGAGATCGAGTTCAGAAGTGACTTGTTCAGAGTGGCCCATCCAGTAATCGTGTGCGTGGAACCAATGGTCTGTTTCCTGGAGTCAAACTCAGGCACCTCCACCTCGCTAGCCTCGAATCCACGGTTTGCTGGGCGCAGTCGACTCTAGTCCGGACTGAGGCATTTGAGTCCTTCCAAAGGGCCCAGGCCAAAGTTGAAGCTGGCACACCGGAGGGTCCCTAGACACCCTCCCACCACACACACACACACACACACACACACACCTCCAGGCCCAGGGTCAAAGGCAGAGAGAAGAGGGCGGCGGAGGGTCTCCCTCCTCTCCACTGGCCACCTGGATGGTTCCTGGGGAGGAAATCTGGGTCTGACTCCATGATTTCTCCAGGTCCCTCTACCCTCACGTCCTCCCGACCTCCCCTGGACAGGCAGGGAGGTGAGACCACCTCCCCCATATAGCTCCCACTTCCACTGAGCGCGGAGTGTGTCGATTCCGGTTCTGAGAGCTCTGGTGGGACCCATAGAGCGTCGGCTTCTCTAAGGAATTCCCTCCAGGTACCTCGCGGTGCCTCCAGGCTGTCCGCTAGAGCCTCAAGGCACCTGGGTCCTACCTCTCTGGGCACAGGCACTCTTGGGTAATGACAGCCTTCCGGAACCCCAAAGCCGGTTAAACCTTGGGGTGCCCTCCCTGGTGGACTCTGACGGTGGTTATAGTCCCGGGAAGACCAGATGAGTGACCTACACGCACTTTCCTGCTGCCGGTCCCGCCCCGCATCTCCAGGCAGCTGAGAGTGTCTGGGATGCTCTGGCCGGTGCGGTGCGACCGTGCGCTAGGGACCTTCTTTGAGAGAAGGTGAGGTCAAGGTTTAAAGGTCTGACCCTGCCCCCTTCCCCACCCCCTCCACCCCCACCCCCACCTCCACCCCCACCCCCGCGAATTCACCTATTCACCCTCTCTCTTCCGGGCCTGACGCACAGGTATCTGGCCATCCGCTACCCGCTGCACTCCCGAGAGCTGCGCACGCCTCGCAACGCGCTGGCTGCCATCGGGCTCATCTGGGGGCTGTCGCTGCTCTTCTCCGGGCCCTACCTGAGTTACTACCGCCAGTCGAAGTTGGCCAACCTGACTGTGTGCCACCCGGCGTGGAGCGCGCCTCGTCGCCGCGCCATGGACCTCTGCACCTTTGTCTTCAGCTACCTGCTTCCCGTGCTGGTGCTCGGCCTGACCTACGCGCGCACCCTGCGCTACCTGTGGCGAACGGTCGACCCGGTGGCCGCCGGTTCGAGCGCCCGGCGCGCCAAGCGCAAGGTGACGCGCATGATCATCATCGTGGCTGTGCTCTTCTGCCTCTGTTGGATGCCTCACCACGCGCTCATCCTCTGCGTGTGGTTCGGCCGCTTCCCGCTTACACCTGCCACCTACGCGCTGCGCATCCTCTCGCACCTGGTCTCCTACGCCAACTCCTGTGTCAACCCCATCGTCTACGCGCTCGTCTCCAAGCACTTCCGCAAGGGCTTCCGCAAGATCTGCGCAGGTCTGCTGCGCCGTGCCCCACGTAGAGCCTCGGGCCGCGTGTGCATCGCCGCACAGGGGACCCACCGCAGCAGCGTCCTAGAGCGTGAGTCCACCGACGGGACGCACGTGAGCGAGGCTGCCGGGCCCTCCTCCCCTGTGCTGGCACCTCTCAGCAGTCCCCCGGCCTTGAACCTGGTACCCGGGCCATCCTGGCGGGACCAAGATGCCCCCAACGGCATCCCGGCAGTGAATGCGACCTGAGGGCACTTATTGAGTATGCTTTGGTGTTAAAGGATTGGAGTCAGAGGTTGGGGGTGGGGGGGGAGGGGGAGGGAGCGGTGGTTAGGGGAGGGAATTAAATCTGTTAATAAAATACGCAAACCTTTTCACATGCGGTGTTGCGCTGTGTCTCCACACATCTCATGGTTACGAGGCTCCGGGTTGGAAGCCTCTGGGACTTCACAGGGGAGCTGTGGATGGATGGGTGCAACGTGCTTTAATGAACCACAGGGAAAGAGAGTGGCAAAGGCACCAGAGGCAGCCGAGTTAAAAGTCAGCATGGAAATCCCTAACTGAAGCCGGGAAGCACAGGAGGACCAAGGCTCTCCGCGCATGGCCAACCTGAGGCGCCAAGTATATATAGATCCGCCAACCAGCAGCCACCTAGGCGTGAGACAAAGGCAGGCAGAGCGTTTAAGCTGGCGAGATAAGTTGGTCGATGAGCGAGCGCAGACACTGTGTTCCTAGTAACGCTCCTAAGCCAGCAAGTGTGTGTGTGTGTGTGTGTGTGTGTGTGTGTGTGGCGGGGGTGGGGGAGGTCCCTCCCTACTCCCAGCCTTCTGGGGCTCCTTCCCAGTGTCCGCAGACTGATCAGTGTCTACTTTCAGCCTTGGGGTTTCCTTCTGTCTGGGGTCAAGTCTCCGGCAGCTAGGTATTTCTTCTGGGCCAGGGAAGGCGCCCCTCACCCGCCGTGCTCCAGGGTACCCAGGAGCAGTTCTAAGGCACTGCTGGGCTGGGGCAGGCTGAGAATTGCATGCTGGAGCGGGAATGCCACAGGGCTTTGCTGGGGATCTAACCTCTACCTGCCCAGGGTTTGCCCCTCTCTTGGAGTTCTTGAGCCTTTCGAGGCTTTTTACACGGAACCGGTTCAGTGTTTGAGGAGAGGCAAGAAAACTCCCAAGGATGTACGTATCTCATGGTGTTAATTGCAGGGCACTTTGGCAAAGGCTCGAATACTTAACCAGCCAGGCGCCCGCTTGCAAAAAGGCAGGGAAGACCCGTGGCGTCTGCCCGGATTGGAAGGACTAGGTCAAGGGGGAAGGCGGGAGGGGGAATCTGTGCTTGCCCACTCCCCTTGGCTATCTCTGAAGGGGACAGCTGATTCTAGGTGATGGAAATGGAGCGGGGCAGGGAAGCCGAGGCAGGTGCAGGATGGGTGGGGCTGGATCCTGTGCTTTGTCTTCAGGTGTTTGCGGAACCCCGGGTTGGGGGTGGGAGGGTGCTGACTCCAAGGCCCCAGAGTCCTTGCACAGAGCAGCTGCCTGCCTGACTGCCCAGTCCCCCAGCAAAGCAACTGAAATAGAGGCAGCAGTTTAGATCCCGTGGCTCCATCCAGCCTTCCATGCAGCCGCTGAAGATGGCCCTGCAGCTCCTGCTCCATGTGGCCTTCCTCAGGCTCAGCGCCACCGCCGGGCCCTCGGTCCAGGGGCGGGACTTTAGAACACCGGCAGTTGGTAGGTGGAGAGAGTAAAGTCGTTTAAGCTTTGGGATTTGAACCCCAGGGCACCCACCCAAATGACCTCCACCTCCGTTCTTCAGCCTGGCCATCCTACTCTGACCTCAGCTGGCCCCAGGAGGTTCAGGAAACCATCCAGATTCCGAACAACGGGAGCGCGCCCCTGCTCGTGGACGTGCGGGTGTTTGTGTCCAACGTGTTTAACGTGGTAAGTGTCCTCAGGCCACGGAGGGAGCAGGTGCTGGGTGCCCAGCGGGGCGATGGGTGGGGTCTCTTGCCTTCTTTTGTCCCATAGCGCCCAGCCCCAGGTGACACACTGCCCTGCCACTTCCTCAGGACATCCTGCGGTACACAGTGTCCTCCATGCTGCTGCTTCGGCTGGTGAGCGCCCAGGGGCTGGGAAGGTGGGATGGGAGGACCGTCTCTTCGTCCAGCTCAGGAGTACCAGCCTTCATCAAACTGCCCGGGGGCCTGTGTATCTATGGGAGCGGGAGCCTTAGTGGCTTCTTTGTGTCCCCCCCAGTCCTGGCTGGACACTCGCCTGGCCTGGAACGCGAGTGTGCGCCCACGGCGTGCAGTCACACTGCCCTGGGACTCACTCTGGACTCCAGGACTCACCATCCAGGAGGCGTAAGTGAGGTGGGAGTTCTTGTGCCAGGAAGCCCTCCTTAGGGACTATCCCCCTCCTGGTGGCTCTGCCAGGCCACAGGTGCACCTCACTGCCCCATGTCCCCCTCACCCTTCTGGAACCCAGATGGCAGCAGAGGGCAGCTGGGCTATGCTGGGGTCTCCCCCACGTCCCCCTTCTGAGAAGGGGCTGAGCCTCTGGCTGTGTGTCTTCCCCGTGCCCAACAGGCTCTGGGTGGACTGGCAGGATCAGAGCCCAAGGGCCCGAGTGGACCCCGACGGCCACGTTGACCTGTACTTGACCCTCACCACTGAGACCAACTGTGATTTTGAGCTCCTCCACTTCCCCAGGGACCAGAGTGACTGCAACCTCAGCTTCTACGCTCTCGGCAACACTGGTGCTGACGGGACAGGAGCTGGGGGGAGGGGGGAGGGGAGGGGGGAGCCTCTGGCCTTCTGCCGACATCCACCCGACACAGACACGGGGGCAGCCGGCCTGTGCTCACACCAGTCTAGGGGAGCTGAAGAGATCCTAGAACAGAGCATGCTTCTCGCCTGTACCTCCCAAGCGGCAGCCCACCTCCCAGCTCTCCCCTGCTCTGGCTGCAGCCCCCTTTAGTCTCCCCTCAGCTACCCCAGTGCAGCTGCCCTCAACGGCCAGGGCCAAACCGCAGTGTCTGGGCCACTCTGATGGAGCCTGGAGACCTAGGTTGCTGCAGCCTTATTCCTGGAAGCATTCCAAAGGCGAAGCCACCCAGTAAAATACCCCACGGACCCAAGGGTGACATCCAGCTTGGCCCAGAAACCCCACCCCTTGCCTCACCCCCCCCCGCCCCCCGACTCCAGCTAGTCCCTGCACCTTTACTCCCGAGAGAGATTCAGGGACAGGGGTACCTCCTTCCTACTTGGCCACTCTCACCCTCACCCCTTCCAGCCCTGGAGCTGGAGTTCCGGGCGCACGCGGTGAACGAGATTGTGAGCGTCAAGAGGGAATACGTAGTTCGGGATCTGAAAACCCAAGTCCCACCCCAGCAGCTGGTGCCCTGCTTCCAGGTGACGGTGAGTCGCGGCGCGGCTGACAGAGGGCTGATGGGGGCATCGTGCGTGCAGTCAGAGGCCATGGTGTCACCGTGCAAGTGCCCAGGCCCCCCTGTACACCCCCTCCTCCCCCCCAAAGCCCCAACTTCCTTCCTACCAGCTGCGCCTGCAGAACACAGCGCTGAAGGCCATCATAGCTCTGCTGGTACCCGGGGAGGCCCTGCTGTTGGCTGACATGTGCGGGGGGCTACTGCCCCTCCAGGCCACCGAGCGCATTGCCTACAAGGTGACCCTGCTGCTGGGCTACCTGGTCTTCCACTCCTCCCTGGTGCAGGCCCTGCCCAGCTCCTCCTCCTGCAACCCACTGCTCAGTAAGTCCCGCGCCCCTCCCCCGGCCCTGGGCTGCGGCGGGCCTCTGCTCAGCTCCCTGGGCGCAGAGGTGCAGGCCTGGCCTTGACCTGCCCACCCCGCCCTCCTGCCCCCAGTTTACTACTTCACTGTGCTGCTGCTGCTGCTTTTTGCCAGCACCATGGAGACCGTGCTGCTGGCCGCGCTGCTGGCCCGGGGCGACCTCAGGGCCAAGAGCGGCCCCAGCCCGACCCCTAGAGCGGAGCAGCACGGTCACAGTCACGGGGACTCAGAGCCAAATCCTGCAGGTGGGCAGGAGCCCCTTCCTGGAACGGGGTAGAGGGAGGAATAAGGGTAGGAGTGGGTGTGACAGGGCAGGGCCGGGAGGCCCCACACCCAGGGCTGAGGAGGGGGTCACTAGGCTGGCGGCTCCGCGCATTCACTCTGCTAGCTCCACGGTCCCTGGGCTCCACCGTGTCCGTCCTTAGAAGACGCGGGTCTGGAGCAGGGAGCCAGGTAGCTTCCGTAAGGGCCCAGGTGACTTCAAACTCCCGGAGATAGCCCTATGCCTCTAGGAGCTTGTCTATGAGGGTGTTTCTGCAGCTCAAGATGGCCTGGAATGGGCCAGACCCCAATATTCATTAGCTGTAAATCTAAGGAAGGCACAGATACAGGCGGACGGCCCCCAGGGCTCACTCTTCTGCTCTGAGCCGGCATGTTGGGCGAGCCCCGAAAAACACCGCCTTTTCCTGCATCTCCCCCCACCAGGAGCCCCCAGAGTGAAGGGGTCGAGAAGGAGCCAGGCCGAGGCTGCTGACCACGTCTTCTTCCTGGTGTATGTGGTGGGTGTAGTGTGCAGCCAGTTTTTCTTCATCGGGCTCTGGATGTGGGCGACGTGCAAGTCTGACCCAGCTCCCGGCAAGGCCATGCCCCATGGCGGGCAGCCCAGGCTGTGACAGCTCAGGGCCCGGGGCTGCGCACCCAGGGGAAGGGCCGTGACAGCGTCTCTGGAGAAAGGAAGAGGTCAACCCTTCTCCGAAGCCCGGCGGATCCCGGGCCACCCTGAGTTCTCCCTTCTGATAGCCGTGAAAGCAGAGCGTGAAATAAACCCGTCATCACCCAAGTGATGTGTGCACGTGCACCTCAAGCATCTGTCTTCCCTGAACTGGCTACTCATTCCTGCGCTATGCGGGTGGGGCCGACACCTGCACACAACCCCTACCATGCTCCTGAACTTCTCACCACTGTGTACCAGGCATCTGGCCCCCATTTCTGCGACTACTGCTGTTGGGCCTTGGGCCAGGAGGCCCTGGGCACCAGGAGACAGGGGCCTGAGTCAGGCCACATAGGGTAGCCAGGCTTCTCAGAACTCTTTCTGCAGGGTGCTGGACCCTAGAGACCACGGAGAGAGGGCACTCCCACTCCAGTCACCCGGGGGATGCCTAGGAGGCAGAACACCCCGACTTCCGGGCCGTGGGTGAGGGGGAATACGTTTTCTGCACCGAATGCACGAGTGGGTCGCTCCTGCTTGTTTTTTCGCCACGCCCTCTGGCTGCGCTGTGGCCTGCCCCTCACTGGGCCCTACCGACATTTCTGGGCTCAAGGGGGCGTTCTCCACCCCCAGCTCTGAACTGGGCCAGCGGTGGGCTATTCATATTCACTCTCCTGCTCTTGTACACATGAGGCAGCTGTGGCTATAGGCCTTGGTCTTTCTTCTTTGTCCTTTCCTGTCTGGAAGCTAGCATGCGGCCCAGGGAGGCTCAGGGTCACGAAACCTAAGGTGTGAGGGAACCCCAGGGTTCTGGGAGAGTGGTGGTCTGGGGGGCTCCAGGAAGAAATGCCAACCAGGACCCCAGGGCTCAGGGACAGGGCGCCGGGCTGGGGAAGGGGTGGAAAAAGGCCCCTGGCCCCAAGGATGTCAAAGTCACCAGGCCCAGAGGCAAGTTAACACTGGTTTATCTGTCCAATAACATGGCTGACCTGGCAGAGCCAGGCAGGAGCAGTAGCAGGCTCAGGCAGAGGTGTCAAAGAGGCGCTCGATCATGTCGCCCACCTGTTCCACGCGGTACTTGATGTACTTCTCAGGGTTCTTGGTGAAGGGCACGCTGCCATACCTGACCAGGCACTGAGGTCAGGAGGCAGGCTAGCAACCCCCCAGGTCGGTCTCAACCTTAGGCACTCCTGACAGGGCGCCCCTGAGTGACATCCCCGTCTGCCCCCCAGCAAAGCCCAGGGTGCCGGCTCTGCCACCCACACCCCCCAGCCCCTCCGTGGTTTTTTGGAAGGAGAGCAGAGACCCAGCGAGGGGGAGCGAGGGGCGTAGGGCTGGGAAGGTGGGGACCGGAGGGCTCACCTGTGCAGAAAGGCCCCATAGGTCTCCCTGACGATGTTTTTCTGAGCTTGGCGAATCTTGTCTCTCTGCTCCGTGTCAGGAATAGCCCAGGCCTTCTGGATTTTGCACAATTCTTCAAGGCCATCGTTGAAGCCCTGGCCAGCAAAAAGGTGGAAATAGAAGCGACCCAAACACAAAGACTCTGGGTCTGTGTCCCTGCCACAGCAGTGGGAAGCAGTGGAGAGGGGAGGACCCCAGCTCACCTTGAACCGCTCCTTGATCATCTGCCGCTCCTTGTCCCTCAGCTGGGGGTGGCGAGAGAGGGCAGAGAAAGCGTCCCTCAGAGCAGAGCCGCCCTGCCACTGGCTCCTTCCCCAGACACCTGAGCCTGGCCCTTTCTCCCGCTGCCCTTTGCTCGTCCCGGCGGGATGCTTGTCCGTTTTTCACCCAGAGACGTGACAACAAGTATCACATCTGCTGGACAAGCCTTCCCAGCCCGGGCCTTCCACCCACCTTGACTCCTGGTTGGAATACAGGTAGATTCTTCTCAGCGATGTAGTCAGTCACCTTTAACCAGCTGCCAGGAGGGGAGAGAAGCAGAAGGCAGAAAAGGGAGAGCTTCAGGCTGCTGCTGCTTCCCAGGGGCTGGTTTGGGGTGTGTGTGTGTGTGTGTGTGTGTGTGTTTAATGTTCATTCATATTTGAGAGACAGAGTGTAAGCTGTCAACACAGAGTCCGAGGCAGGGCTTGAACCCACGAGCCGTAAAATCATGACCTGAGCCGAAGTCGGACGCTTAACTGACTGAGCCACCCAGGCGCCCCTGGTTTGTTTTGCTTTTTAAATCTCTTGATCTACTGAGTGAGGGGGAGGTCAGCAATCAATTGGGGTCACAACTAAGCAGAACACAACTGAGATTTTTCCTTGGAAAGAGAAAACGTTCGAGCTGCTTGCTTTTAAGAACAAGAAACGGAATTCAATACGTTGAACAGATACAACCAGCTACGCTCACATCGATTTCACGGAGCATAAGGGTGGAGAAGCAGATGAGAAAGAAAGGAGGAAGCAGAGGACAAAGGAAGGAGGGAGACCGCTCACGGAAAGAAACGCGCAAAAGGAGACCCGCAAACCAAGAGGAGCAGGGAGGAGGAGCAGAAGGCGTGCCGCAGAGCGAGGCTCCGCCAGCTCAAGAGCTCTCGCGAACTCGCTCTTTGCCTGGCCTCACATCCCCTTTCGATCCTACTTAGCCTGCAGCCCTGGCAGCCCACCCTCCGGGGAGGCTGGCCACAGCAGCCCCGAGGACAAGGGCTGCGGTAGGGGAGGCGGCTTCCCTCTCCACCCTGCCAGTGTGGTTAAGTAGCAAGTGGCAGACTGGGACTGGGTCCACAGGGGAGCGCGTCCCCGTGACTGACCCCACTCTGCCTGAAGCTCGGATAGGAAAGAGGGGTAAGGGGAGGGCGTGGCGGGGGGGGGGGGGGCCCACCTGCGCTGGTAGGTCTGGATCTGCTGCTCGATGTGCTCCCGGTAGGAGCGCTCGGCTGTCTTCTGGGTCACGGCCACCAGCTGGATCAGCTCGGATCTGGGGCAGGAGCAGGGAGAGAGCAGAGGGGACGGGATCAGCTCTCAGGGCCCAAAGGTGGCCGGCCTCTGCGGCAGCACCGGTGGGGCGTGTCTCACACCACTCCAGGTCCTGGGGCCACAAGGGGTAAGGCCCTGCCTCCCCGCCTGTCCAGGCAGAGGGCACAGGCTGCCCCGCGAGGGTGGGCAGGGGACCGGGGAGAGATATACACCGGCACCTGCCGCCACTCACTTCTCCAGGGCCTTGAGGATGTAGTTGTAGTTGTTGTGCAGGAAGATGGCGCTCAGAGCCGGGTCCTCATACACCTTGGACTTGCTCAGCAAGTTCAACTGCAGGTTGCCCAGGACTTTACCTGCACAGGGAAGGACGTGGCTACATCCACCATGGCAGTGTGACCGAAACGACCCAACCCCTGGGACGCGAACCGGCTCCTACCCCTCGTCCTTGTCCCTCCCAACTCCAGACTCCACAAGCGTCGGGGGCCCCCTGCCCGCCCGGCCCCTCTGCCCCTAAATCGGAGGTTGGGTTACGATCCCAAAGGCCAAGGGTGCCCAGGAGCGGACCGGCAGTAGCAGGAGAGCAAGAAAGAAAGAAGAGGAGGCGGATATGGGGGCGGGGGGCTCCTGGCGGGCCAGACCGCACTCACAGATATACGTGCTCAGCAGGCGCTTGCTGAACTCAGAGCTGTAGCTGGTGGCTGAGGAACTGGTCTCTGGGAGAGGAGAAGGGCAGTTACTGCACTGGTGGCAGCAGCCAGGACCCTCTCCGGCCTTCCCTCGGCCCCAGGAGCCACTGTGGAAACCCTGGGAGGGGCCCCGAGCCTTCCTCGGGTAGACTGGGTGTGGAGGCGCTGGGGGCAGAGCTGGGTGTCTGCGCAGCCGCTGGGCTCCCGCCTGCTGCAGGGAGCCCTCCCTCAGACTCTTCCTGGAGCCCAGGGCCAGCCCCTCTGCGGTGACAGGGTGGCATGGTGAACGAGCCGGACTGTGATCAGCAGGAAGGCTGGCAGGACAGGAGTGGGACACCCCGTGCCCCCCCAGCCCCGACTCATGCTGGGTGCTGTCTACAAAGCCCACCTACCCCATTTGTGGGCTCCCCACGGCCTCTGCCCCTTCTCCCCCACTTCCCACAACCCCCTCTGCCCGGCCCCTCTGAACAAGCAGAAGGCCAAGGGGGAAGGGGGGGTGGGCAGGGAGGGAGGGGGCGCACAGGTGCTGGGCTAGCCTGGAGGGGGCACTCAGGGTGTCGCTTGAATAAGCTCAGGGACAGAAAGTGGCCCTGTGGGGAGCGGAGACCATTAGGAGTGCCCCGAAGACACCCATGTCCCCTCCGACCCCCGCTCCCCAGTAGGTCCTGAGTCTGTCCAGGGGCCTCTGTCCCCCATGGGGCTACACAGGGGCAGGATGGTGCTGCTTACCTCGGGGGTCTAAAGGAATATTGTATGTGTCCCCGAGAACTACGGAGTGAAAGGCAGTGCACTCAGAGGGGGAGGGGGAGAGACAAAGAAGGAAGAAAGACGCAAAGTGCAAACACAGGTTAGAAACCGTGTCCCCAAGTCAAGCAGACCCCTCCCCGTGACAGCCAGAACACAGACACTGGACCCCTGAAGGCAAGGGAGCATGCAGCGAAGTGGGGGTCCAGAGAACCGCAGGCCAGAGGCCGCTCCTGGCTCCTCGCCCCGAAAACGGACAGAGGGGGAGGGCCCGGGGGCCCCAACACATCGGGTTGGTTCTTGGTGCTCAGAAACGCCAACCTCCCCAGCTCCAGTGCCAGGGCAGTGATGAGCGGGTAGACACCAGGCCGGCCCTGGGACGCCAGCCCACGGAACGGTCAGCTGTGTGGGACTAACTGGGAGGACAGGCGAACACAAAAGCAGGTGGAGAAATGCGGAAGGAGGGGCGAGCCAGGCAGGGCATCTCCGACCCAGGGAGTGCCACTCTCCAGAGCCAGGAGGGCAGAAGGAGCAAGAAGGGGGGGAGGCTGGGACAGGAAAGGCACAGTCAAACCCCACTCCACAGGGCTGGAGGAAATCTCTTTCGGAGGTGGCCGGTAACCCCTGTGTTTCCAGACAGAGGGAGGAGTGGGGTATGGGGTAGGGGGCCCCACTGGGAGGTACCGAGTACCTTGGGAGGCCAGCATGGCACCAGCCGTCTCCTGGAAGTCCAGGAGCTGCTGTAGGAAGAGGATGGCCTGTTTGGGGAGGAAAGAAGGTCAAGGGCAGGACCTAAAGGTCAGATTACCTCCCAAACGCATCCCCTCTGACCATTCCAGGGCAAATGCAGGGCCAGGGGTCTGCCCAGGGAATAGGGTGATCGCAAGCCTCCTGCCCTGAATGAACTAGTCTACTGGGGACGCCAAGTACTTTGCCATGCATCCTGCCACCAGCATGCAGCTCTGGGCCACCCTAGGCCCCCTTCCCTCTCCAGGTGACCTGGGGCAGCACCTACATTGCTCGTGAGCTCATGCACGGTGCCATCCTTGGGCATGTTGTATTCCTTGTCCGGGTCATTCTGTGGAAAAAACAACTTCCAGAACCTGTTCCCAAAGCCTCGCCGCCCCCCCTTCCCCCCCGCTCCCAGGCCCCAGGCAGCCCGGTCTTGGTGCCACCTCCTGGCAGACAGGTGTCAGGACACCCATCAGACACAAAGGCGAGCAAGACGGGACAGGACAAGTGGGGCAGGAGCTTCACCCCTTGGGGGCTCAGGAGCCCCCTGGGAGAGAAAGGGAGGCCAGTGGGTGCTGACAGGAAGCAGGCCCCTGGTGGTCTTGCCCACAGTCCCTAGGGCAGCAGCAGCAGCAGCGGAGAGCAGAGAGCACCTTGATGTTGTCAGCAAAGTCTTCCAGTGCCTTGGCTCCCACGGTCTCCATGGAGGTGATGAGGCCGGCCAGCTTATTCTTGGTGCTGGCGGCCGTTCCCTAAGGACGCAAACACAGAGCAGTGGAACCCAGCTCCTTGCCAGCTGTTTCCCTGCCCCTCACCCCAGGGCCTCCCCTCTTGTCCGGTCACCCCGTACGTGCCCAGGGCCCCTCTGAAGCTGCTTCCACTCACCCTGCGAGCAGAGGTGTTAGGGCGGAGAAGGCGGCTCCCTCGGGAGACTGCGCCAGGCGGCAGGATCCCTCCTCCCCATGTCCCCAGGGGGTTTCCTACCCGCATACCTGGAGCACTTGGTCAAACTCGGGCTTGGTCTGCTTGAGGTGCCGCAGGATGGGGAAGACGGTGAGCACGGCAGAGAAGTCGTGCCGGATGATGGCTTTCCGGGCAGCAGACACGATGTTCTCTCCTTCCAGCATCAGCCCATCCAGCGCATCCTGAGAGAGTGGGGCGAGGGCACAGCTCACAGAGGCGCAGGGAGGTGAGAGCTGGCTCCCAGGTGTGGTAAGGGCTCCCGGAGGGGGGTGGGGGAAGACGGCATGCCCCGCAGAGGCAGCCGGCAACGGGGAGGCGCCCCAGACGCGGTGGTGGCTACGATGAAGGCTACGGACGACAGATCTGGCCCAAACTCAAGCTTCTGCAGTGACAGCTTTTGCTGGGGCATCTGGTCAGGCCCCGGGAGCAGGGTGGGGCGGGGCAGGACCTGGATCAGGGAGTCAAAGGTCTTTTTCTGATGGTGCTCGGGGATGATGTCCATCAGCAGCTGGTACTCGCTCTGGGCCAGCTTGACGAAGGCGCTGACGCAGTGAATGTAGGCGTCGGTCTCCACGTCCAGCGTGTCGTCTCTCCCTGGGGGGACAGCAGTGCCCCTGAGCGGCTGGTCTGGAGGCAGCCATTCTCCCTGCGGGGCGTGGGGGGGGCGGAATGGGTCTCCCCAGCTCCTGGCCTGTAGCCCAGGCCAGCAGCATATGGGAAAGAGGTAGACCGTTCTGGCAGAAAGCTGAGAGGGCTCTAGTGGGCCTGACCGGTTCAAGGGGAAAAACGGGGCTGAATCCAGCCTTTGTCCTGGCTTCACTTTCAGCTCTGCCGGACAGTATTTATGTCCCAGAGCATCAGGTACTCGAGGTGGCAGGGAGACGGATAAACGGATGCAGAGGCAAGAGCCCTAAATCAGCTTCCTGGCTAAGGTGCACCTGACCCCAGGACTGAGGATGGTACTAGAAAGCCACCCAGCCAGGGTGGGTGAGCAGCAGTGCCCACCCGTCTGAGAAAATGCTGGGCCACTGAAGGCAGTTATCAGCCCAGCCAGACCTTCTGGAATGTCTCAGGCAGCGGTGGGCCATGGGCTATGAGACTAGCCGGCATGGGGTCAACCTTTGAGAAAAGGTGATGTGAGTCCCAGAAAGGGAGGGCTCCCTGCCGGTCAGCTGCCCCAGCAGGAGACCCGGCCCCGCTATTGGAGGCTGGGACAGGGGCACCTGCAGGCAACCTGGTCCTATCAGCAAACGAACGGGCTCCGAGTCAGAGCTTTGGAGCTGTTGTTGGAGTCAGATGTCAGGGCTCCCTGCCCTGCGGGGAGCCACCTTCCAAGTAGCAGCAACTTCTCCCCTTGGCCCAGGCCCTGAGAGCCAGGCATGCACTCCCATCTGGAGGGAGGCAAGGAGACCTAGTGCCCAAAAGACAGACTTGAGAGAGAGACAGAGAGGCAGACAGGCCTGGCTCATCCTCAGAGCAGAGCCCTCCTCGGCTGCCCTCGGGCTGGGCTGCAGTACTCACCAGCCAGCGGCCCGTGCTTGTCGTTCAGGGCCTCCGACAGGTGCTTAACTCGGAAATCATGCTCGTGACCTAGCGAGATGTCGGCCACACAGACGCGAGCAGCGTTTATCCGGGGGTCGGGTGGGCTGCCCCTCGGGGCCAGGGAAGAAGCCCTCCATCTCCCGGGTGGGGTGTGAGATGGGGTGCAGGGGAAGGGGCGCCGGAGTGGGCTCTGAGCCCCTCCTCTGCCTGGGACCACGCTGGGAACAGCCGTTTCAAGCCTGACTTGCAGTGCCCCAGACAGTCCTTGAGAGCTGCTTCTCCAAGCCGCCCTGAGGCCAGAGAAAGCCCACGGGACCACCAAGCTCTGAAGAGCTTCTGACAGCTGCAGAGGGTCTGATGCTTGGCCCCAGGGGGTTTACCGACCTCACCCTATCAGGGAGAGAGACTCAGCTAGAGAAATGTCACTGCGGCGTGAACGGGCCAGCCTTCTTTTGTTTCCCAGGGTTATTCTTTCAAAGGAGGGTCAGGTCCACCAGGGCAGGGCTGTCCTTCCTCTGACAGGAGACAAGGAGGGACATGACCTACAGGCTGCCCATCCCCCTTGTGGCTCTCACTCCACTTTCTAAAGCTGGGGAAGGAGCGGGTGGCCCGGAGGCCTAGGCCAGCTTGGTCCTGCCGCTGCTGGTCTGAGCGTGAAAGGGCTGCCCACGACAAAGAACTTGCTCTGAGTTCAAATAGGAGACAAGGACAGAGACAGGGAGGGGAGGGAGTAGGAAGCCTCAGGGAGGGCAGAGCTGCCGGCAGCCAGACAGGACCAGGCCGAGGCCGTGAAAGCTGCCCCTGGGCCAGCTGGAACAAGAGGCACCAGGGACTTGCTGTTCCCGCCCCTGCTTCCCTCTCCAGGACTCTCCCGCGGCCCTCCTGGGGGCTTGGAGGCTCTGCCCTGCCACGAGAGTGGACACATGGTGGAGGAGGAGGGAACAGGGGAGGAACACAGAGTGATTACCTTCCAGAGGAATGAGGTTAGAGCCCCCCTTTTTCCCATCTAGACCATGCTGGGAATACTGTTTCAGAAGGTTCTGAGCCTTACGGATCGTCCCTGTCACCAGAGCCACACAGAGAGGAGATAAGAGGACCTAGGAAATGAGTGAGAGAAAACAGCAGCGGCCCTCCACCTGCCCCCCGCCCTGAGCCCCACACCCGGACCCCCCGACAGTGAGCATGCCCACACGCCATCTCTCCAGCAGGCCCCTTCCCAGGACCACCGGAGACGCTGCAGATGGGCAGGAAGGAACAGACACGGGTCGCTCTCCACACGGGGCTCCTGATTCTGCTACTACTGACCCTCATCGTTCTGGATCGAGTGCTTTTTAGAAAGTGCAGCGGGTGAAGGAGAGGAGATGGGCAAAGATCCATCAGGGGAAGCCAAAAATAAAAAACACTACTGAGTGGCATTTAAGTCAGAATAAACCAGGGCTCAGGACGGAGGAGTTGGTGACAAGGCTCTCACACCCAGAGGGCACAGCCAGGTTGGCAAAGCCTGGGGACCCCTGGAGGCCAGCAGGCCCAAGGCCCGGCCTGAAACCCCAGGCAGAGTCCCCGGCCCCAGGCATGCTCAGTGTTGGGATGTGGCTAAACAGAGGTCAACAGAAAACAGAACCCGGGGGTTGGTGAGACAGCACTGAGCTTCCTGGGACAGCAATCCCCAAGACGGAAGGCTTGGAGACCCTGAGGCAGCCTGGCCCCGTGCACCAAAGCCACCTGAACCCCCAAAGCAATGGGAAAAAAACTCAGAAGCTAGGATGGGGGGGCGGTTAACAGAAGCCACGGCACAGAGCCAGAGGGAGGGCAGTAGAAAGGGTGCATGCTCTCGGCATGGGGGGAAAAAACAACAGTTAGTATCACAAGTGAAAACAACAACGAAAACAAAACTGCAGTGCCTACAGCCTCCAGGGTCAGCCACCTCTGCGGGAATGAGACATCTCAGGGCAGAAAATGCGGGCAAATGAAATAGCTTTTAAAATGGACGAGGACAGCTCCCTCGATAATGAAATGCACTGGGAGGGGGGACGAGGTCCTCGTAGCTAACTCTGGTCCATCTTCCCTGGAGACTCCTGTGTCCCCCCACCCCCTCCCATGTCTCTGATCAGAGTGAGGCGGCTTGGGTCCTGGCAGCCCCCTCCCCAAAAAAGCTGGGGGAAAAGGAGCCAGGTCTGGAGTGGCTCATTTCTTTCTGTTTGTACCACATCACAATTAGCTACTAATGACCAGGTTCAGGGCCTCAGCTCAGCACCTGTCTCCCTGTGCTCTCCCCATTCGCCAAGCGGTCCTGCTAATGAGCGAATCAGATTCCTGCCCCACAACAGACCAGGAACAGATGGGCTTGCAGACAGGCCTCGAGGAGCCTAGATAGCACGCTGCCATGGGTGTGGACGGGGGACGCTGATCGGGCAGCCGCCAAACCCATCAGGCACCCAATTACCACAGAGACGCTGAGGCTGGTATTAAATTACCGACCAACTGAGGCCTCCCTGCTCCTCTCCTCTGAGCCAGGAATTGACGTCCCAGAGGCCCGATTCCCTAGTTTCCAACATGGGTCCTAACCTACTGGCAGCTGACAAGTCTGGAAACCCCACAGCAACTGCAGGGATCCTCACAGCCAGAGTTTGCTTCTGGGGCCCATAAGCCAAGGACAGATTAGGCCCACTGTGAGCCCCGGCATGGCCAGCCAGCACTCTTGGGCCACTGCAGACCGGGTCCCGCGGCCCCCCCGACGTGGGCCTGTCAGAGAAGAGACAGGGGAAGAGAGCACAGACTGGCCGAGGCAGGCAGCCTCAGAGCCTCGAGGCCCCTGCCCAACCCACAAAGGCACGGGGATAGATTGAATGTGTGCAGGCAGCTGCAGCCCAGCGGGCTGGCTTAGCACAGTCACTGTTTGGAGCCGGTTTTCTAGGTGACCGCCGGGACAGTCACCCTGGCGGGGAGAAGGCGGTGCACTTCCTGCGCCGGGGCCACCAGGCCCAGCTTCCCCAGCCCTCTGCTCACTTGGGCCCTGAGGGGCATGGGCAGGTCGGGAAGGAACGCCCTACACACAGCCTGCTGTCACGAGGCGGGGGGGGGGGGTCCCCCAGGTCCCCCAGGCCACACAGGGCACGTGCCTGCCGCCGCAGCTCGGCAGTGTGGGCTAAGGTGGAAGAGGCCCCTGGTTTCACGAGCTTTCTCTCCCTGGTGCTGGTCACGGCAGCCCCTCGCCCTGCGATATCCTAGCCTCTCTTTCAGCCGAGGGCTGCAGCTCTCGGCAGCCTGACACAGCCAGGCTTGCCAAGCTGCGGCTGGCACGTGGGGACGTTTCACCTGGAGCACGGAGCCTCGGTGGACGGGGCTCGCTAGGTGGGTAGACACCTGCTCTCTGCCCTGGGTACCTACGGTCAGGGGTCACCGTGAAGACAGGCTCTGGAGGACCAACACTGCTAACCCCAGGGCGGCCGAAAGCAAGGCAGGTCCCACGCAGCCTTCCGGCTGGGGCGGGGGCTCACCTGGCCTCTTGGTGGGCTTCTTGGTGGGCGTGTCTTTCCTCTTGTTGGGGATAGCAGGGGAGTAGGGCACCCCAGAGGAACAACTGCTCTTCCGGAAGTGTTCCTTCAGGCCCTTGAGGGAGCGGTCTAGCTGGCTGGAGCGAATTTGGTAGTAGACATTCATGAAATCTGGGGAGAGACGGGGTGACAGCGCTGTGGCAGGTCCCTGCCTCTGCCCTGCCATGGGACCCTCTCTCCCCACTCCGTGCAGCGTGCAGGGCAACAACAGAGCTCACTGTTTCTGCCCGCTAACCCGTTTGTAGCACCTGCTGTGGCTCCCAGCCACCCCCATAGCCTGATCCCAAATCAGGCTGTTTTTAATTTTTTTTTTTTTTTTAACGTTTATTTATTTTTGAAGGGGAGAGAGACAGAGCGTGAGTGGGGGAGGGGCAGAGAGAGAGGGAGACACAGAATCCGAAGCAGGCTCCGGGCTCTGAGCTGTCAGCACAGAGCCCGATGCAGGGCTCGAACTCACGAACCATGAGATCAACACCTGAGCCGAAGTCGGACGCCCAGCCGACTGAGCCACCCAGGCACCCCATCAGGCTGTCTTTAGAAAAGGAAAATATCCCCCAGAAAAACCGATGATTACGTTTCAAAGCTACGTTTTTTTTAGATAAAAAAAATAGAAAACTAACATCCAGATTCACCTTGGTAAGGGGACAAAGGACGTGAGCAATTGACAGGAGGCAAAGAGACAACGGAATGTCTTGGTGAAGGAAAAACACGCTCTATCTTTAGCTGTTAATGAGGTGCAAATTAAAAAAAAAAAAAAAAAAGGACTGTGACAGCCCTAGATGAGATAAATGAAGTTAATGAAGACGAAAGAGCCATGGGACCGTCGTGGGACTGTCAACTGGCCCCACTGACCTGGAGAGGAGCTCACAATGGCACAAGGTTACAGATCTGTTTGGGCACTTCTATCCAATAATTGCATCTTTGAGAAAACGCCCAACGACTCCCTACGTAAGAAAAGCAATCCACACAAGTATGCTTACTGCAGCACTATTCATCAATACCAGAAAACTGGCACATCCAAAAACTCGAGTGAGCAAGGAAACACGCCATGGTACATTTCAGTAGGTCCCAACAAATGGGTCACGAGGAGCCCCGATGTAAAAAATGGGCCAAAGCACAGAGGCTCTGGCTGAAGGGTGCTGAGGGGTCTGGAGGCTATGCACTGGCCTCCCTCTTCTCCCCAGAGAGCCCCTAAAAATGCCCCGCCGACCCCGAGGCCCCCCAAAGTGCAGCTTATGAGCCATGATGGGTTCACAAGGTAACCACCTGTAGCCCTGAGACCTGTCACCACGCAGTCCGTGAAGGAAGGAGAGGGTAACAGTAATGCACACTGACAGCGTGTGTGTATATGCTAACAAATAGAAGGAGGGCTTGGGGGGGCTAAAAAACCTTAAAATTGAATATTCGTTGGAGTTTTTGTTTTCTAAAATTTTTGCTTGACTCAAGATTTTTTTTTTTTTTTAAATTCTAGGACCGGCTAAAGAAATGATGTTACCACCATACCGCAGAACATATGCAACTGTTAAAAAGCACAAAGGCTTTCTGCACTACTTGAAGTCTTTGTGACTGGGGGCACCTGGGTGGCTTAGTCAGTTAAACGTCCGACTTCGGCTCAGGTCATGATCTTGCAATTCACGGGTTCGAGCCTCGCACTGGGCTCTGCACTGACCGTGTGGTGGAGCCTGCCTCAGCTCCTGTCTCCCTCTCTCTCAAAAATAAATAAACATCGGGGCGCCTGGGTGGCGCAATCGGTTGAGTGTCCGACCCTTGGTTTCGGCTCAGGTCATGATCTCGCGGTTCATGAGCTCAAGTCCCGTGTCAGGCTCTGTGCTGACAGGGCAGACCCTGCTTGGGATTCTCTCCCTCTCTCTGCCCCTACACCACTTGCTTTCTCTCTCTCTCTCTCTCTCTCTCTTTGAATAAATAAGTAAACTTTAAAAAAATAAGCATCGGAGTCTTCATAACTAATCAAAAAAGTAAAGAAATAGGAGATTAAGATATATAAAGAAAAGCCTAAATTCGGCCACATTCACAATTTGACACGTAAACTGTAGATCATTGCTCATGTGTGATTTCCTACTAACCTCCTTTTTATTAAAAAAACAACAAAATCCAGATGGATTAAAGAAATAAACGGGGAAAAAAAAAAAATCCCACTCCGTCTGGCCTTGTCACCTGGGCCCTCTCACCTTGGTTGCGGCCGTATTCCACCAGCCAGCGGGAGATGCGGATCACATCCTGGAGCACTCCCTCGGGCAGGTGCTCCAGGGGCACCTCCTCCTGGACCTCCAGCTCATCCTCACCGCTGATCAGATCCAGGATGAGCACAGGGGAGACAACCTTACTGTGCCTGGTCATCAGGCTGCGGAACTCGGACTCCAGAGACTCCTTTCCCCGCTCAAACAGCAGTTTCTAGGGGGACAAGGGAAGGAAGGAAGGGAGAGGGTTTGAGGCTGCTTCGGCATTCAGCTGGCCCCTCCTCTGCCTTCACTTCCTTTAACCCCGAGAAAAAAAGACCATGAAGCCCCCCTTGCTATGTCTTTGCCTCGTGTTCTCTCAAAGTGTAATTTCACGGGTGAAACTCAAAGTTTTTTAAGATGCAGGTGCTTCATAAATATTGGCTGACTGTTTTCTCACTGAGCCATTAATGTGTCCTCTTGTCAGAAAATGGTTTGCAGGGGCGCCTGGGTGGCTTAGCCGGTTAAGCATCCAACTCTGAATCTCGGCTCAGGTCATGATCTCACAGGTTCACGAGTTCGAGCCCTGCATCGGGCTACGCACTGTCAGTGCAGAGCCTGTTTGGGACTCTCTCTCCTCCCTCTCTCTTTGGCCCTCCCCCGCTTGCGTTCTCTCAGAATAATAAAAAAAAAAAAAAAAAAAAGAAGAAGAAAATGGTTTGCAAAAGAAAAAAATAGATCAATTGAACAATGTCAAACGAAAAACTTCTGGGCTGCAAAGGACACCATCAAAAAAGTGGAAAAACAGGGGTGCCTGGGTGGCTCAGTCAGTTGGGCGTCCGACTTCGGCTCAGGTCATGATCTCGCAGTCTGTGAGTTCGAGCCCCGCATCGGGCTCTGGGCTGACAGCTCAGAGCCTGGAGCCTGTTTCGGATTCTGTGTCTCCCTCTCTCTCTGACCCTCCCCTGCTCATGCTCTGTCTCTCTCTGTCTCAAAAATAAATAAATGTTAAAAAAAATTTAAAAAAAAAGTGGAAAAACAACCCACAGGATGAGAGAAAACATCTGCAAATTGTATATCTGATAAGGAACAGATATCCAGAACATCCAAGAGAAGAGAAAACATGTGTCCACGCAAAGAGTGTACATGAGGGTTCACAGCAATGCTACTCATAATGGCCAAAAAATGGAGAGTCCATCAAGTGGAGAACGGAGAACCAGAAGAATGTGGGCCATCCACACAATTCGGTATTATTCAGCCATACCCAGGACTGAACACTGACATACAACACTATGTGCATGAACCTTGAAAACATTATGCTAAGTGAAAGGCAGACACAAAAGGTCACATATTATACGACCCTATTCACATCAGAAGCCTGGAAGAGACAAATCTGGGGAAAGAGAGCACAGACCAGTGACTCGCAGAAGCTGGGTGAACGGGAAGAGGGGTGGAGGGGCATGGCCGCCAGTGGGTTCGGGGTTCCTGTTCGGGTGATCAAAGTGTTCTCAAATCGGTCCCAGGGACGTCGTGCGACTCTGTGATTATACTAGAACCAGTGAACTGCATACTTTAAGTGAGCAAACGTTATGGTATGTGAACTGTATCTCAATAAAGATGTTTCAAAAACGAGAGAGGAGGGGCACCTAGGTGGCTCAGTCGGGTGGGCATCCGACTTTGGCTCAGGTCATAATCTCGCGGTTTGTGGGTTCAAGCCCTGCATTGGGCTCTGTACTGACAGCTCAGAGCCTGGAGCCTGCTTCGGATTCTGTGTCTCCCTCTCTCTCTGCCCTTCCCCTGCTCATGCTCTGTCTCTCTCTCAAAAATAAGAAACATTAAAAAAAAATTTAATGGCAAATTTTATATTATGTATTTTTTTTTTTTTTTTACCATAGCAGAAAAAACACAAATCCATGTATAAAGATCAAATGTTAAATTTATGGGACGCCTGGGTGGCTCTGTTGGTTGAACACCCGACTCTTGATTTTGGCTCAGGTCATGATCCCAAGGTCGTGGCATCGAGCCCTGCATTGGGCTCCTTGCTGAGCAGGGAGCCTGCTTAAGATTCTGTCTCCCCCTCTCCTTCTCCCCCTCTCCCCAACTTGCGTTTGTGCACTCTCTCTCTCTAGTAAAAAAATAAGTATAAGAATAAAACATATTTATATTTGATATGTAGTTTATAGTTCAAATTATAAAGATGTACTAAAAATGTGTTATCTATAATTCCTGATGCAGAAATCTTAATGCCTACAGTATGCATATTGTATTACCTACCACTCTTTCTTCCATATGTTCTCTTTTAAGCTGGTCCAGTGTCCCTCATGAGACC
The DNA here is from genome assembly GCF_016509475.1 of Prionailurus bengalensis. NCBI lineage: Eukaryota > Metazoa > Chordata > Mammalia > Carnivora > Felidae > Prionailurus > Prionailurus bengalensis. The sequence continues at coordinate 55,731,663 of NC_057347.1, forward strand.
AGGACAGGGGCTGGTGTCCCCAAACCTCCCACATCAGCCCGCGGGCCCCTCACCACTTTGTTGAGCTCTGGGCTGTCTGGGCTATTGTCCTGGAAATACTCCACCGCCTTCTGAATCTTGGCCATGCTCCCCAGATACTCTTCCAGCCTGCCTGTGGGGCTGTGAAGGAGAAGAGGTGCATTAGCTCGGGCAGTGGAAGATGAAAAGGAACGACCATGTGAACGGTATTTGGAAGAGAAGAGAATTAGCACAGAGAATTCTAGGCTCAAATATTCAAGCCCTCCTTTCGAAAGCCTAGGGTCACTGGCCCGAGAGGTGTTAGCCATGGGACCCTCTGGCCCTAGCTCACCCCTCCCTGATGATTTTCTCAGTGTCACTGGCCACATGGTAGTAGCTGATGACGTGGTCCAGGCAGGATAGAGTCTTCTCAACATTCTCCTGCAGCCGCTGCAGGTTCTCTGTCTGCTTGTGCACAGGGATGATGGAATTCTCCAGTTTCATAAGGCGGCTCTCAAAGGAGGACAGGATAGACACCTGCGGAGGGCAGCCCAGTCTCAGGACTCAGGGTTGTCCCCGGACCGCTTCTACCCACCCACGGGGTCTTTGGCATTTGCTGCCTTTTCTCTGGCTTTCTAGATAATAAAGTCCATGAGGGAAGGGAGAGGGTGTACTTGTTCACCACTGTACCCCCAGCACCCCCCATGTGCAGAGCACAGAGGAGGCGGTCCAGATAAACTGGATGAAGTTTGATTTGAGGGCAGGCCAAGCATCAAATGAACTCCTTCTAAGGTAATCACCCCAGGATGGCTTCCCTTCCGCCCTCTGAAGCCAAATCTCAATTTCACCTTCTCTCTGAAGCTTTCCTAGATTGAACGGGAAGTGGTTTCATACAGAGTAGCCTCCAATGCATTGCTCGTACCTTCAAAACCCTCTCTCTCTAAGGGCGAATCTCATTAAATAAGGACTAGAACTTTATGATTGTGGTACTTAACACATAGCCAAGTTTGTATCTACTCAATTTGAGCTTTCCCAGTCTCTTCTAGAAATAAGGAAGGAAACTCGTATTTGTTGAACACCTATTGTAGACCAGGTACTATGCAAGATGCATTCCCATTGGCTCCTATGACCTTCACAGCCACTTTGGGAGGCTGGCATCGTCTCTTAGCAGACGAGTTAACTAAAGGTCAGAGTTACCTGTCAGGAGCCACACACACATAAGACGATCTGTCTGATTTCAAAGCTCCATCTACCCCTAAAGCCCTCTGAGGTGAAGGCTGAGTTTACTCTGCCTCCGAATCTCAGGCTAACCTGGTCCTCTGATCATCACTTGAATTGAGGATGAGACAGGACCAGTACTACCTAGCCCACGTAAATCAGTCTCGCTAAATGACTGAGGAAGGGGGGAAGGAAGAATGGAGAGCTTGGACAGAAAGCCGAAAAGTCTGCGCCAGCAGGGGCTACGGCATCCCCAGTGAAGGGGCGGAAAAGGGGAAGAGAGCTAGATAAGACACCCACACTGTTGCTAGAGAAACCCTCACATTACCACCATCACAACCCCTGGCCTTCTGTACCGTTACCGCCAGGAAAAGGGCTCTCCCCCAGGGTCTGGAGACCTGTCTGGCCCTCCCACCCGAGGGGTTACTCACCATGTTCTTGGTGAGCTGGTCGCTCTTCTCCAGGCTGTCTCTGATGAAGGACAGCGTCTCTTCCTCCTGGGGGAAGCGGGGGAAGGACATCTCAAGAAGCCGGAGGCTAAAGCAGACCATCGCGTCCAACCTCACGGCCTCGCCCCCAACCCCTTCTCCTCGCAGGGTGTGCTCCCTCCTAGCCCTGTCTCCTCCCTGAGTAGAAGCTCTGGCCCGGATCTCGGCCCCTTCCCTCACCTGCTTCCCAGCCCCAGCCTCACCTGCTTCAGCTTGTCCTCGATCTCCCGCCGCCGGGCGGACGCCTCCTGCGGGGGGATCATCGCCTCGGCCCAGCAGCTCCCACTCCCTTGTGCCTGGCCTCTGCGAGCCTTCTCGGCTCCCGTCTGTGCCACACCCACTTCCGCCTTTGGTCCCTCCCCGGGGCGCGCTGGTGGTGCCATGTTGGGAGTGGCAGTCGGAACTGAGCTTGCGCGGAACTAAGTAAAAGGCGGGTGCAGGTGGCCATCTTGGGTGTGGCAAGGGCGGGTTCCCTGCCTCGTCCGAAAAGGTTCACAAGTGGCGTTGTATTGCGCGGCCGGCAGGACGGTGACAGCTCGTTTGCCGTCTTCGTATGCATGCTGACCCTTTGGACAAAGGCCGCTGGGGAAGACCACAAATTTGTTTCCCTAGATCGCATTTTGTGTCCAGGCACCGATAATCGCGTTCCCCGCAGACCGCAGCACGAAGCGTGTCACACCGTAGGCCCCGAATGTGTGGCCATTTAATGAACTAGGGGCTTGCGTAGTGGCTTCTTCTTTCCTACAGTACGCAAAACTTTATGGAGCGGGCCGTGTGTGCAAGCCCCGGACCGGGAGCTGGGGACAGAGTGATCGCTCATGACCCGGGTGTCAGCCATAACCATCATCCTGGCTTGTGTGGGGCCGGCCAAATTCCCGGGGCTGGCGGAGTCCTCGGAGCATCCATCCGGGGGCTTGGAGCTTGCAGTCCAAGCCGCACCCTACAGCAGCAGTTTTGGAGAGAGCTCTGGTTTTATTTGTTGGGGGCGGGGGGGAGGGGGTTAGGGAGGAACCAGGCTGCGGGTAGAGAAGGGTCTTCTGCTGGGAGCTTACCTAGATCGGGAAAAGGTACAAGGCGGAAGGCTGAACGATCCGAAACCTGCCTGAGGGATTGAGGCCCAGCATCTTAACTATTATCAGTTAGGGAAAGATGGGCGCCTGTCTGTCTGCAGGGATTCAGACCCACAGGGAGCATTTTTCACAGAGGCTTTGGGGCAATGAGATAAGGCTTGGAAGGCTGGCAGGGCCCCTTCTCCAGAGTTCCAAAACATCCTAACTCCTCTGCCCAGAACTTCCACTGACCACAGCTGCAGGGGCCCTGCGTTCAAGGTCCCTGCAGAGCGCTGGATGTTCTGTATTCACAAGACTCAGCTCCTGCAAAACCTAATGTCACTCCTTCCTCCATCCCTTCCCTGCCCACCCTCCCCTAATCCTTGGGGAGGTAAATGGCTGTGTGGTTTTCCTGCGTTCCTCTACGGACTCAGCATCCAGGCGGAAGGGGACAGGCAACAAGGCATGTACTGGTGGGTGAGACTATTTCAGGATACCAAGCCATAGCATCCCCAAGGTCACCCCAGGACCCACCACATCAAAGAGGAGGGAGGACAAGATGGGACCAAGAGCCCAGAGAGGGATTGGGCAGCACTTCCACTGGGGCAGGAGGACAGTTACAAAAGTGGCATTGAAGGAAATCCCCATGAAGCACAGCCCCCTTGCAGATGGGGCAGATAAGAAAACAGATTCATTGTGGAAGGGCACCTGGGATGATTTCACTGAGGTAGTCGTCATGCAATCCTAAGAACTACGTAACGGGGAAAGTTTAAACAGTGAGGTGCCACGGTACAGAATGAAGGCCAGGAGGGCTACCGTGGAAAAGGCTTTGAGCTCAGCGGAGCAGCCCAGAGGGGCTCCTTCAGCACCTACTTCTCTGAACAGTTCCTAGCCCACAGGAGATGCTCCAGAAAAGTATTGATAACCTCATGCTCTGGAAGTCTTAAGATCCCTGTGGTGGCGGACAAATACCTTGAACTTTGTACAGTACCATTGCATTTTTGCAAATAAGTTACAGGTGTATATGCTTTTTTGTATTTTCTCAGATCTCCCTAAGTGTACTTTGGTAGCCAGCTATCCTGTACTGAGAGCCCTCTGTTTGCCCATCTCTGTGACAAATACCATCCTGACTCCTTATCTCATCTAATCCTCACAATAAACTTACAAGTCAGGCACAGCTGTTGTCTCCCTTCTGCAGATGAGAGAGGTCAGGTGCACTAAGTCAACACAGCTGGCTGGGAGCGGGGGCAGCTGAGGCGGCTCCCTGCCTCTGCACCGCTGGGTGGCTCAGGAGTGTTGTTTGTTGCCATGCAAAACCGCCAATCTGATTTTCGAGAAAATCCATTGTAAAAAGGAGGTTATGTTTATGACAACCATATCTAGTAAAAGTAGACAGAATGAAAGACGAGTTTAAATCATTCTCAGCCCAATGTCAGGCGTGTGTTGACAAGCAAACAGTGATTCAGTGAAAGCTGTAATTCACCAGCTATAGTCGGCATGAGCTGCTTTGGCAAAAGGAGCGAGTGGTGTTTTGTTTGGTTACAGACTCAGAAGCCTTGCTTTTCATTCGGAAATTTGTGCGGAACACAAAGGGGGCGATCACAGCCAAGCCCCCCCGCCCCCGCCCCCCCCCCCCCCCCCGTCCACTCAGAGACTCTCTTTCCAGAAGGAAGGAGGGTGGAAGAGCCCTCTCTCCCCCAACAGTGTGTTCTTTAGTTTGGTAGCTTCCTAATTCCAGACTTTGTGCTCTCCCTGAGGAACCAAGTATAGAATTCCTCCAAACCAATGTTTCCTGGCCCTGTAGTGATACTGAACTTGTGTGTGCCAGGAAATACATGGCTGGCCTTACAGACATTGAAAATATGGTTGACGAGCGGCAAGAAAGACTTCAGGAAAACACAAAGTACTGAAATGGTAAGCAGAGTAGATGGGTGATTCCGTTTCTCCAGTTTCGAAACACAATGAGTTTAAGTTACTTTTCTATTAAAACACTTCTAAGAAAACAAATTTTCCTTTTTTCAGTAATGATCAAAAATAGCCTGTCTCAGGGTGCCTGGCTGGCTCAGTCAGGAGAGCATAGGACTCTTGATCTCAGGTTGTAAGTTTGAGCCCCACGGTGGGTATGGAACCTACTTTAAAAAAAAAGGGAGGGGGGCGCCTGGGTGGCTCAGTCGGTTGAGCGTCCGACTTCGGCTCAGGTCATGATCTCACAGCTCGTGGGTTCGAGCCCTGCGTCGGGCTCTGTGCTGACAGCTCGGAGCCTGGAGCCTGCTTCCGATTCTGTGTCTCCCTCTCTCTCTGCCCCTTTTCTGCTCACACTGTGTCTCTCTCTCTCTTTCTCTCTCTCAAAAACAAATAGGGGCACCTGGGTGGCTCAGTCGGTTAAGTGTCCGACTTCAACTCAGGTCACGATTTCACGGTCCATGAATTCGAGCCCCACGTCAGGCTCTGGGCTGATGGCTCAGAGCCTGAAGCCTGCTTCAGATTCTGTGTCTCCCTCTCTCTCTGCCCCTCCCCCGTTCATGCTCTGTCTCTCTCTGTCTCAAAAATAAATAAACGTTAAAAAAAATGTTTTAAAAACCAAATAAACATTAAAAAAAATTAGAAGTCAGTGAAATTGAAGACAGAAAAGTAATAGAGAAAATCAAGGAAGTCAAAAGTTGGTTCTTTCAAAAGAAAATCAATAAAATTGATAACTTCTACTCAAATTAATCAAGGAAAAAAAAGGGAGGACACAAATTACTAACATCAGAAATGAAACAGGGGTCATCGTTACTGAGCCCATGGACATTAAGAGGATAATAAGCAATATGATGAACAACTCTATGTTCTGAAATTTAACTTAGTGGAAACAGACCAATTTACCGAAAGACACAATCTACCAAAACTCACGCAAAGAGAAAGAAATAATCTGAATAGGGCTATATCTGTTAAAGATGTTTAATGAATAATTAAGAAACTTCCAAAACAGAAAGCACCAAGGCCAGATGGGTTCACTGATGAAGTCAACCAAAGATTTAAGGAAGAAATGATACCAATTCTCTACACTCTCTTTCCGAAAATGGAAGCAGAAGAAATACTTCCAAACCCATTCTGGGAGGTCAGCATTACCCTAAAACTAAAACCAGTTAAAGGCATTACAAGAAAGAAAAATTGCAGGGGCATCTGGGCGGCTCAGTTGGGTAAGTGTCCAGCTCTTGATTTTGGTAATGTCATGATCTTGCGGTTCGTGGGTTCGAGCCCCATTTGGGGCTCCACGCTGACAGCACGGGGCCTGCCTTGGGACACTGTCTCCCTCTCTCTCTGCCCCTTGCTCGCTTGCCTGCTATTTTTCTCTCAAAAATAAATAAACATTAAAAAAAACCTGCAGGGGCGCCTGGGTGGCGCAGTCGGTGAAGCGTCCGACTTCAGCCAGGTCACGATCTCACGGTCCGTGAGTTCGAGCCCCGCGACGGGCTCTGGGCTGATGGCTCGGAGCCTGGAGCCTGTTTCCGATTCTGTGTCTCCCTCTCTCTCTGCCCCTGCCCCATTCACGCTCTGTCTCTCTCTGTCCCAAAAAATAAATAAACGTTGGGAAAAAAAAAAAAAAGAATGTTACTTCTTTAAAAAAAAAATTAAATTAAATTTAAAAAATAAAAAATAAATTAAAAAAACCTGCAGAACAGTATCTCTCATGAATACAGATGCAACAATACTCAAAATATTAGCAAATCAAATCCAACAATGTATAAAAAGAATTATAACACCACGACTAGGTGGGATTTATTCCAGGTATGAAAGGCTGGTTCAACATTTGAAAGCCAATTGAAGTAATTCATGATATTAAACATATCAAAAGATACAAAAAAAGCATTTGACAAAATCTAACATCCATTTGTGAGAAAAAATTTTTCATCAAAAACCTAGGAATGAAGGCGCTTGGGTGGCTCAGTCGGTTAAGCATCCGACTTCAGCTCAGGTCATGATCTCAAGGTTCAGTTTATGAGTTCAAGCCCCACACTGGGCTCTCTGCTGTGAGCGAGGAACCCACTTCTGATCCTCTGTCCCCCTTTCTCTCTGCCCCTCCCCCCTCAAAAATAAATAAGCATTAAAAAAAAAATAAAACAAAACCAGGGGCTCAGTCAGTTAATCCACTGACTTCAGCTCAGGTCATGATCTCGCAGTTCGTGACTTCGAGTCCTGCGTCGGGCTCTGTGCTGACAGCTCAGAGCCTGGAGCCTGTTTCGGATTCTGTGTCTCCCTCTCTCTCTGCTCCTCCCCTGCTCATACTCTGAGCCTGTCTCTCTCTCTCAAAAATAAACAAACATTAAAAAAAATTTTTTTAAAGCAACACAACTCTATTGTTCAATACATTCAATACATGTAATGTTTCATATTTCCTTTGGGTCTTTTTTGGTCTTCTCAGAAAAACTTCCTAGGTAGTCTCCATTTTATTTTTAGTTCATTTATTTTAAAATGAACTTTAAAATCATTTTCACAATTGCCCACTGAATGTCCCCTGAGTAAACTGGTTGAATGGAGGTCTTCAAAGAGGCTGGGAGGTCACAAGGGGACCTATGCCCACTTGAGGGCTGCAGGCAAAGTGTGACCTTGGAAAGGGGGTCTGGACCAGAGCTGGGACCAGAGAATTCCTGGTGGAGCCCGTGAAGCGGCCGGCAGAGAGCGAGACCCACCACCAGGAAGAGCCCCACAGGCAAGAGCGAGGGCTGAGGAGTGGCCAGGCCCCAGGGAGTCCCGTGGAGGGCAGCTCAAAGGCAGGCAAGAATCAACTGGTCCTCACAGTTGAGTGACAAAAGCCAGAGGGAAGCTCGGCCTCCGGGGCTGGTGTCAGGCATGTGACAGGAAGGCCTGGGCTGGTCTTCTAATGGACCCAGCACCCAGCCTTGGTCAGACACGGGGACATATCTATGCTAAACAAATAAACAAGTGGACCATGGCTAAATCCAAGAGGACAAGGGCGGAGCAGGGCATGGAGGGAGCAACAAAGGGGGGGAGATAAGCTCGTGGGTGAGTGTCTGGGAGTGGAGAATGGGGGGGGGGGGAAGAGTCAGGTGTGCCTGGTGAGGCAACAGTGAACCTCTGTGCCCTGGAAATCACAGCCACCTACGAGGAGCAGAAACACTGGCAGAGACGCGGCTGAGACGAATCCCTACCCCCTCCTGCCCTTTTCTGGACCCACACTGCCTTCCCACTCCCCCTTGTCACCTTACCCAGAGCAGGTCTTGGGAGAGGTCCGTGCAGAAGGTGGGAGTCTGGCTTTGGACGCATCAAAGGAGTATGTTCCATGCGGTGGTTGACTCCGGTTGACATCACCGCCAGACCTACGGTGCCGCAGAGTGGGAAGTGAGAGCCCTTCATTGGGGGCAGACAGGCCTAGCCTGCTCCTGGCCCCGCCAGCCACTAGCTGTGCTGCTTAAAGCTAAAGTCCCTTCTGAATAACACGCCGCTCGAATTAAGTGACACGGCATATATAAAGGGCCTGGCATACAACAGGTGCTCAAGAAACGTTCAGCGGTGTCCACCGGGCTCTTCGCTGGCCTTTCTGGCTATCAACGGAGCATATTAGGAATTAAATAGGTTTCTACAGCTACCACTGCTTAGACATGTGTTCTAAATCTCCATACAGCTGGGGTAGGGGTGGGGGGCAGGAATGTGTTCTGAGTTCCAAATTGTTGGCTTATCCAGAACCTTTAGAACGCCCTACCTCCTTCTGTCTGCCCCAAACCCGTCCTGAATCACCGCCAGCACCCGGAACAGTCTGGCTGGTGCCATCCGGTGAGGTCATTCTTGAAGATCAAGGAGGCGAAATCAACCAGGCCGTGAGTGCCAAACATTGGACGGGTTGTTTAAAGAGCAGAAGCCACCAGGTGCTGGCTAAGGGGACATGGGAGTGACATTTCCCACATTTCCAGGCCAGGGAGGAGGCCTGTGATATGAGAGGACCACCATGTGTCTAGCACCATGCTGAGCCCTTGCAATGGCTACGCCTGGAGTCCTCACAACAAACTGTGGGGGGGAGAAGGGGTGGTAATTAGTGCCCCTGCAGAAGAGGAAACCAAGCTTCTAGAAGGTGACAGACCCAGACCCGGAAAGCAGATGCTGCACTTTCTGCTCAAGATTTTGCGGGCTGGCTCACACACAGACACGTGAATGACCTTCCTGGGACTAGCCGGACGCTCCGGGGCCACGACCGGAGGCCCACATCCCGGCAAGATAGTGCACCTGGAGGTGATAAGTCAGGGTTACTGGGGAGATCCGGAAGTCAGCTTGGCCAGGAGCCTTTCAGGTCCCAAAGTGGGATAGTGGGTCAAAGAGGCACCCGGCTATCACCCTGCTGCCGGCCGCCCATGCCACAGCCCCTGTGCTGTTCCCGGGGCCTGGAGAACTTTTGCCTCCCGGACAAGGGAGAGTCCTGGCCACCGGCATGACACTGGCCACCAGACAAGAGGCTCTCCACTGTGTGGATCTGGAGGATGACCAGCCCTTGAGGGAAATTCACCTGTTCGCTTTTCAAACTCAAGCTCCGGGTCAGCTCGGCTTAGAGGACCAGCAGGGATTTGCTTCTGATCCCAGGGTCAAGGCCTAGCAGGGAGCCAGCTGAGGAGGCCAGTCCCTAAAGGCCAGATGATTCTTCATGGCTCCAGGGCCTCCAAGGTCAGGGGGCCACTCCGCATCCCTTTACTCCTGATTCAATTCCCCATTCCTGCCCCTGGCACAACTCTCACTCCTTTACCCTCCGCTTCATTTCAGACCATACTTCCCATCACGTCCCCGCGCAGGCTCTACGGAAAAACACGTGAGGAAATTCAAGAGGCATTGCTTCCCTCTCTCTCTGCTTGTAGCAACACCTGCCCCTTCCCCAGCCTGTTCTCCCTGGGGCATCTTCTGTCTCAAGGTCCCTTTCTGGGGACGCCGCCTTCAGCTTTCCGGAACCATGTGCGCGGGGGCCGCTGGGGGGCGTGCGACCCCCGCCAACCCAGGAGTTGCACCTCCGCCTCCCGCCGAGAGGGGACCTGGGGGGCGAGTGCCAGGTCTCCCCCCACCCTCGAGGCCGGGCGCAGGGGGTCGCCAGGGGGCGCCCGACACCCATGGACATCTCCGCGGCTCCGGGGAGCGGGGGGTGTGTGTGCCTGGAACCTGCGAGAATGTCCAGGGAAGGCACAGAAAGGGAGGAGAGAGGCCAAGGGCAGGTGGATGGGTGGAAATGGAGAAGAGGCGGCGAGAGGGGCCACTGAGGACAGCAACGTGGAGTCCGGGAGAACGCCAACAAATGAGGAAGGCTCCGGAAGGCACGGGGGCGGGGGGCGGTAGGGGCAGAAACGGGGCGGCCGGGGCAGGGGTTCGGGGCCTCCCCTCCCCCTATCCCCCAGACCGGTCCGCGGAGCGGGGTCGGGGCCACCGGCACCCGCCGCATTTCGGTCCCACGGCCCCTGGCAACCGAGGACGCCGGTGGCGGGGCTGCTCTGGGCGGGGGCGCCGGGCGGCCCCTCCCCGACGGCCCGTGATCCCCCGCCCCCTCGGGCGCGCCCCCGCAGCCCCAATCCCCGCGCGGCCCGCGCGCTCCCGCAGCCACGCGCCCGGAAGGCCGGGCTCCCCCGGGGCCACGTGCCCTGAACGTGACTCAGCGCTTTCCGGCGCCTCCCCGGCCGCCCGCCCGCGAGCTGGGCGGAGCAGAGACCCCAGTCGAGTGGTGGGACCCGGCCTCTTGCCATCTGGAGCGAGGGCCCCCCCCCCCCCCCCCCGGAAGCGCCCCCCGCCGAGCCCTCCCTGCAGGCAGGGTGGATCTTTCCCTGCAGGCAGGGTGGGTCATTCCGGTTGGAGGACAGCTTCAATCATTTGTGCGTTAACTCAAGGGCGGTGACCGAACCTACCGGAGGCAGCAGACCCGAAAGGACAGCCTGCCTCAAGGCGCTGACAGCCTGCCCAGGGTGCATCCAGTCCCTCTTGCTGGCTAAATCTGTAGATAAAAAGATAGTCCTCTTGGACGCCTATGGGCACTTAGGGTACAGGGCAAGCCTGTGGGAAACAGGCCACAGGAAGGACCAAGGGCTCTGGGCCTGGGCTGTCCCGGCAGGGGAAGCAGCATCACAGCCACCTGGGTAGATCAGGCAGGCCTCGGGAGGCACATTGGTATGGCCTGGAATTTGAAGTTGAGAAGAAGGACCCCAGAAAGAGGGTCGAACTAGCCTTATAGAAGCTGGGAAGTAGGGAAGGGGTGTCCAGAGAGGACAGTTGAGTTTGAGTTTGGCGGGGAGTGGCCTTGGGGACCATCAATCAGCTAAGGGTGGACTGGATTTGGTGAGAAGCTTCTGCGGGGTGGCCTGAGGCAGGGACACGAGGGAGCAGGCCACCGGACCCATCTGGGGGATAACTAGAGTGCACGCGGGAGAAGGCAATGAGAGAAAGTGGCCTGGTTCGTGTGGTGGAACACAGAGGGGACTCTACAGCTGTTAGCCAGGGCACAGGGGACCCAGAGGATGCCTGCCTGGAGCTGGCTAAGGGCCAGATCTTTCCCTGAGGCTGACGACTGACTGATGGATCCTGCCTCTGTGGTGGGAAACCAGGAGGTCTTCCTCCCTAACCCTATGCTGCCTTGAGGCAGGGGATTGAATGAGGTGACCCTGCCTTGGGGGGGTCCCCGGTGCACTCTTGGGACCCACTTGCTCTTGCTCTGAGCATTTGGTCTTCTGTATGTACGTGTCCTTCACACCCAGGGAAGGGTCTTCCCATCTGAGATCCACTGAATGAATGAATGAGCAGAGAGAAGCCAGTGACAGATGCACCTGTTTCTCGGTGCGCATGGCCTGCCAGACACCACACACAACCACGTCCTCAGCGGGGGCTTTTTAACAAGGTCAAGGAGGGGGGCTAGGGTGGGAGACAAGGCCCCGGGTTCCCGAGGGCAGGCAGGACAGACCCGAGCTGTCTGTCCCCTGGCTCCCCACTGTCTCCCCAGCTCAGCGCTCTGACTGCTGGATCTGGCAGAATTGGAGAACTGGGGCACCGCCCGGCCGCCCCCTCCATCCATGCCGCTACACTCTGCTGAGCACACGCCATGTGCCACTCCCGACTCTTGGCGGGTGCCGTGGAGAACCGGGCACTGCCCCTGCACTCCCTGGAGCCCCCCTCCCCCCCGCCCCTTGCAGCAGGAGAGGCACACATGCTGTCAACATGGTGAAATAAAGGGGGCACTCCGGCGCCGCCGCGAATGGAGAGGTGGCAAATGTCCCCTAGCTAACAGAGCCCAAGAGAGAAGCCAACCTTAGCTGTGCGGACATCCTCAGAACTGCTGCTCTCTCTGTGCCTCAGTTTCCTTACCTGTAGGTGGCACTTGAAGGCTCCTAAGGTCTCCCGGGGACTAAAGGTACGTGCGTCTATGACTGAGGACCATTCCAGCTGCCCCCCAGCCTCCACAGAGAGGGCAAACAGACCAGACTCGCCCTCTACGCCCTCTCTCCAAGAGTCAGGGCCTGCAGATCCCTCAGACCAGACTCAGAACCTTGAGTCTGCCAGAGGCCCAGCCAGCCGATGTGGGCCACCTTCCCCAACCTTCAGCCCAAGACCTTCCCCAACAAATCTGAACTCCGGACGGCAGCCAGGAGCACCGAGGTGGGCAGTCTATGCTGAGAGCGGGGAAAAGGCGGGAGTATGAGGCAGGAAGTGGACAGATCCCCTGATACTTGTCCTGACTTTGAGTCACGCGACAACCTGCAGAAGTGAAGCAGAGAAAGGGGTCGCGTTGGAGGCCATCCCCCAAACAGAGTTCTAGACCCACCAGTTAAAAGGGCTCCAGGTCAGGGGTGGCCTCCAGAACGCTGGCCAGCTGGAGTCACAGTAAGTTCCAGGGACGCTCGGTCCTGATGCTGTTCCGGCCGCCCCTCCCTTAAGGATGTGGCAGTGCTGGTGCTGTCATTGGTTTGGGTACCAGCCCGGGGGCCCTGACATGTGCAACCAACTGCCTTTTCAAGCAGAGGTGCAGAAAGGATTGGTGTGAGTTCTCCCAGGAAGTTGTTCTACCAGATGGGGTGGGGGGGGGGGGTGGGGGGCAGCACCGTTGGGGACTCAGACCGTGGGAGCCTGAAACTAAGTCATGTCGGGAGTTACCCAGGTGAAGGGGGAGAGAGGGAAGGGGTTCATTCAGGGCGGGGGTAGGTGGTAGGGTGGGGATAGTGACTGTGAGTAACAGTGTGACTGGTCCCAGAAGGAGGGACAGATGGGAAGATGAGTGGGAGGAGGGGCCGATCTTGGTCATACTTAGAGGGCCTGCAGGTGAGGGGAGTCACTGCAGTGTCCTCAAGGAGAAGTGACATGGCCAGAAGTGCTCCTGAGAAGAGCAGAAGAACCCTGGCTGCTCACCCTCCCCTGTACTGAGCAAGCCAGGCTGGTTCCCTCCTCCTCCCATTCTGCATGTAACTCCTTTCCTCTCTGATTCCTGCAGAATCCCCAGGACTACCCTTAAGGCGCGCCTCAGTGGCTCAGGCAGTTAAGCATCGAGTCTTGATTTCGGCTCAGGGCATGATCTCACCATCGTGATCGCGAGCCCCCTGTCAGGCTCTGGGCTGAGCATGGAGCCTGCTTGGGTTTCTCTCCTTCTCTCTCCTTCTGTCCCTCCTCCGCTTGCTCTCTCTCTCTCTCTTTAAAAAAAAAAAAAAGGGGGGCGCCTGGGTGGCACAGTCGGTTAAGCATCCAACTTCAGCCAGGTCACGATTTCGCGGTCAGTGAGTTCGAGCCCCGCGTCGGGCTCTGGGCTGATGGCTCAGAGCCTGGAGCCTGTTTCCGATTCCGTATCTCACTCTCTCTCTGCCCCTCCCCCGTTCATGCTCTGTCTCTCTTTGTCCCCAAAATAAATAAAAAACGTTGAAAAAAAATTAAAAAAAAAAAAAGAATTAACTCAGGACAGACCAGTTGAGCATGACAAGTGGACCGCATGTGTTTCTCTTTCTTCCTGAGCCCTATCCAAATGAAAGGAGATTAAAAAAAAAAAAAGCTATACTACAAAAACTCTGTCCAAGAACGTTCATAGCAGCTGTAATCACAATAGCCCGGCCCTGGAAACAGCCCAGACAGTCATCAGGAGGAGACTGGATAAAAAAAGCTTCTAGGGGCATCCAATGGAATACTACTCCCCTGTAAAAAGGAACAAACTGTTGACGCCTGCAACAATATAAATTTCAAAAATTACACGCTGAGTCAAAGAAGCCAAACACAAAGTATAAACTGTTTGAGGTCATTTATATGAAATTCTAGAAGAGGCAAAACTTACCTAAGGTGACAGAGATCAAATTAGTGGTTGGGCGCCTGGGTGGCTCCGTTGGTTAAGCATCCTACTCTTGATCTCAGGTCAGGGCTTTTTTTTTTTTTTTTAAATGTTTACTTATTTATTCTCAGAGAGAGAGAGGGCATGTACACACTTACGTGAGTGGAGGAGGGACAGAGAGAGAGAATCCCAAACAGGTTCCTCACTGTCAGCCCGACATGGGGCTCAGTCTCACAAACCATAAGATCACGACCTGAGCTAAAAGCAAGAGTTGGACACTTAAGTGACTGAGCCACCCAGGTGCCCCTTGATCTCATCTCAGGTCTTGATCTCAGGGTCATGAGTTCAAGCTCTGCGCTGGGCTTTGTACTGGGTGTGAAGCCTACTTAATAAATGGAAGGAAGGGAGGGAGGGAGGAGAAAAAAGAGAGAGAGAAAGAAAGAAAGAAAAAGAGAGAAAGAAAGAAAGAAAGAAAGAAAGAAAGAAAGAAAGAAAGAAAGAAAGAAAAAGAAACGAAAGAAGGAAGGATGAAAATTAGTGATTGTTGTTTGGGAGGGGAGGAGTGGAGGGGCCAGTAAGGGTTGACTAAAAAAAGGGGCATGAGGCAAAAAGATAAAGCGATAGAAGGTAAGAGAAAAAGGACGGTGCAATTTAATGTTTAATGTCTGAAAATAGTTGTCTCAGAAAAAGAAATCGGGGCACCTGAGTGGCTCAGTCAGTTAAGTGGCTCAGTCAGGTGGTGATCTCGTGGTTCATGAGTTCAAGCCTCACATCCGGCTTCATGCTGTCAGTGGGGAGCCTGCCTGGAATTCTCTCTTTCTCCCTTTCTCTCTGCCTCTCCCCTGCTTGTACTCTCTCTCTCTTTCAAAATAAATATATAAAAACTTAAAAAAAAAAAAGAAAAAGAAATCAAAGGGAAAGAAATGATCACAGAAAGACTTTGAGACATTGTCACAGATTAAAAGGCTTCAATGGTGCACTGCAGGTGAATGAAGAAACGGCCCACAATGAGGGCCACCATCATGGACTTTCAGCACACCAGGTATAAAGCACAGACCCTAAGCACTTTCTAAGAGAGATAAATCAAATGCCAAGGTTTAAGATTCAAGGGGTAGCAGATTTCATAGCCACAGCCATGATCATGGCTTCAAGTTTCTGAGAGCAATTTTATACCCAGCCCAACAGGCAATCAGATATGAGAATTGGCTAAAGATATGCATACATATTCAAGATCTCTTTTTGAGATCTTGCACTTCCTGTGCACCCTTTCCAGAAGCTTCTGGAAATAAATCAAACAAAGGGTAGAAGTAGAAACAGGGAATCCAGTACAGGAGAGAAGCAAAGAGAAGCCATAGGATAAGTTTGATTGCAGCTGAGTGGGAAGACAGTGTCTGGGAGGGATGCCTGCAAAAAAGAAAGAAAAGTAAAACTGAGATTCTCTGTTGCAGCTAAAATTTCATATTGATACTTATATGCTTGTATAGGTGTAAAATATGCCTGGAAGTCTTCAGGAGGAACTAGTAACTGTGATTGCCTCAGAGGAGAGCTGGGTGGCTTGGGGTTAGGACAGAAGGGACATTTGCTTTTCACTTGTCACTGAAGCTCCTTTTTGTATCTTTCTACAATTTTATAGCATGGGTATTTACGGATTATTTGAAAAGGTATTCACAGGAGGTGCCTGGATGGCTCAGTCAGTTGGTTAAGCATCTGACTTCAGTTCAGGTCATGATATCATTGTTTGTGAGTTCAAGCCCTGCCTCAGGCTCCTGGCTGTCAGCACAGAACCTGCTTCGGATCCTCTGTCCCCGTCTCTCTCTGCCTTTCCCCCACTCACACTCTCTCCCCCCAAAAAAATAAACATTATAAAAAATAATAAAAATAAAAATTAGGGATACCTGGGTGGCTTAGTTGGTTAAGCATCCGACTTTGGCTCAGGTCATGATCTCGAAGTTTGTGAGTTTGAGCCCTGCGTCAGGCTCTGTGCTGACAACTTCGAGCCTGGAGCCTGCTTCGGATTCTGTGTCTCCGTCTCTCTCTGCCCCTCCCCCACTTGTGCTGTTTCTATCAAAAATAAATAAAATGTAAAATAAATAAGTATAAAAATTTAAAAAAGGAATGCACAGAACCATTATTACACTAGATGTTAACTTAGATTTAAATAATAAATAAATAAATAAATAAATAAATAAATAAATAAATAAATAAAATCTTCACAGGAGCGCCTGACAGGCTCAGTTGAAAGAGGCTCAGTCGAAAGAGTGTGTGACTCTTGATCTCGGGGTTGTGAGTTTGAGCCCCATGTTGGGTGTGGAGATTACTTAAAGATAAAATCTTTTTTTTTTTTAATTTTTTTTTCAACGTTTATTTATTTTTGGGACAGAGAGAGACAGAGCATGAACGGGGGAAGGGCAGAGAGAGAGGGAGACACAGAATCGGAAACAGGCTCCAGGCTCTGAGCCATCAGCCCAGAGCCCGACGCGGGGCTCGAACTCACGGACCGCGAGATTGTGACCTGGCTGAAGTCGGACGCTTAACCGACTGCGCCACCCAGGCGCCCCTAAAGATAAAATCTTTTTAAAAAATGGAACAAAAGGGCACTTGACTGGCTCATTTGGTTGGCCATCCGACTCCTAATCTCAGGGTCGTGAGTTCAAGTCCCCCCCCCCCACCACCACCGCTAGCTGTGGAGTGTACTTAAAGTAAATGAATCCATTTTTAAAAAGGTGTTAACAGAGAAAAGAATAGTATTGATAAGGATTTGTAAGACCTTCTGGAACGTTTGTTGAAGATTTAGCCATAAGGGAACAGAAAACTAAGTGACGAGAAATGAGGCACTTAGGACCACCTACATCCTACATGAAAAGGACTTAGAGCACACTCTTGGCTCAGCAGGGAGCAGGGTGAGGGACCTTGTAACATCACGTGATCTCTGGCTGCTGAACCCCACACCTGACCACGTGGGCGAATGGAGATGAGCTACATAAGAAGCCAGGACATAATGTCTAGATAAGCTGAAAACCCGGTGCTGGAAGTATTAATTAGAAAGATGGCAAGGCGTATTCTGAACAAGTGGAAGGATTAAAAGCGGTCACGGTTACTTCTGGGGATTTGCTTGAAGGGCAGGAGATTTCTTTGTACGTATGTATGTATGTACGACTATAGGCTTCAATGCTCTGTGCGGAGCCCTGCGTGGGGCTTGAACTCACCACCCTGAGATCAAGACCTGAGCTGAGATCAAGAGTCAGATGCTTCACGGACTGAGCCACCTGGGAGCCCCTGTTGTTTTTACATAGTAAGTCGGGTTTTTTTTTTTTTTTTCAGTTTTATTGTGATATAATTGACATATCCAAATCTTTTTTTAACAAAGAGAGAATCCTTTTTTAAAATTATCTTATTTTATTTTTTAAATGTATTTGTGTGTGTGTGAGAGAGAGAAAGAGAGAGAGAGAGAGTGTAGGGAGGGGCAGAGAGAGAGGGAGACAGAAGATCTGAAGCCAGCGCCGGCCCAGTGCGGGGCTTGAACTCATGAACTGTGAGATCATGACCTGAGCTGATGTCAGACGCTTAACCGGCTGAGCCACCCAGGCACCCCAAGACAGAGAATCTTAAACAGACTCCACACTCAGTGCAGAGCCTGACACGGGGCTTGATCCTACAACCCTGCGTTCTTAACCTGAGTCGAAATCAAGAGTTAGATACTAACCGACTGAGCCACCCAAGTGCCCCCCAAATCTTTTTTTTTAATTAAAAAAAATTTTTTTAAGTATTGGCTCCATGCCCAATGTGAAGCTTGAACTCACAACCCTGAGATCAGGAGTTGCATGCTCTATAACTCTTCTCTTTTTGAAAATATTTTTTAATGTTTATTTTTGAGAGAGAGCGAGACAGAGTGCAAACGAGGAGGGACAGAGAGAGGGTTAGAGAGAGAATCCCAAGCAGGTTCCACGCCGTCACCTCAGAGCCCAGTGCAGGGCTTGAACTCATGAGCCGTGAGATCACGACCTGCCGAAGTCAGACGCCCGACCGACTGAGCCACCCAGGGGCCCCACTCTGTAAATAACTCTTTTTAAAACTGTTTTTTTTAAGGGGTGCCTGACTGGCTCAGTCCATAGAGCATGTGGGTTTTGATCTTGGGGATGTGAGTTCAAGCTCAGTGTTGGGTGTGGAAATGACTTAAAAATAAAATCTTTGGGGCGCCTGGGTGGCCCAGTCGGTTGAGCGTCCGACTTCGGCTCAGGTCATGATCTCGCGGTCTGTGAGTTCGAGCCCCGCATCGGGCTCTGTGCTGACAGCTCAGAGCCTGGAGCCTGCTTCACATTCTGTGTCTCCCTCTCTCTCTCTGACCCTCCCCCGTTCATGCTCTGTCTCTCTCTGTCTCAAAAATAAATAAACGTTAAAAAATAAATAAATAAATAAATAAATAAAATAATAAAATCTTTAAAAAAATGTATAAAACTGATTTTTTAATAGAAGCACATGTATCGTTATGGTAAAAAATTAAAACTTATGTAAAAAGAAAAAAAAGAAAGATCCACTGGCTATTAGTTGGAGAACATGCTGGAATGAAATGGCCACACCAGGAGTTCCAGTGAGAGGGGAGGTGGGCTTGGTGCCATCGTTCCCAGAGTGGGGAATGTGGCAGGAAGGGAGACTTTCAGGGAAGGTGGGGACTCAGGCGGGGGGGTATGGAGACTTTGAGGTGCCCATGGCACAGGTGAGGGGTGCTTGAGAGGCTTCTGGGTAAGGAAGGAGGGTTTCAGGAGCGCCCTCTCAGAAAGGGAACCATACCCTGTGAGCAAAGCTCTGAGAATAAAATTCTCATCCTGAAACAGATGACTGGGGTCCGGAGAAAACGACTCTGCCTGCCTCTCGGAGTGAAATCAGAGGTCACGGCAACAAGGCCACCCTGCTCCCCAAATCAGTGGGTCAGAAAGAGTTAGGGAGACAATCAGTTTGGGGAGGAAGCGTGGGGGAAGGGACACAATGGCCACTGACACCTGCAGTATCAGCCTGGTTCTAAACACCCCCCCCACCCCACGCTTGGCTCCCCAAGGTCACAGGGCCAGTCAACTCCAGAGTCAGGGATGAGAACGCAGAAGTCAGTTTTCTCCTCTGTAAAAAGAAGGCCCTGAGCCCGCTCAATGTCCGTGCCACATGGAACACTTTCCCCCTCCCTTCCCTCTCCTCCCCCATCTGATTTTCTCCCGAACTCTTCCTTCAGACAAGAGCTCCCTAGGCCAGAGGGGCGGAGTCTTTGAGGAGCCTTTGAGGGGTGGGGACTGACCTCCCTTAATGACCCACTTCTTTCTGTGTGGAGGGGGTCAGACCTAGTTGATTCGGATTCCTTCCTGGGCTGGGAGACCCTCAAGGTCCCTCGCTCTCAATAAAACCCACACGGGAAGTAGGGAGCCTAGAGAGACCCGGGCAACGTGGATGGGGGTTGAGTCCTGGCCCTCTGTGAGGTCCACCCTCTCACACCCCCGACACCCCACCCCTTCTCTCCAAAACTGACCTTGAACTGGTGGTCCTGACTTTGCCTGGCCTTGTGGGACAGTGCCTGCCCCTGCCCAGCTGCCCAGGCAGTTCCCGCCAGGCCAAGGTTAATCTTTAACCAAACACCAGGCTCTGGGGGCTCCTGGGATCCAGGGGTGTCTGGCTCAGCGGCCCCAGGACCCCGTCCTGGTGCACCGGGACAGCTGGGACAGCTGAGCTGGGCACTGCTCTGTCCTGGTGACCTTGTAGCTGGGGCGCGAACAGGCAAGAGGCCCGTTTGCCCACCACGCGGGTTTAGATGGGGTAATAACAGGTGTGGGGGAGCCCTGAATGCCAGGATGTCCACACCAGCCCCGTCTCTGGGCTTCCTGTGATTCTCATTCCCGGGACCTGGGCCCCCGGTGAGGGAGGGGCTGAGCAGAGGAGAAGGAGGAAGCCAAGGCCTCTTCTGCCTCCTGCTCCTTCCTCCTACCAGGGTCCCCTCTCCCTCACCTGGCTCACAGCTGCCACACACCCCACTCAGCTTCAGGGCCCCGCCTCTTTTACTACCCCACCCCTACCCACAGGCTCAACAAAGGAGCCTCTTCCTTGTGTCCAGAAGAGGGTGGCATGGGGCTTTTCTCAAAGATCCCCCTGGCCTGAGGGCTCTCCCCCTGCTATCTCTGTACCCTGGGGGCCTCAGGAGCCTCTTCACCCCCAGCCACTGAAGAACCCCTAGGTGGGCGTTGTCTGCAGTGAATATTTTCGCCCAGGCTCCTGGCGTGTTTTTTTTTTTTTTTTTTTAATTTTTTTTTTCAACATTTATTTATTTTTGGGACAGAGAGAGACAGAGCATGAACGGGGGAGGGGCAGAGAGAGAGGGAGACACAGAATCGGAAACAGGCTCCAGGCTCTGAGCCATCAGCCCAGAGCCCGACGCGGGGCTCGAACTCACGAACCGCGAGATCGTGACCTGGCTGAAGTCGGACGCTTAACCGACTGCGCCACCCAGGCGCCCCTCCTGGCGTGTTTTTCTACCTTTTATCCATCTGCCTTGCCAGTACTTTCACTCAGTACTTGAGAAGTTGGGCACTGTCCTTGATCTTGCAAATGTAGGAATGAGCAAGACAGGTTATCTGCCCAGAGGGGTCCAGACGTATGGGTTCTGAGGCTGAAAGCGGAGGCAGGGCCTGGGTCCCACTCCGCCCCCCCCCCCCTTGCCTGCCCTGCCAACACAGGGCCACGGTTCACGGTAAGCAAGTTAGAGGGACGAGGGATGCCTTGTGGGGTGAGGAGGGGCTTAGTGCCCCAGTGAGGCATGAAGGGGGGCAGGGGGACTGGGGGTGGGAATAGGCCCACGGACAGAGCGGCGGTGGCTTGGCCGCGGGCAAAGGAGACTGGGCAGCCTCTGGGCCTCAGCTCCGCTCCCTGCGCAAACAGTAGGTGGGAGCTCCCCTCCCCCTGCCCCTCCCCCCCATACCTGGGGGAGCCTATGTGGGGGAGGCTGGGCGGGTGGGTAGGCACACTGCCTGCCCTCCCCACTTCCTGGGGCTCTGACTTTCCCCAGAGCTCCGCCTCCTTCCTTCGAAGGGAAAGAGGGTCTGGGGCTCAGCCCCAAGCTGCCGCCCTGGCTTCACGACAGCCTTAGGGTGACGGGGCTGGGCTGGGGGTGGGGGCAGCAGTGAGACCTTGGGCCCCGTCACTCCCCCTGGTTACTGTGCACCTTCCTCTCCCTGCCCTGCCACTCAGGCTGGTTGGCTTCTGGGGGACAGTGCCTTCCAGCTGGGCCCTGCCTGCTCTGGACACTCAGGGAAAGTCCAGGTCCCAGCACTCCCATCGGAGCGGCTCTGACCTGTCCCACCTGGGAGCCACAGACGGGGACAGACGCGTGTGCCTCCAGAGGAAGGTGACCCCCTCACCCCCAGGGGCTCCTCGCATGTCTCTGGCTCGCACTGTTCAGGGCACCCCCAGCATGGGTGGCCTCACACAGCCCCGGGCCCTTCCCCAGGGTCCTCCCCTTCCTTGTCACCTGTATTTTCCTCCTCATCACACAAGACCGTGTCAGCAGGACCTGGGGCCACTCTGCCACCCCATTGTTAATGCAGGCCTCCCCGCCACATCCCCACCCCCGACAGGCCCGGGCCTGCCCCGCGGGCCAGCCCACTGCCCCCTGCCAGGAGTCCAAATACACCTGTTTACCTTTGGGCCTCAGCCCGGGATGGAAGTGTGCCTGACTCATGACCACCTCTCCCCCAGCCCTCTCTCCCCTCCCTACCTTCCAGCCCTCCGGCTGTCTTCCTTCCGCGGGTGTGGGTCCCCGGAGCGCGGATGGGGGTGGCGTAGACAGTCCTGCCCTCAGCTCTGCAGGGGGCCCGGCCCATTTGCTCCAGGACTGCAAGGTGCTCCGGAATCCCCGGGACCTTCCAGACACTAGAGAGTCACTGGAGGGGGTGGGGGTGGGGGTGGGGGCTGTCCTGTGGAACAGGATGTGCTGGAGCCGGGACGGGAGGGCCCCCAAGGTCTGAGCTCCTGCCTGCCCCCCTCCCCATCACATTCCTGGCTGGGGGACCCATGGGGGAAGGAGAGCAGGGGAAGGTGGTGCCTCTGGAGACCGAACGCTGGCTCCCTGCTTCGGGAAGGCGCTGTCCCCACAGTCGGGCACGAAGTGGTTCAGGGGCTTCTCACCTCAAAGGTGGGGATCAGAGGAGATAAGGAGCCTGCTGGGAGAGCTTGAGTCAAGGGCGCCAAGCCACACAGCCCGAAAGAGAGAGAACCACGCAGTGCAACGTGTGAGCCTGGCAGGGGGGCAATCTGCAAATCTGAATAGAGTCTGTGGTTCGAGGGATCACCCGTGAGCGCTGGTTTCCTGGCCGTGGGCGCGGCGCTAGGCCTCCATGGGAGCGTCCTTGTTCTAAGGAAATACACGCTGAAGTATTCAGTGCTGACAGGGCATCATGTCTGTAACTTACTGGCACATGGCGCGAAATCTATTTAGATTGGGATTGCATTGAATTTATATATAAATAGGAGGTCAATGAACATGGTTAAAAACCCACCCAGCCAAGGGCCAGAGCAGGGATGGACCGGGCTCTCCCCACAGCCTGTTGCCCCGGGGGAGAGTTTGTGAAGCTCAGCGGCCCAGCCCCTCTATTGGAAACATCTGGAGACCCTTAAAATCGCTGATGCCTTGGTCCGACCCCACCTGCCAATCCAGAGTGTACTCCCTTTTGGCCAGGACTGGAGGCTGATCCTGGGGGTCAATGAGAAGGCTGGGGCCCCCTTGCTCCCCTCTACTGGGGACCGTGGCTAGGAAGGCTGGTGGGGGTGGTGGGGAGAGAGAGGGAGGGCTGAAGGGAGTCTCAGTGGAGGCAGCCGCCTCAGCCTGCTGTGGGGCCGGGGTGGGCTGGCTTCTGGGCTCAGGAAGGCCCCAACCCCCTGGCCCAACAGTGTGTGCGCCCTCCCGAAATATTTGGAATAATTAGCAAGTGAAAGCCGCAAGTTAGCACAGGGAATGCCAGGTTGGCCTAGAGCCAGACTGGAGAGAAGGGAAAGAAAGGGGCTTCGGGAGAAAGGGGTCTGTGGAGGCTGGGCAGGGTTGTGCGAGACAGTGCTCGTTTGTGCCCCGGGTGTGGGAGGGGGCTGGGTGGAGAGGTGGGCCCCAGACAAAGCTGGGGGGAGGGACTGAAAGGTGCCGCTGTGCGTCACCCAAACACACATTTCCCGTGCCTCAGTTTCCCCATTAGGACTCCGGTAGGCTGGTCCCTCGTGGGGGACCCCCCTGGTGGCCTTTTCCTCCTCCGGCCTGCGTTGGGCCCGGGAGGGAAGGCGCCTGGCTGGGTGAGCACACGCCGCGCCGGGGCCCTCTGGCCTCACACCCTGTCCCTCCAGGAGAGGACCCAGGGAGGGTGATGCTGGAGACAGGCCCAGGCCAGGACCGCAGACTCAGGCCGGCGAGCCCAGGCAGGCCCTCGCGGTCAGGGACATGTGAGCGTGTCCCTGGGCATGCTTGGCCCTTGTGAGTCCCCAGGGCCAGGGAGGGGGCTGCGTCTCCTTTGTCGCCCTTTCCCCGGGGACTATGGGTGCAATTCTCCCCATTGTGCAGACGGAGGTGCTGAGGCCCAGGCTGGAGGGGACCCCTGAGGACTGCTTCTCAGCCCCTTCCTCCCAGGGGACACAGAGGTCACGGAGAGTTCATCAAGGGGCACTCTGGAGGCCTCAGCGCCCCCACATCTTCCTCCCAGCCATTCCCCTCCTCCCAAACTGGCCCTTGCCTTCTCCTAAAGTTGCAAGCAGGTCCATTTTCAGATTTTTAAAAATTTTATTTTTAAAAATGTTTTATT
Organism: Prionailurus bengalensis; assembly: GCF_016509475.1. Lineage (NCBI taxonomy): Eukaryota > Metazoa > Chordata > Mammalia > Carnivora > Felidae > Prionailurus > Prionailurus bengalensis. Next base: position 55,755,484 of record NC_057347.1, read on the forward strand.
GTAAATAACTTTCCATGAAAAAGGTTAGGTTGCCCCACAGGGCAGGAGGGTGGATGTGGGAAGCAGACTGAGGGGCTCCGGGGAGAGCGGAACACTCCCCCCTTCAGCAAGCGCGGGCAGGGATGCGGGCGATCCGTCCCCCCACCCCCCCCCAACCATTCCTGGTCCCAGAGGTTCTAGCAAGCTCCATCCCTCCCAGTTAAGTCTCAGCTATAGCTACACTCACTACATTAGTCTGTCTGTCCCCTCCCCACCGCAGCTCAGCTGCCCCTGCCCCCAACCCCCAGAACCCCAACTCCCCCACTGCTCTCTGCCTCAAAGATTAGGGATTTACACTCTTTGCCCCCACCTCTAGGGATGGGGCCAGGCAAAGACCCCAGAGGCCTTAGAAAACCTCCTCGCCCACCAGGCTCCCCGACCTCATTCTGTCTCTGCCTTCTGTCCCCTCCCCCCTCCTTCCCCAGGCCCAGGGGGAAGGCTTTGCCCGGAGGGGCCTCCAGGGGGTTAATTTGCTGTCACCTAATTAGCATTTGTTGTACCTGGGATCTTTCTCTGGATAGAGACCTGGGGAGGACAGAGGGAGAGGAGGGAGAGGTGTCGTAGCTGAGGCACCCAGGGGCGGGCCCTGTACTGTCGCTCCCCAGCTCGGGCCAGCGCCCCTCCACGTGCAGCCCCCACTGTGCGGGGCCGGAGCCCGTCCCTGGGGCAGGAAAGAGGAGGATCAATGAAACACTGTGTGTGCGGCCGGCGGGGGGGGGGGGGGCCGGGGAGGCAGCAGTTCTGGTCCTGGGCCTCGGCTCTCAGCCTCCTGGGCTGGAATCTGAAGGCAGCCGGGGCTGGGGGCCGCAGGGCCTCGTGGGGCCAGCCTCGGGAGACCTGGCCCAGCCCCTGCCCGGGGCGGTAGGGTGTCCGTGGGCTTGTGCCGGGTGTGGGGGGGGGTGCATTCTGGGCCCTGACGCGGGCACTGTCCGGAGCTGGGGGCGAGGCCTGGCCTCTTACAAGAAGGCGCCCACGCTGGCCCAGTCTTGCAGGTCGGCGGCCAGGGTGGCGTCCCCGGCCTCGAAGAGGGGCTCCGGGGGCAGGCAGCCACTGCCGCTCTCGTCCCAGGGGTGCTGCAGGAAGGACGTGGCCAGGAAAGTCTCGTCGAAATCCAGGCTGTCGGCCGCCTGCTCCACCGGAGGCCCCCAGGTCGCGGGGCAGTCGATGTGGCGGCCGTGGACGGTGAGGTCCACGTCCCCGTGCGAGGCGGGGCTGAGCGGCGGGCTCAGCTCCAGGGCCTCCAGGGTGCCCAGCTCGCCGCCCAGAGCGCCGGCCTCGAAGATGGCCTCCCAGTCAAAGTTGCCCTTGAGGGGCTCCAGCTCGCCCTGCTCCTCCTGGGTCAGCAGCAGGGTGCTGGGGGCCCGCGGGACCTTGGCCACCCGCTTGGGCAGCGGCTGCTTGCGCTTGTGCCCCAGCCTGCCCTCGCCCGCCTCCCCGGTGGCCTCCTCAA